>NC_050576.1:14097896-14397896 GCF_011100635.1 Trichosurus vulpecula | reverse complement strand
GAGTGGATGTATATACATATATATTATGTGCATATGTTGCTGTTGTTAGTTTTCAAGAAGACAATGACACCATGATGTTAGGGTAAAATAGTGAATGATGGGTGATGTTTTCACTCAGGTGTGAATTGGATTTAAACAAGCAGAGTTGCACAAAGCTGTCAGTCTCACTCTTGCTTCCAGAGTTATTAAAGTCCCATGGTAGGACAAAAGGCAAGATGGCTGGTGATGGCCCAGGGTGCAGTGGATGACCTTGGTGTCTTTGACCTCTGACCAAGCCTATTTCAGCTGCCTTCATAGCCATTGGAACAAAACGTTCTCATTCACCTATTCCACCAGGGGAAGTCTTCACATGCTTAGTAGATACTTGTTTCTAAAAATTAAATAAGGCAGGCAAACTAATTGATACTAAATGATAATCAATAGGAAAAACCATGGCGGGGAGGGGGAGCTTGTGATACGTGTGTGTATCACATGCCCATATACACATATCTTTGTGTATATGTGACATAGTGCATATAAAGTGTTGTGGTAAAAAAAATAGTTGGCACAAATATCACCCCTACCACCCCAAAGTCTGTGGTGAAGTTTCCCACAAAGTACATACAGAGTCCAAGGAGAAAGTAAGCTCAAGCTTAGAGAATACATGTAGCAAAAGGGTAACTCAGGACTCTTGGAAGTCCTTTCCCTGGCAGGAAGTCTTCCTCTCCTTGTAGAGCCCCAAGTCTGTCTTTCCTGAGTGTGTCTTTGGCTCCCACTGAAGACATTACCACCACTCACTAATGATCAGCTGCTCGGATACTCAAGAGAAATCCCAATCTTCTGAGCCTCCAAAGTTTACAAGGCTGGTTTCTGTTGGGGGAAAGGGGGATGGAGTGAAAGGAGCCAGAGGCTCTGCTCCTCCATCCTTGGCTCCTTCTAAGTGACTCCCTCTCATTTGCTTGCCTATTCTTTCCTCCTCTGCCAGATTCTTAAGTGCCCGGATTCTGAGCTAGCTTTCTACTTTACACAAAACCCACAGGGTACGAATGAGTATGAATGCCTTTAATTGATAAATTCAAAAGGGTATTCTAATCCAATAATGGTATCAGGGCCTAGTTATTTTGGGTGGGGTGGGGGCAGGGGAGGTGATTAATTGACTCAGTTACCCCCCCAACTTATAGTTTCCCCTGAGTATGAGGAATCAGAGGTCTAAAAAGGTTCCTGAAGCCACACTGATAATTGGTGCTATAGCTGAGACTCAAGCCAGTTGGCTGATTCTAAAACCAGCTATTTACCTCTACCTTGCCAACTCCTCTGTAGCACTTCAAGGTTTGGGATAATCCTGAGAAGTAAGGAATGCAAAAGTAGTTTTTCCTACTTCACTTTATTTTTTAAATGTCTTGCTGAGGCTTCTTTTTTTAAAAACAGTGCTCTTATTTCTCAATACCTCTCCTCAATAGAACTTTCTCCTTGTAACAACAAAAAATACAGTCAAAAAATAGATCAAACTGAAAAATTGCCCAATGTCTGAATTGTTCCCATTTTACAGGAAGAGAAACTGAGGCTCAGAAAAGTATGGTGACTTGCCCAGGTTCACACAACTAGTAAATGTAAGAGCCCAGAATCAAACCAAGGGCTCTTGGACCGAAGACTGGGGCCCTTCCTACAATACCAATTCCAAAGATACCTTAATCAATCAATATACAAACATTTACCAAGTATGGGTGCCACACTCTGTGCTAGTTACTGAGCTCGGAGATGTAGACAACTCAACCTGAAATTCACTGATATAGGGAACTCTCAGAAGAGAAACTTCCTCTACCAAAACAGGTTAGAACCTTCTCTGCAACATGAAGTCTTAGAACAGACATGCCCAAATTTTCTCAGTTCACAACATTAGTGTCTCAGACATCTTTTCAAAGAACTACTAGGCCAAAAAATACCTACAATTCCATTTATTAAGTAATTAGGTTCAAACAACTTAATACATATTTATGTCCTAACAACTTAGTAGAAATTAAAAAAAACAATATACATAAATTGAAAGAAAAATATAATTTCATTCCTAAGTAACCATAATTACTTTGTAATGGGATAAGTGTTCCTATAAGGCACTGCACAACTTCTCAGAAATTGGAATCAGATTGGACACCACCAACCTCAGACACTTGTTAGCTACATGACCTTGGACAAGTCAACAAGTTAACCTTTGTCTGCCTTAATTTCTTCATCTGTAAAATGGGGATAATCATAGCACCTACTTCCCAGGGTTGTTCTGAGGATCAAATGAGACAATACTTGTAAAGTACTTTGCAAAGCTTTTATTGCTACATAAATGCTAACTATTATTATTAGGTACATTTCCTGTTCCATTTTGATTTTTCGGGGGGACTTGCCTTTTATTACAGGAAACTCTAAAAATACAGCTTTGCAAAGATATGACCTTGCAAATGGAATAAGGGCTTGCTGAGCTTTTGCTTTAGATAGTCATCTGCTGTGTTTCTTTCAAAAAATCGAAAATTCCCCTGGTGCCTCTGTGAGCTCTTTGTGACCCACAGGTTGGGAAGCTCTGTCTTAGAGAGTTACTTGGAATAGCAAAGGATTAGGGGACTTGCCCAGGAACCATATCTGCCATTGGACATTTACATTCTATCTGAAAAGTCAATGTGAAAATTTTTAATTTATACCAGTTTGCTAATAAATGAGTAAAGTAAATAGGAAGTAATTTCTGGGTGTAAGAGGCACCTACAATTGTGGGGAGGGGGAGGGGAGGAAAGGCCTCCTGGATAAAGTAGTGCTTAATTTAAGTTTGAAGGAAGCTTACTACTGCCTTGCAAGTCATGACATCACTTTGCTGATGTTATGGTCCTCCTCAAGAACGAAAAACAAACAATGAAGGAAGCAAGAATTTCTAAAAGGCAGAAGAATAAAGGAGGAAATCATTTCAGGAAGGAGATCCAGCCTGTGCAAAGGGAGATGGGAGAGGAATTGGCACCATTGGCAAGAAAACATGAATCGAAGTCCCTTTGTGTATGTTCTGTGTGCCATGGATCCCTACGATCCGTGCTCAGTGGAAAATGGTAACGGCAACAGTAGCAATGGCTGTAATAAACAGAGTGTAATAATCCATCTTCCAGCAAGGTGGTGGTGAAGCCTAATTATTCGCAACAACAATATTTATAAAGTAATTTGATGCCTTCTAAAAAGGAAGTGGAGAAGGACGCAGATAGACTTCTCTATAAGACTCTTTCTCCCCACATACTCCAATCCCATACCATATGCCTGCAGCCCCAGAACACAAAGAATATCATTGAAACCTTGCTTTGGCACCTGGTTCTGTAAGTTAGAGCAGAGAATGTGTCTGTGCTGTGCCCAGGGAATGCCATCGGTGCCCAGGCTTTCCAACACACACTTCTTGATTTCCATTCACACAGACCCTCCCACCATCACCATCTGAACATTCTTACTCCTCCAGCCAGAATTTAAACATGATTATTCTTTCATATTCATGGGGGAGGGGTGGTGTATGTCACTGCACCTGTGCTGGAGGGTTTCTGGAGTTGGGGGAGGTAGCAGTGACAAGGACAGATCCCTTGTAGATGGGATGTCTCATGAGATTATCTGGGCTGCCCTAGATGGCCTCCGAGGTTCCTTCCAAATCTGAGATTCAGATTCTGAGGGGAGAGCTATGCTTACACCCCTTGATGTACATCTTTAGTTCTCAGAAATCCTCCCTTATATCTTCTCCCCCTCTGATGCTATAGGAGTCTAAGGGAAAGGGGTCCCTAGGGAGGTATCTGCAGATACATCTTTCTTGTCACTTAACTTTGTTGTTTCACTGGATGTCATTTGCTTTAATCTATGTTCTCTATTTGGTCTAGTAAAGGATCATGGAGATTTATAGATTGGTGGGGAGTTTGCAAGTTCAGAACTGAAGTGGATTCTGGTCCCCAACATATCTCAAACCTGGAAGAGCTTTCTTAGGCAGTTAGGCAGTACAGAGGATAGAGCAATGAACTTGAAGTCAGGAAGACTTGAGTTCAAATCCAGACCCAGATCCCTTTCAAGCTATGTGACTCTGGAAAAGTCAATCTCTCTCAACCTCAATTTTCTCATGTGTAAAACAGGGATAATACAACACCTAGCTCCCAGGATTGTTGTGAGAATTAACTGAGATAACTTATGTAAAGGACTGCTTATGAATCCTAGTTCTCATTCTGGGTATTGGGTGTGCATGTGAGGGGAAGGGATACAGCTGAAGGAAGACCAATGAATTCTCGACCCCTAGGTGGCCCATCCAGACAATCCATGAGCTGCCCCATGTTTTCCTCATTAGTGTGACTTTCTTCCCTAGATGAAATCCAAGTAATTAGTTCAGATCTCCATTTTATTGCTCATATTTTGTTAGTGCTAATCCTTATATGTCTAGAAATAATAATAAAAGGAAAATAAATTTTTAAAGCCTCTTAATTTTTAAAAATTCAATTTGGAGAAAGTTTGGTTAATAATGCATTGGTTGTAAGCTATTTATATAGTAGAGAATGTTTTCCAACAGTTGGTCCTGGTGGCCCTATATGCCTACATAAAACCTGGACTCAGTGTACCTTCCCTGGGACTCGCATTTCCAGTGGTCCTGCTGGCCTTTGCCTTCCCCCAATCATTCAGCTGCTTGGCACTTGGCAAAAAAAGGAAGCCAGAAGGTATTTCTCTGCATGAGATTATGTTAAAAACATTATCTTCTCATACAAAGAACCCACTGCTGGTTTTAGATTGACAGAATCAAAGAATTTCAGAGCTGAAGGGATTTTAGAACTCAAATGGTCTATTTTCCTCCCATTACATATGAGGAAACTGAGGTACAGATAGGTTAAATATTTGTCCAAGGGCAAATATAACTCTCAAAAGACCTCTGTTGGAAAGGGTAAAGAGGGGAGGGTCAACTAGAGAAAGGGAGCCCTCTTTTATGGAGGTCTGCTTAGCAATCACTAAAGAAAGAAGAAACTAGTTCTGAAATTAGTGTTTGAGGAATTTATACTCCCGTCACTGGCAGAAGTTACTTCTCACTAAGAATTTTCACTAGGGAATCAAGCAGTGGCTAGCTGGTCACTTCCTAGGAATGTTATGGGGAAAATTCTTGTTCATGCATGTGTCAGACTAATTTGTGCTCTGAGGTTCCTTCCCACTTGTGGAATCCTTACTTATGTAAAGAACAAGCCGATATTAATCAAAACCTTCTATGAACCAAGGTGGGGCAAAGTGAACAGATCCAGAAGAATCAGTTTAAGTAGCAGTCCCAATAGTGTAAAGGACAACACTGATCAACATCAGAATCCAGATAATTGTGATGACCAATCTTAATTCCATAAAACTGATGATAATACAAACCTTTTCCCCTTGAGTAGAGAAGTAGTGGACTACATGTGTGTAATGGGGCATACGCTATCAAATGGGTTGGCTTGCTCTGCTTCTTTTTCACAAAAGTTCTGGTATGGCGTGAGTATTAGGGAGGAAAAGCATCAATCACATATTTTAAGAAATTAAAATGCTTGCATTTATTCAACACTTCAAAGTTTACAAAATGCTTTGTAAATATTATCACATCTGATCCTCAAAACAAGAAGTAGGTGCTGTTATTATCTTCATTTTACATTTGAGGAAACTGAGGTAGAGGTGAAGAGATTTATTCAGGGTTACACCCAGCTAGCAAATGTCTGAGGCAGGCTTCAAACTCAGATCTTCCTGCCTCAAAATCCGGCACTCTCTCAACTATGTCATCAAGGTGAGAAAGGAGAGAGTGAGGAAAAGGATAAGCCAGTATGTTACAAAACCTCGGAAGCATCTAGTTGGATGGTCTGCTGATATCTTGAACATAGAATGACTAAGCCAGAAGCCCTTTTCTTCCATGTCTATTCAAATTGGCCATCTCTGCAACAAGGTCCTGGATTCTTGCTTAGTCACAACTTCCCTCTACCCAGAGGAGTTAAAGGCAAAGAATTCTTGGTATACACAGTGGAAGACCCACTACTGGACTTCTCCAGGTGATAACTTCAGCACCATATTGGAAAGTATTTCCAAGGTGTTTACTGCAACACCTAGTATGGTTAGTAATAAGTCTCAGTGCAACCCACATGCTAAATCCCAGCATTAGCCAGAGAAGAATCAATGACTACAAATAATAAGCATGGTTTCATTGAGATTACTCTGTCCAGAACACAGTGCTGGGTACTGGAAGAGACACAAAATTTAGAGAAGCCTTCCTAGAGCTAAGCTTCTAACAAGGGGACATGGTTGCTGTACTTAACAGTGACAGACACTTATTAAGCACTTTTTGTAGGAAAAGTAGTGTGATGGAGGGGGAGGGAAGAGGGAAAGATACAAAGTTTAGATGAGATACAGACCCCGCTAAGACACAAATAGAGAGAGTTACAATGCAGCTTTAGTAAACACCTCCGGCTTTTATCTGTGAGGTCCAAGGAAGAGGCTTGAAAGAGAAGCCAGTGCTTTCTTCCTTGAATAATACTAGTGGGCATTTATATGTCATCTACTAAGGCACCGTGCTAAGTGCTTTACCAGTATTAACTCATTGGATTTCATATTATCCTTATTTTACAGTTGAGTAAACTGAGGCACACAGGGTTCAGTGACTTGCCCAGGGTCATACAGTTAATAAGTGTATGAGGCTAGATTTGAACTCTTGTCTTCCCAGCTCCAAGCTCAAGGCTCTATCCACTGAGCCACCTATCTGCCCTTGAATCTCTCAGGGCATTCTGTTTGACCTTTCTTCCATGTCTCATCATTTCTAGTGGAAACTTCATCCATCTACAGAACAATGAGCACCTAAAGGGAGAAGACTTTGTGAGATTTTCAGCTGTGTATCACTAGCAGCCAGTCCTGCACTTTGTATGTAGCTAACACGGGGAACTTGCCTCTATCGATGTAAGTCAGCATCTTCTCTGGACCTTATAATCTTCAAGAGTTGTCCAGGGTACCTAGGGGTAGGTGACTTGACCAAACTCACAGTTTGTATCGGAGACAGGATTGGAGCCTCAAGTTTTCCTGGCTCCAAAACTGCCTCTTACATATTAGGTATTTTGCACAAGGTAGGTGCATAATAAGTGTGTATTGAACTAAATTGAGGGGGAAAAAGATTGTTTTCCACCTCACCCTTTGGATGAGGTGACTCACCCAACTCATTCTCACATTTGTGGTCTGGGCTCCCTAGAGGATGCAACTGCTAATTAATTCTCTCTCATGGTTCTAGATATAACCTTGAGGGTTGTGTTTCTAATACTAAGGCTCCTGTACCCCCATCAGTGTGTTTCCCATTAACAATCAGCCAGTCAGAATTAACTAGAATTTTTAGAAAAGGTATTTGTTCAATACATTCTCCCCACCCCCACCCCCCCCAAAAAAAACCTGGGCTGTATTCTTAAAAAAAATACACCCACATGTGCCATGAACATCTGTGACAAAGGGGCACCTCCCACTGGTGGCTGGCTCTTAATGTCTTCTTCTCCCTTTGTGAATGCTTCATGAAGTTCCCTTTTGTTGTTACCGGGCTCTGAGAATCGGTACCTTCCTACAGTTCGTAACTATTACTCTTCTCTTCTATCCCTAGTCACAATTCCTGAAGCTGCTGTTGTCTTCAGTTGACCATTGCTCCAAGTTTCCATGTGGTGGCTTGAAGTCAGGAAGATTTGTGTTCATATCCTGCTTCAGATACTTACTAGCTGTGTGACCCTGGACAAGTCACTTGATTTCTCTTGTCTTCAGTTTCTTGTCTATAAAACTAGATTAAAAATAGCACCTGTCTGCCAGGGTTGTTGTGAAGATCCAATGGGAGAGTATTTGTAAAATGCTTAGCAAACTTTAAAGCATTGTAGAAGTATATCATCATCATCATCATCATCATCGTTATCATCATAGCTATATCTGCACATACTTCAAAGATCAGTCCCTATAGCCCAGTCCACTCTTATCACAGAAGTAAATCCAGGAGAGGCAATCCCTGTCATTGCTTTCTCTACCTTCAGAGAAAAAGGGAGAATTGTCAGCAATTCAAGTCAACTCTTTGTGAGAGTCTGCCCACAACCAGTGGCAGAGGATGAGAGGGTTTAAAGGGTGGTCTCTCACTAGACACTATGAGCAAAAAATCATTAAGACAAACGAATAAACCAAAAACCAAAAAAAAAAAAACCCAAAACCAAATGCGGCAAGAGTTGGCTTGGATTTTGAACAGGGTACAACCTCTCATTGAATATTCCAGTTTTATTCTCTGAAATCTCCATGATTTTATGGAGATGAAATGAGGATTTGCTTAACATCTTGTGTTAAAATTCAAGGTTTCTGGGAGGTGGAGCCAAGATGGTGGCTGGAAAGTGGGAACTTGCTTAAGATCTCCCCCAAATCCCTCCAAAAACCTGTAAAAATGGCTGTGAACAATTTCTAGAGCTGCAGAACCCATGAAATAGCAGAGGGAAACAGGTCTTCAGCCCAGGAGAGCCTGGATGGTCCATGGAAGGGGTCTATCTCACGGTGCTGGGAGCAGAGCACTGCCACTCAAGGACAGACCAGACCTGGAGTCAGCCAGCTGGAACAGACCTTAGGGTCATGAATCATTGAGCTGTGGCAGCTACCAGATTTCTCAACCCATAAATGCCAAAGAGCAGGTTAGTGGGAAGCTGCAGGATCGAGGTGAGAGCTGTCTGGGCCCATCCCTGGGAGTGGCAAGGTGGTGCAGCAGTGGCAGTGGCAGCAGCAGGAAGCTCCTGAGGCTGCTTCCAGAGCTCCAGCATCAGCTGCTTCCCCAGTCCCTGGCTCACACGGTGGGAGGAATCTAGCAGCGCATCAGAGCAGGAGTGCAAGGAGTGCTTTGTGGGCATAGGAGCAGTTTCTCTTGCTGTGCCCTGCTTGGATATGGATTGTGGTCCTGGTTGGCAGTTCTTGGGGGAGGAGGAGCCCTTCTGTGACAGAGCCTGGGGTGATGGTGGAGTAGAAGTAGCTCTGAAAACAGCGGCGCTTGGACCCTAAAGCTTGGGACAAAGTACTCTCTACTCTACAAGCAGTCATAGCCTGACAAAAAGCTCAAGGGTCAAGGAGTTGACTTGGAATATAAACAGGCAGCGAAAACAAACTCAGACTCAAACTCAAACTCTAGATTCCTTTTTTAGTGACAAAGAAAATCGAAACATACAGCCAGAAGAAGTCAACAAAGTCAAAAAGCCTACATCAAAAGCCTCCAAGAAAAATATGAATTGGTCTCAGGCCATGGAAGAGCTCAAAAAGGATTTGGAAAAGCAAGTAAGAGAAGTTGAGGAAAAATTGGGAAGAGAAATGAGAGTGATGCAAGAAAACAATGAAAAACAAGTCAATGACTTGCTAAAGGAGACCCCCCCCAAAATACTGAAGAAAATAACACCTTAAAGAATAGACTAACCCAAATGTCAAAAGAGCTCCAAAAAACCAGTGAGGAGAAGAATGCCTTGAAAGGCAGAATTACCTAAATGGAAAAGGAGGTCCAAAAGACCACTGAAGAAAATACTACCTTAAAAGTTAGATTGGAGCAAGTGGAAGCTAGTGACTTGATGAGAAATCAAGATATTATAAAACAGAACCAGAGGAATGACAAAATGGAAGACAATGTGAAATATCTCATTAGAAAAACCACTGACCTGGAAAATCAATCCAGGAGAGATAATTTAAAAATTATTGGACTACCTGAAAGCCATAATCAAAAAAAGAGCCTAGATGTCATCTTTCAAGAAATTATCAAGGAGAACTGTCATGATATTCTAGAGCCAGAGGGTAAAATAGAAATTGAAAGAATCCAACAACTGCCTCTTGAAAAAGATCCCAAAAAGAAAACTAGGAATATTGTTGCAAAATTCCAGAGTTTCCAGGTCAAGGAGAAAATACTGCAAGCAGCCAGAAAGAAACAATTTGAATATTGTGGAAACACAATCCGGAAAACACAAGATCTAGCAGCTTCTACATTAAGAGATTGAAGGGCTTGGAATATGATATTCCAGAGGTCAAAGGAGTTAGGATTAAAACCAAGAATCACCTACCCAGCAAAACTGAGTATAATGCTCCAAGGCAAAATATGGATTTTCAATAAAATAGAGGACTTTTAAGCTTTCTCAGTGAAAAGACCAGAGCTGAATAGAAAATTTGACTTTCAAATACAAGAATCAAGAGAAGCATGAAAAGATAAACAAGAAAGAGAAATCATAAGGGACTTACTAAAGTTGAACTATTTTGTTTACATTCCTACATGGAAAGATGATGTGTGTAATTCATGAGACCTTTCTCAGTATTAGGGTAGTTGAAGAGAATATACATATATACAGACAGAGGGCACGGGGTGAGTTGAATATGAAGGGATGATATCTAAAAAATAAAATAAAATTAAGGGGTGAGAGAGGAATATATTGAGAGAGGGAGAAAGGGAGAGACAGAATGGGGTAAATTATCTCACATAAAAGTGGCAAGAAAAAGTAGTTCTGTTGGAAGGGAAGAGGGGGCAGGTGAGGGGGAATAAGTGGATCTTACTCTCATCAGATTCAACTTGAGGAGGGAATAACATACACACTCAATTGGGTATCTTACTCCACAGGAAAGTAAGGGGAAGGGGATAGAAAGGGGGGGATGATAAAAGGGAGGGGAGATGGGGGAGGAGGTAATCAAAAGCAAACACCTTTGAAAAGGGACAGGGTCAAGGGAGAAAATTGAATAAAGGGAGATGGGATAGGATGGAAGGAAATATAGTTAGCCTTTCACAACACAAGTATCGTGGAAGTATTTTACATAGTGATACATGTGTGGCCTATGTTGAATTGTTTGCCTTCCTAGGGAAGGTGGGTGGGAAAGGAAGAGGGGAGAGAATTTGGAACTCAAATTTTTAAAAAGTTGTTTTTTTGCATGCAGCTGGGAAACAAGATATATAGGGAATGGGGCATAGAAATCTATCTTGCCCTACAAGAAAGTAAGGGGAAAGGGGATGGGGGGAAATGGGGTGAAAGAGGGGAGGGTTGACTGGGGAATTGGGCAATCAGCATATATGCCATCTTGGAATGGGGGGGAGGGTAGACATGGAAAGAAAATTTGTAACTCAAAATCTTGTGGAAATCAATGTTGAAAACTAAAATATTAAATAACAATGATAAAATTAAAAAAAATTCACGGTTTCTTAGGTTGATAATTCTGTTCATTGCCCTGAATGTTATTCCCAGCAGTCTGTCCCATTATTGTCCCTCTTATCCTATCAGTCAGCATCATTCTGCAGAAAAATTCCTACACTCTAAGACCTCTGCCCTTCTTCTCTTTGGCCTTCAGTTCTCTTGTTTTAAAAAACAAGAAAGTTAGACTAGTTCATCTCTTCAGTCTTTTCTAACTCCCTGCATCCATCTTCTCTGGTTTTGATCCATCCTGTACACAGCTGCTATTCCCAAAGCACAAGTCTGATTGTGTTGCTCCATTGAAGCTCCAGGACCTTCTTTGGCTCCCTAGTGCCTAGTCTGGCATTTCCAGCCTTCACAGTCTGGTGCCATTTTCTCTTCCTAGGTTGATGACACCTCACTCCTCCTCATGCACTCTGTGGTCAGAACAAACTGGCCTATCTAGCTGCCTTGTAAATATATCTAATATATATATAAAATCTAATACAACAGTAACTAAATTACTCTATGTGTATCCCTTCTGTATTTCCTTTAATTTCCTGCTATACTTTTAAAAATATATTTTATTGATGTTCTTTTTTGGGGGGAGGAGGGTGCTATCTATTATTCTACCTTCTGACCTCCTCCCTGCAGATAGAAACCATCCCTTGTGAAGAATAAGTACAGTCGAGCAGAATGTTGGCTATATCTGAGGACAGAGCTGTATACACATTGTATTCTCCCAGTATAATACCAAATCCTTGGTTATGGGAGTTTGTCTTTGTACCTTCAGCTCTCAATGTAGTGCCTGGCACAGAGCATGCCTGAAATGAATGCATGTTGAGGTAAATACTATCTGTCTTGAAAGGTAGATTCATAATTCCCTATGTCACATAAGGAAATCTTATAAATGTAAAATATATCTATCTATATAAAAATACCTAATATATAATAATGGTTATGCTGAACAATGTTTTGAGCAGCCCTGACTCCTGAAGGCTGACGAGAAAGCCTGCTACCCACCTCCCAGCAAGAGAAGGATGTTTGGAATACATTATATATAATGAATTACAATTGTATTATAAATATTGTATATTTCTTTTACACTGTAATATATTACATATTTATTATATTCTACATATTTATTATAATATAGATTTATTATATTCAATATATTATTGTGTTATGTCATCATATTATATTACATATTTATTATAGCCTACATATTTATTCTTTTGTAATGTATTTTATATTCTGTATGTTTGTTATATAACATGTATTTATTATAGATTTGTATTATAAACTATTATATATGTGCATATAGCAAGCTGAACATAATAGACATTCACAATTTTTCACATAATGTTCTTTTTTTTCTGCTTTCCTTTGATGTGGAAATGGCTATTCTTGGATGTTCATTAAGTTAAGAATAGACATAGCTCACGCACATGTATACTACAATTGTGTTAGCATGTGGGGTATCCAGAGCCCTCAAGGTCATACATGTGGGAATACTCTCTTCTGTCGTATTTGAGGATATCACTGCCCAGTTCCAAAGCCAGAGCATGCCTACATTGTTGGGAAGTCAGACTAAATACATGCGTAAGAGTGAGCCAGCCACAGGAAGGAAGATGGTCTTACTCTGTTAGAAAAAAAGCGTGTGAGTCTTGGACTTGGAGCCAGGAAAGGTCTTGACACTTTGTAACTGTGTGAC
The DNA here is from genome assembly GCF_011100635.1 of Trichosurus vulpecula. NCBI lineage: Eukaryota > Metazoa > Chordata > Mammalia > Diprotodontia > Phalangeridae > Trichosurus > Trichosurus vulpecula. The sequence continues at coordinate 14,385,047 of NC_050576.1, read as the reverse complement.
TTTGGGCAAGTCTCTGACTCTCTGAGGCTCAGTTGTTGTCATTGTCTGAATCTGTAAAATGAGGATAATAATGAGGCACCACCTGGCTTATAGGGTTCTTGTGAAGAAAGTATTTTGTCAGCCTCAAAGCAGCCCAGAAATATGAGACGCTCTAGGAGAATGAAAGCGTGTATGGAACAGGGGCACAGCATGTCCCACGCCCTTAGTGTAGCTAACAAGATTCCCTATGCCCTGATACAACATTCCGTGAGAAGCCTCTTTAAACAGTATCTAGCAAGGGTCTAAACTAGACGGGACAATCACTAGAAACCCACAAATAAACCAATCAACTAGTCAAAAGTATAAATTAGTTACAAACAAATCCTTGATCATTTTAGGGGAAATGAATTAAAGTAGGTCATTTATGAAAACATGAAAATATACAAAAATGTCTTGGGGTTTGTTGAAGAGAATCAATCACTCTTTGGGGGGCTGAAGAAGACACCAAGCCAGTACAGAATCCAACATTTCAGTAGCAGTCTGGTTAAGGGTGGGGGCACCTCGAGTCAAGCTCCTGAGAGATGATCACTTGGTCTGGTGAAGGTGGGGGGGGGGCGGGAAAGTCATTCTCTCTTTCCTAATCCTTAACCTTATGAAGGTAAGTCCAAATCTTCCAACCTTTGGCATCAGTAATGATGTCTCCACATCACCAGTGATGGATGCATCAGGAGCCAGGGACAAGCCCCAAGGAGAGGATCTTCAGGACTCTACAATGACCCCAACCCCAAAAGGAGAACAGCAAGCTATACACGAAAGGAGACCATCATGAAAACTCCACAAACGAAGGAAAGGGTTTCCAGAAACCAGGAGCTAGGGGCATCTCTTTGCTCCATTTCTTCTCTAAGTCAGAATCCATGGTCCCCAGTACCTTGTGGGTGGCAGTGTATGCTCTCACTTTGGGAGGATGTTTTTATAACAATTGTTCTGAGTATATCACCTTTGTAAATGTCTCCTTACAAAAGATAATTGATTACTGATTAATCAGTATGAGTGGGCACATGAGATGGGAGCTTATGAGCAAATATACTAGAAATAACCCTCTAAGGGCATCTATGTAGTGTGGTGGATAGAGTACACAGCCTGGAGTCAGGAAGACCTAAATTTGAATCCAGCTTCAGACATTTCCTAGCTGTGCGACCCTGGACAAGTCACTTAACTCCATTTGCCTCAGTTTCCTTATCTGTAAAATGAGCTGGAGAAGGAAATGACAAACAACTCCAGTATCCTTGCTAGGAAAACCCAATGAAGTCACAAAGAGTCAGACATGACTGAAATAACTAAACAATGAAACACTCTAACCTTTCATAGTTACCCCCTAGACCCTCAGGGGAGAATTAGCTAACTGCCTTCGGAAACCCAACCTGTGGAGAGTAAGAGTGGGGACAGTGAGCCCCCAGGATATATGACATTTATTGTTTTCTGAAATAGAGCTTATCTTCTGTACTCACTTTCCCTTCCTTTCCTGGGGGATACTTTCCTATCTCTCATACTGGTTTATAGCTTGGTCCTCATTAGTAGACAAGCTATATCACTCTACTTTTCAGCATGAATTTTCCAAAAGAAAGGGGAAGACATCGAACCCAAAGTTTAGTCTGTGCTTTCATCGGGACATCACAGTATCTCCCTGCTCCAGAACTGTGAACAGCTCCCTGTTACCTATGACAAACAAGTCAAACACATCTGTCTGTCTTTCAAGCTTCTCCATAATAGGCCTCACTCTACCTGCCCAAATTGTGTTCCCATCATCTCCCACCATATTCCCTTTACTTTACCTAGACTTGACAGTCATTTCACTGTCTCAATTATTTCCACTCCCCAATGGGTCACACTGATTCCTGCCTCAGAACCTTTATTTGTGCTGTTTTCCTAGCCTGAAATGTCTTTCTCCTCTAGTTTGCTAATTTCTTCATTTACATTAATTTTGTCTTAACTAGAGAAGGAGAGCTAAACTTGAAGTCAGAAGAACTGGATTTGAATCACTTCGTCATGGCTATCTATTCTCTTCTCCCTTACTTTTCATGGCCTTGCTTTCTCTTTTTCTTCTCCTACATTTTCGACTGCTCCTTCTAGGTTTTTTTGGGCTGGTTCAATGTCCGTTTCCCAGACTCCCCTTATAGGTGTTCTCCAAAGCTCTGACCTGGCCATTCTCTTCTCTCTCTATAATCTCTTCCTTGGAGATCTCATCAGTTCCCGTGAGTTCAGTTATCATCACGTTTGTCTGTGATTCCCAAACCATCTTCTATCCCCCTCCTAAGAGCTAGGCTCACATTTTCATCTACTAGTGGTACTTCTCTACCTGGCCATCTTATTGTGTCTTAAACTTATTATGTCCAAAATGGAACTCATTTTCTTGGAGTCGGAAAGTCCAACATTTCAATTCTGCTTCTATTTACTAGTTCTGCTGCTCTGGGGATTCGATCTCTCTGAACCTCAGCTTTCTTGTCTGTAAAGTAGCAATTACCGTCATTGAAGGAGTACTTATTGTTTGGTCATGGCAACAAATGAAACAGAAAAATGCAAGATGATCCTCATCCTATGGCCCACTCCTATCTCTCCAATGATCATGGCAAAATGATAGGAGATACCTGACGGAAAACCCCTGTAGATTATCATCAGAAACCCCATTCTCTACCCCCCACCACTCAATTCCTTATTCCCATCCCCTTCAGCCTTCCCACTCCAAAGTTTCTTTTTTTTTTTTTTGCAGGGGGGAAGGACAGGCAGTTGGGGTTAAGTGACTTACCCAAGGTCACACAGCTGGTGAATGCGTCAAGTGTCTGAGGCTGGATTTGAACTCAGGTTCTCCTGACTCCAGGGCAGGTGCTCTACTCACTGCGCCACCTAGCTGCCCCAGTTTCTTTTAAAAAAAAAGTTAATTTATTTATTTTTAGTTTTTAACTCTCACTGCTGTAAGTTTTAAATTTTCTCCCCTCCCTCTCCTCCCTCTCCCCAAGATGGGACACAATCCTATATAGGCTCTACATATACATACCTATTAAACATATTTTCACATTAGTCATGTTGTATAGAAGAATTAGAAAGAATAAGAGTAACCATGAGAAAGAAGAACATAAAACAAAACCAAAAAAAAAAAAGAAAATAGTCTGCTTCAATCGGCATTCAGACTCCATATTTCTTTTTCTGGATGTGAGTGGCATTTTCCATCATGAGTCTTTTGGAACTGTTTTAGGTCCTTTTCAACTGTGCCCTCTGGAATGGTGTTCCATAGACCACCAACTTCCCTTCTTCTTAAATCTTTTCCTCCCTCACTCCTTCCATCTTCTAGCAATCACTGAAAACTAGCTCCTCAATGACACAGTCTCCCTGACCACCCTTTTCAGTAACAGCTGCCCCTTCACTCATCGGCCCTTCGCCACCTCCAGTTTGTCTCGCTACTTTGATCATTCAGTAATCTCTCCTCCTTTGAGGTTCATTCAATTCATACATACCACCCAATCACAATCCTAGGAAATCTTGTCCACAAGCCTCTAGGTTGCTCCCTTTCCTTCCACAACTGCCTTTCAGATATCCTAAACTCAACATGTCTAAAACTGAAATCATTATCTTTTCCCCTAAACCGAGGGGGGATTCTGCTGCCTCAAGGCCACATGGGGCCCTCTAGGTCCTCAAATGTGGCCCTTTGACTGAATCCAAACTTCACAGAACAAATTGAATTCAGTCGAAGGATTTGTTCCACAAACAAGACCCTCCAACTCTCAGCTCCTGACACTTTCTCTGACTGTCCTCCAGGCCTGTAATGCCCTCCCTCCTCATCTCCACCTCCTGGCCTCCCCAGCTTCCCTTAAATCACAACTTAAATCCCACCTTGTGCAGGAGGCTTTCCCCCAACCCTTTTTAATTCTAATGCCTTCCCTCTTTTAATAATTTCTTATTTATCATATATATTATACATCTTGTTTGTCCATATTTGTTTGCTTGGTTTCTCCCCGATTAGATTGTGAGCTCCTTGAGAGCAGGGACTGTCTTTTGCCTCTTTTTGTATCCCCAGTGCTTACTACAGTGCCTTGCACATAGTAGGCACTTAATAAATGTATGTTGACTGACTGATCAGAGTCCCCCAGCTAGTAAGAGTCAGAGGCAGGATTTGGATCCAGGTTTTCCTGCCTCCATAGCCAGCATTCTGTTCACTAAGACAGGACTGCCGCTCAGTCAGTTTACAGGAGAGATCTAGGTCATTTCTATGAGTAATTTGGAAGCCAATATCTGGTCTGAACTCTTAGTTTGCTGTGACCTGGCCAAGGCTTGGTTTACAAATCCTTTCAGAGGGTTCCTTAGAACCAACCAGAGGAACCTAATTCCAGCCATGAGCTAGAGCTTACTTTCCTCCAGTCTGCCCCTGGTTCTTTGCTCAGCAGATGCTTTCTGTGGTTTCTAGGTTACAGGTACAGCCAAAGACAAGAAGCGCTGGATTCCATAGACAACTATCATTGCCGTTGTCTTTATTGGCCTGGCTGTCATGGAATAATGGTAATATATCAGACCCACCTCCAAATGACAGCCGCTATTATTGGTGTTGTTAACTTTGAATTGTCATGGATCCCAAATTGACAAAGAGAATAGTAAGAAGAAAAATAAATCAATGGTTGTAACACCAAGAATGATTGCTTACTCATTTAGGGAATGATTATCCAGCGGGAGAATTCTACATTCATTCAAACCCCAGTGATTCAACACACGTGACAGCTCCAAAGGGGCTGGCCTGAAGTTTACGGCCAAATAAACCATTATAATGTAAGAGTGGGCATCCATTGATTTTCCCACCTCACTTAAAAGTACCAAACTTGCAACCAAAATCAGCACACCAATCAAGCCAGGTAAGAATACTTCTTGTCTGAATAAATCAGAACCAGGTGTGAACAAAGCCTGGCAAACACCTTCAAACAATCAGAAACATTTCAGTCAGGTATAAGGAGTCTGTTCTATTGGGCGAGGAGGCCCTTTATCATGCTTTGTGTAACTTGCATTTATTTTGTCTGTTTCATATATGTAAATGTAAATGTTTCTCTCATCCGCAAAGACTGTAAACTTCTTGTGAGCAGAGACCATCTTTTGCCTCTTTTTACATCCCTAGCTCAGTGCCTGGCACTTAGTAGGCATTTAATAAATGTTTATTGCCTGTTAGCCTGACTGTTCCTTGATCTCCTTTCTCTACCATAACTCAGTTCATTCTTGTACTCCCCCTTCTACTGGTTGTCTTGCAGCTACTGGTTCTGATTCTTTGATCGGGGTATGACCTCCATCCTCTACACTAGGCCTTTGAATCTATATCTCTTTTTTTGAGATTGCTCCTCCCTTTTATAGAAACTCCTCAAACCACAGAATGGCTTTAGTTGCTTCAATGACAGTCACAAGCTCAATTCTGCTTGATTAATTCAATCAAGGAGTATTCTCATCCAACAAAAGGGATTACTTTACAGTGGATGGGATAAAAAATGGAACCCCAAATCTCTTACACAAGACTAGAATAATGATTAGACATGCATGAAGAAGAGTGAAAAGTGGAATATAACTCTCGAATTGGTAGAAAGGCAGTGTCCATAATGGGAAAGTTTAGGGGAGGGGTGAAGTTAATGGGTTCTGTTTGGGACATGCTGGATTTGAGGAGCCAGCGGGTACATCCAGGGGGGAATGTCCGGTAGGCCGTACTAGAGCTTAGGAGATATGTCTGGATATGTAGACTTGAATCATTGGATTGAATCAAGAAAGTTGATCATTGAATCTATAATGATTAACGAGATCTCTAAGAGAGATTGTAGAGGGATCACTAGGCAAGTGGTCAGAAGCCCTAACACCAGAGGCGTATAAGAGAATCAGATTATGCCAAGATGGTTCTGAATTATTTCTTAAGAGTCTTTTGATAGACAGTGAAACTCCTTGTCTCATGAAGAGGAATTTAACCAATGGGGGCCACCTTTCCTCCCCCTCCAAAATGTCACTGAAATTTGGGACCAGCCAAGCACAGGATATTTTCTCAGATTGAATTTGTAGAGGGGTTGAGAAGGCCAGATAGAATCCCTCACACTGGAATTTGACCCAAATGCCAAGGCATTCACTTCAGTCCTTATAAAAATAAATACACCAGGGAGCTCTGGGTTAGGTCCAGGGCCAGGCAGAAAATCTTGAGGTGTTTTCAAAATATTAAAGGGATTTCCTCTGGCTATCATTCTAGGGACTGTTAAAGGGAAATGAGGAGCGAGGAGGGGCAGGGAAGATTGGGAAAACAAGGTACACTACTTAAAAAACCTTAATGACTTTTTTGTTTTTATGTTGACCACATTTCCAATATCTTCTTTTTTATCTGCCTCCCATGAGCCATCCCTTACAAGAAAGGATTAAAAAAACAGTTCGGCAACCAAAATCAGCACACCAATCAAGTCTGACAGGATATGCAATAGTCCATCCCCATATTGCCCCACCTCTGCAGAGAACAGAAGAAGGTGAATTCTCTGCATCTTTTTTTGAGGCCCTTTCTTGGCTATTATAATTGAACAGCACCATAATTCAATCATCTTTGTTATTATTCTTTCTTTTTTATATTATAGCAACTAGGTGGCACAGTGGCTAGAGTGTTAGAATTGGACCTAGAAAGACCTGAGCTTAACTTGTGTCTCAGACACTGCCTTAGCTGTGTGACCTTGGAGGCTGAAAGAGAGAGAAAAGGTTTGAAACACATTGGGGAGTGAGGTAGCCAATGGATTAGGGAGATATAAAACATTTCCTTAGTGCATTGAGAGCCCAGGTAACATGAAGTCACATAACAGAAATTTGTAATATATTTCATATTTGCTCTCCATCTTCATTCAGAAGCATGTGAAGAGGAGTGAAGACTTCTGAAGGTGAAATAAATCTATAATTATACCCTTTGACTTGGAGACTTTACTGCTAAGCATGGACACTATTCATTTTTTAAAAGGCCCTATATACACCCTAATACTTATGGCCACACTCTGAAAATAGCAAAGACTTAGAAACAGAATAGATGCCAATTGAGTGGAGAATGGCTAAACAAATCCTGGTATATGGATGGCATAGAATATGACAGTGTGGAAGAAGTGAGGGATGAGATGAATACAAAGATGCATGGAAAGATCTACACAAACCAAGTGATGTAAAGAGAGCTAAGAAAACTATGTGCGTACATAGCCTTGGAAGCAGAAAGTACAGCAACTACAAAACTATGAAAAATAAAGATTGAAAAACTGCGAAGCACAAATTTGGTCTCAAAAGAGAGACATGAAAAATACGTGCTATCATCTTTTGCATGATCTACTTTGGCCATCTATGTTCCCTACATACTTTAGTTAAGTCAGTCGACAAAAATTTGTTAACTGCTTACCGTATAGCTGGAGTACTTCACTATAAGAGGACTCTAAGTTTGCATCCACTGTTCCTAGTGATGCTGTGTATATTTATGGGGGCATATATCTCTGGGTTTATAGAGGAAATGTCTTATAGCCGCCATATTGACCATGCCATCTTAGTAAATGCCTTTGCTTTGAGCTAATTGTTTTAATTAGCTATATATCACAGGTCAGTCCACCTGCAGAAGCTTGTGAGCTATTGTTTTAGGAGTTCTGATTCACAAGGATCTTTGAAGCTTAGATAATATCTTAGGGTTAGGGTTATCCTTAATATCTTATGGACCCAAGCCTTGAGTTCAAGTGAAAGATGAGAGAGAGTCCCAGAAGGAGAACTCTAAATACAACATGAATACTTTTTTTCAAGTATCAAGCAGAAATTGCCAGGCATGATGATTGTGGAACAGCACCACAAAAATGAAACTGATCATATTTGAACAGATATGCTGATAGGGGAATCATTACTGAATGAGCTCTCTGTAAATATTCAGAGCACTGACTTGTTAGAGCAAGGTCAAAATGAATCCAAAGTTGGAAAGAAGAAAAAGATACGGAATGCAATGAAGACAACTCCAACCTGAAAGTCAAGTCAGTTATTGATCATGGAAAATGTGATGGATGGACAAAAGGATATCAACATTGATTGTAAGATTTTCATAAAGCTGTTTAGCTGAGGTAAATCTGTTACCACAATGATGGGTCAAAAAAGCTTATCCACTGCCTTAATCAGTTAACTAGCCCTTGCCTTTCCTGCTAAGCAGGGAGCTATAGAAGCCAAGGACATAGAGGTTTAGAGAACAAATTCAATTGCAAAATTTGATAGAGACTCAACCAGGGAATGGCTAAATAAATTGTACTAAATGAATATATTGAAATAGTGTTGTGTTGTAATGCAATGACAAATTCAAAGAATTCAGAAAAGCCTTCTGAGAAGTCAAGTAAACTGATGCAGGGTAAAATAAGGAGAACCACATGCAATGACTTCAACTATATAAATGGTAAGAATGATAAAAAGAAACTGAATGCCTTTGTATCCCCATTTCCTACCACAGTGACTGACACATAGTAGGCACTTGAAAAATGTTCATCGACTGACCCATTGTATTTTTTAGTGAGCAAACTTTGCTCTGGAGGAGAGTTCAGAAAATACGCCACCCTCCTTACTCTACAGAGGTGGGCAACTATAGAATGTGTAGAATATCGAACATATTGGCACATAAGGTGGATGTGTTGGTTTGACTAGACGGCTTTTTCAATCTCTTTTTTTTTTTAATGCAATTTATTTATTTAACATATTTGGTTTTCAGCATTGATTTTCACAACATTTTGAATTACAAATTTTCTCCCCATTTCTACCCTCCCCCCCACTCCAAGATGGCTTATATTCTGGTTGCCCTGTTCCCCAGTCAGCCCTCTCCTCTATCACCCCCCTCCCCTCTCATCCCCTTTTCCCTTCCTTTCTTGTAGGGCAAGATAAATTTCTACGCCCCATTGCCTGTGTATCTTATTTTTTAGTTGCATACAAAAACTTTTTTTGTTTTTGAACATCTGATTTTAAAACTTTGAGTTCCAAATTCTCTTCCCTCTTCCCTTCCCACCCACCCTCCCTAAGAAGTTGAGCAATTCAACCTAGGCCACACATGTATTATTATGTATAACCCTTCCACAATACTCATGTTGTGAAAGGCTAACTACATTTTGCTCCTTCCCAACCCATCCCGCTTTATTGAATTTTCTCCCTTGACCCTGTCCCCTTTCCAAAGTGTTTGTTTTGATTACCTCCACCCCCATCTGCCCTCCCCTCCATCATCCCCCCACCTTTTATTTTTTTTTATCTTCCTCCCTCTTCTTTCCTGTGGGGTAAGATACCCAACTGAGTATGTATGGTATTCCCCCTCAGGCCAAATCTGATGAGAGCAAGGTTCACTCATTCCCCCCTCACCTGCCCTCTCCCCTCCTCCCATAGAACTGCTTCCTCTTGCCACCTTTATGCGAGATAATTCACCCTATTCTATCTCTCCCTATCTCCCTCTCTCAGTATGTTACTCTCTCATCCCTTAATTTCATTTTATTTCTTTTAGATATCTTCCCTTCATCTTCAACTCACCCTGTGTCTGCTCTCTCTCTTTTACATATATATATACATATATAAACACACACACACATATATATATACACATACACATACATACATATACACATAGATATATACATACATACACATTCACTTATATATATACATTAACATATATACATATATACATTAACATATATATACATACACACACACACACACACACACACACACACACATATATATATATATATATATATATATATATATATATATATATATATATATATGGATATTCCCTTCAACTACCCTAATACTGAGGTCTCATGAATCATACTCATCATCTTTCCATGTAGGAATGTAAACAAAACAGTTCAACTTTAGTAAGTCCCTTGCAATTTCCATTTCTTGATTACCTTTTCATGCTTCTCTTGATTCTTGTGTTTGAAAGTCAAATTTTCTATTCACTTCTGGTCTTTTCACTGAGAAAGTTTGAAAGTCCTCTATTTTATTGAAACTCCATATTTTGCCTTGGAACATGATACTCAGTTTTGCTGGGTAGGTGATTCTAGGTTTTAATCCTAGCTCCATTGACCTCCGGAATATCGCATTCCAAGCCCTTCGATCTCTTAATGTAGAAGCTGCCAGATCTTGGGTTATTCTGATTGGGTTTCCACAATACTCAAATTGTTTCTTTCTGGCTGCTTGCAGTATTTTCTCCTTGATCTGGGAGCTCTGGAATTTGGCAACAATATTCCTAGGAGATTTCTTCTTGGGATCTATTTGAGGAGGCGATCGATGGATTCTTTCAATTTCTATTTTGCCCTGTGGCTCTAGAATATCAGGGCAGTTCTCCTTGATAATTTCCTGAAAGATGGTATCTAGGCTCTTTTTTTGATCATGGCTTTCAGGTAGTCCAATAATTTTTAAATTATCTCTCCTGGATCTATTTTCCAGGTCAGTGGTTTTTCCAAGGAGATATTTCACATTGTCTTCCATTTTTTCATTCCTCTGGTTCTGTTTTATAATATCCTGATTTCTCATAAAGTCACTAGCTTCCACTTGCTCCAATCTAATTTTTAAAGTAGTATTTTCTTCAGTGGTCTTTTGGACCTCCTTTTCCATTTGGCTAATTCTGCCTTTCAAGGCATTCTTCTCCTCATTGGCTTTTTGGAGCTCTTTTGCCATTTGAGTTAGTCTGTTTTTTAAGGTGTTGTTTTCTTCAGTGTATTTTTCAGTATTTTTTTGGGTCTCCTTTAGCAAGTCATTGACTTGTTTTTCATGGTTTTCTCGCATCCTTCTCATTTCTCTTCCAATTTTTCCTCTACATCTCTAACTTGCTTTTCCAAATCCTTTTTGAGTTCTTCTATGGCCTGGGGCCAGTTCATGTTTTTCTTGGAGGCTTTGGTTGTAGGCTCTATGACTTTGTTGTCTTCTTTAGGCTGTATGTTTTGGTCTTCTTTGTCACCAAAGAAAGAATCCAAAGTCTGAGACTGAATCTGGGCGCGTTTTCGCTGCCTGGCCATATTCCCAACCCACTAACTTGACCCTTGAGTTTTTCAGTGGGGTATGACTGCTTGTAGACTAACGAGTTCTATGTTCTACGTTTGGGGGGGAGGTGCCAGCTCTGTCAGAGCCACACTCCTCCTTCCCCAAGGACCCCCAGTCCAGACTGGGCTTAGATCTTCAGCAGGCTGTTGCACTCCTGCTCTGATCCGCCACTTAATTCCTCCCACCAGGTGGGCCTGGAACCGGAAGTAACAACAGCTGTAGCTGCCCCACCTCCGCTGCCCCCAGGGCTGGAAGCTGAACCGGGAACTCCTTCCACTCCCGCAGCTTTTCCCACTAACCTTCTCCGCAGTCTTTGGTGTTTGTGGGTCGAGGGGGTCTGGTAACTGCCGCAGCTCACATATTCAGGGCGCTAGGGCCCCCTCCGCCCGGCTTCTGGTCTGGATCGTCCACGCCGCTCAGGCTGGGCTCTGCTCCACTCCATTCCCAGCTCCCAGCTCCATGTGGAATAGACCTCACCCAGATACCATCCAGGCTGCCCTGGGCTGGAGCCCTGCTTCCCTCTGCTGTTCTGTGGGTTCTGCCGTTCTAGAATTGGTTCAGAGCCATTTTTTATAGGTTTTTGGAGGGACTCGGGTACGGAGCTCACTCTAGTCCGTGCTTACCAGCCGCCATCTTGGCTCCGCCCTCCCAATCTCTTTTTAAAAAATTTTTGTTGCAAGGGATTTTTTTTGCTGGATAAGGGAGGTGGGAAGAAATATATTTGGACATGGTATTAATGTAAAACCAAAATATATCAATAAAATTAAATTAAAGCAAACAAAAATTATATCAGCAATAAGACTGGAGAGAATAAATGCTCTATCCTTAAGGTAGGTGCAAAACAACAATGGTTTTGTAAATATGATTCAATGCTCTGAATCCAAATGAAAATATTATTTCCCAGCATAACTGCTATTCTAAATTGAGTTGCCATGGAACCTTAAAAGAAGAATCTTACAGAGAAGAAAGATAGAAGCTTTCAAGCAGCACTACCTCATAAAACACGCCCAGAAGGACATGGTGGAAAGTAAAACCTGTTTAAAGAAAACGTAATAAACCCAATTAAGCAAAATAGTCCTGAGAGCATTTTATGATTTATCTGGAAGGAGGACAACAGATGAAAGATGAAAACACCCACGAAAATGTTCATAACTCATTCTTTTTGTCATCAAAGACAGTGGAAGCCATCCCCTTTGAATTTCAACATCTCAGTCCTTGATATGCTTGTAGAGAAGATGGAAATGGTCCTGGATGGAGGAAAAGAGATGGGAAAAGCAACTGGATGAGGACAAATATACACAAATTGGCCTCTGCTGGAGGAAACAAAATAGGGTATTGAGGGATGAATTTTCAAGTTATCTGAAGGAAGGGAAGATAACAGAAGCATGGAAAAAAATCTTTTCATTAATACTACTTCTCCCAAAAGGTCAATGAGCATAGCTCAGCATCAAGTACCTATATGCTTACTTTCCCATCCATGATGGGAGTGATATATACATGGATCAAGGGCATCTTTGATGAGGCAATTAAAAGGAAACTGCAAAGATTCTGTAAGTGATATTCCATGGTAGGTCACATCTTTGCTATCATTTGACTGACTGAAATACAGAGAATAGAGATTCCCCTTGTGTTTATTATTTGTTGATTACAAAAAAAAAAATTAGTCAGGAAAGTAAAATGATATCTTGAAGCCTTTTCTCCAGAAAGGTCTCCTCTTTCATACATTCAAACTAAACAATAATCCTTAAAAGATATTCCAACAAAAATAGCCTTGTTTGATGATCCTCTGATCATTAATTAAGATAAGGGATAAAACAAACATGTATTCTTACCAAGGTGTTCGACATTGTCATGGAAGAGATCCAGCACAGAATCTAAATTGAGGCATTCCCTGTGGTTAGTGAAACCCTCCAGATGCTCCCGTTTATGAATGACATTATCCTGACTACATCAAGATCCAGAACACCGCAGAACCTCCTGGATGAGAACCACTGTTTCATTCATTGTTTTTGTATCCTTTGACAATGCCTGACACCTAGTAGGTAACTTATAAATACTTGTTGATTTATTACTGCTCCATAGGCATTTAAAAGTCTGTTGTCCTGACTATGGCAAGATTATGGTCAACCTAGAGAGCTCAAACATCAAACGTGTATCTATGTGCATATAATATACCTTATATGTTATATGTGTGCATGTATGTGTATCTGTTGTTATATATACATAAATATACTCATTTCTATATCTTTCTATATCTTAGACAGACACTTCAAATGAAAGAGTTTATTCTAGTATTCCACAGGACTGGAAGAGCTGGCTGGATTATCTTTGGGAAAATGGAGTTCCTTGAGTGACCACAAATTTTTCCATGGAACAAAAGTCCATCTTTTGAACACCAATATTCTTCACTTTTATTAGATATCTACCAAACAAAGACCATGACAGTCTCTGAAGAACTGAATATGAACATCACTCAGAGGGTGAGCAAGGGATGCTTCATGGATGTGATTAGGTAGTAATGCATTTTAAACAGCATTTTGAAGAAGCAGCAGAAGAAAAGATTTTCTCAAGGAAATTTCAGAGTATCTGAGTTCAAATCTCACCTCAAATGCTTGATGCCTGTGTGACCTTGAATAAGTCCAGTAACTTTCTTGGGCCTCTATCTCCTCATCTGTCAAACGAAGGAGTTAGATCAGAGGGCCGCTGAGGTGTCCTATAGATCCATGAACCTCTGAGTGACATGTCTGTCTAGTCTTAACTTCCTCATTTCCTCCTTCTCACCTCCCAGGAGATGATTGCTGAATCCTGATTTCCCCATCAGCAATCCCTCCAACATTGCATGTATATCTTTTATATTTACTTTCCTGTGTTCATGTAATGTCTTCCCAATAGGACATAAACTTCCTGAAGATTGTTCCCTTTTTGTCCTTCTAGCAGGACCCTTCCCACCAAGACAGTAAGGAAACAATTTCCAAGTACACCCTTAATAAATGCTGAAGAATGAAGGCAGTCCTCCAAGAATGTTAGCTAACTCCTTGCCTAGAGGGCGCTCCAGGCCTGAACTCTTCCTCTTCACAGTCCACATGGTTCCCCGACTTTCTCTTTTTTGGTTTAAAACTAGTGTTTAACCCATTTCTGTGTTGTAACTTCATTGGTTCATACTCTAGTGCTGAATTATAAAATTTTAAAATATAGTAATTGCCACATTGATCTTAGCTCATTTCCAACTCCCTGTGTTAATTCACTTTCCATTTCACTCCCCTCTGTACCCACTCTTTGGACAAGAAACATATGAATCACTGTAGTTTTAATATCTGTGAAATTAAACTGCATATAAAGCAGATACACTCCCTTATTCTCTCAGGATAATGTCAACTCCTCAAGATTGGGGAACCTTCTCATTCTGTCTTTGTATCCCCAGCACCCAGTATATCTTCCACATATCAGCCACTTAATAAATGGTTGTTCAATTAGATGTATGTATTTTATTACATAAATGTATATGTAAGCATATAAAATGAAGTTATGCACCATTAAAATAATCCAAATGAACACTGAAACCCTCATTATATTACCTCAGCTTTTTTCCTAATCCTTTTTTTCATGTATACATACTCATTTTACAGTGTATCCATACTACTTGGACATTTGGAGCAAAGATGTTTTGATATTTTACTTTTTCCATTTAAGATTATGTATTATTTCTTTTTACATATATCAGCATAACTCACCAGGCTAACACGATTGCTCAGTCAGTCCCAGATGAGTGGATTTGGACTGTTTCTAATGTTTTCCAGTTCTGAATATCAGCCTGTCCAACTTCATGTCACCATCCGAACAGAGCAGAAGGAAGTCATATCATCATGCTAACCTTTTCTCCTACAAATTTATGCCATCTAATCTCAGCTGATTTGAAGCAAGACAATCCGTTTTTACTCCTTCCTAACTGATTCTCTACCTCATCCCTCAGGGTAGCTATTCTCAGTTTTTTTCCCTCTCTCCTCAAGCTTCCCATACTTTTCCCTTCCTCACCTTCTCAGCTGAGGACCTCACACTTTACTAAGACATTAGATGACTAATGTCCAGAGCTCCTCTTCTCCCATTGTCTACCTGTCAAGATTCTGATAATATTCTCCATTTCTTCTTAATCCAATCTCTGATGAAGATGCAACCTTTCTCCCTAAGGCTTTAGACATAAACGTACACGTGAACACAAGCATAGATATAGACATAGACATAGCCATTGACATGGATGTAGATATAGGACTCATTCTCCCAATGCCTCTTTGCACTGGTAGATTGGCTCTCCAGATGTCAGCCTACTCCAGTCGTACTCAGAATACCAGAGCTAACATTCAGGGTTTAGAATACCTAGAATTGTCTCTTATGAGCCTTCGGCCCTTGTGTTCCTCATTGGTTATTAGTCAGTAGCCTCAATTAGCTTTTAGCAAAGGAATTTATTTAGTTGGTTTAGAAAGAACAATAGACGTAAAACATTTTCCTCCTTTCTCAACCCATGAGCCCTGGGCAAATTCTTCCACAAGTTCACAAAGAGTGCCAGAGAAGAACAGACTTAAACCTAAAGGATGATGAGAGTGAAGCACATATAGAGAGTGTGTGTGGCCGAGTGATGGACTTACCACCACTAGTTGCTAGAAGTCCTTTTTTTAACTTCTGACCAATGGTCTTTTCTAGTTCAAGAGGTTATACACCTTGAAGCTGCTTTCTTCCTCAAGGGGCTATCTTTCTGCATCCCTCTGTGTACAAGGTTGCCCCTGCCTCATTTGCTTGTGTATCTTTCCGTTTTTGGTTGGATGCATTGTCTCCTACTCATCTAGTCTCTTGGATAACTTGGTCATTGGGGAAGGAGGAATGTAAGCTCCTCTGGGCTCACTATACTCCTCTCCTGCTGTCCTATAATATAGTCCCAATGGGCTGCCTCCTCCAGCTTCCTAAAATTTGCCTGCTTCATTGACAATACTATAATTCTTCTGCTGTTTAAAGCCTCCTTATGATGTGGTCAGCTTGTTTGGCTAAGCTAAGGGACCAGTCCTTCTTTGATGGAATCAAGGAGATCAACACCTCAAAATGAATAACTGCCCTCTTATTCACATATTTAAGACTTCTTCAAGGCCTTTATACTGATTATGTTGTATTAATTGAAGTGCGGGTATGGAACGCTTTCCCTTATAAAGGGAACTTGAATAGGGTCCCCAGCACCTTGGTGGATCTCTTGTGGCACACTGATCAGATGAGATATGGACAGGATGTACAGGCTTGGATATTCATCATTAGAGGAAATGCCCATATCCATGACATCACATCTCTGTGGAAGTATTGGGGATATTTTACATTTACTCATCTATGTTTATGTTCTGTCTCTACCCAGTTAAAAAAAAAGTCTCTTGAGATCAAGAACAACTTCATTTTTGGCATTAGATCTCCACCCCTGGCATAGAGTCTTGAACACAGTGGGCACTTAAGGGCTGGTTGAATTGAGGTGAGCTAAATTGAAAAAGTCGCTTTTCAAGAATCCAGTAAAGTGGATTCCTGCTTGAGCATGGTTGGCCCACATGGCCTTCTCTGGGGTCTCTTCCATCTCTGAAATTCTATGATTGTAAGGTTCTATGAAGAGTATGGGACATGGATGGAAGGAAATATAGGGAGTATGGCTACTTTATTTGTGTGACAAGTCAGCTCTGGGAAGGGAAAGGTGAAAAGACCAATTTCTTGCCCCCTTTCCCTTTAATCCTGAGGAAAGGAGGTGAGGGAAAAGCCAGGCCCAGAAAGAAGTTTCCCTAAAGTACCTCTCCAGCAGGGGGCACCCAAGGCCTATGCATCCTGGGAGTTCTAACAGAGAGGTCCGTTGTCCTCAGTCACTGGGATGTGGAGCATCAGACCCTGGAGTTCTGGGGACAGCTGGACTAAAAGCAGGGCAATAGCCTTCCCCACTCCCTTCTTTCCTTCACTGACTGAAGAAGAGGCCAGGCTAGACTTGACCACAGACTCCAGGCACAAAATTGGTACAGAACAGCAAAGTAGGGAAAAAGCTAATCCTTCCTGTAGCCAGTCAAGGGTCTGTGAGGAGAGTAAACTCTTCCTTCCTTCCTCCCTCCCTTCCTTCCTTTCTTCCTCCCTTCCTTTCTTCCTTTCGTTCCTTCCTCCTTCCTTCCTTCCTTTTTATTTCTTTTTCTCTTTCTTTATCTCTCTTTCTCTCTCTTTCTTTTTCTCTCTTTCTTTCTTTCTCTCATTCTCTTTTTTTCTTTCTCTTTTTCTTTCTCTCCCTTTCTTTTCTTCTTTTTTTCTTTCTTTCTTTCTCCTTTTAAAAACTCTCCTTTCCCCTTCCTCCCACCCTCCTTAAGGTTCCTTCTGGTGCAGAAACAAGGCACTCTGATTACCTGCACTATTCTGAGTTACAGACCAGGGAGTCTAGAGGGTCCTACCTTTTTAGATTCCCCCTCTTCCTTCCTTCAAGTCAACTCCAGAGATGTTTGGTTTGACTGTGTGAAAGTAATAATAATTATCAGCATTTTCTTCAATTGCATACCTTTTATCTCCACAGTTAGGCATATTTTAACAGCTTTTAGATTACAAACTCCTTGAGTGCAGAAACTATCTTTGCTTCTTTTTGTGATCCCAGTCTGGAACATAGTAGGTGCTTAATAAATGTTTATTGATTTGTTGACTGATTTTTGAAAACTATACATCCATGGAATTATGAGTTCGCTGATGTAAGCACTAACTCCAGTGGGCTCAGGTGACAATTCTCTGTGCTTTGTCATACTGCATGACTCTTGTCCATGTCCTCCCATGTCTACTCACCTGAAGTCCTTCCTCTAGAACTCTTGATAGTTCATGGATACCAAGGGAGCATGAGGGCTATCTATGGATTTTTCTTCATTCTCATATATTCTTGGTCCACCTCATTTTCTGATCATACACTTCTCTGATGATATTCTTTATGCCATTTCTTTAAGTAATCTTTTCTTGGTAATATGTCTCAGTCAAATCCCATCCACCATGTGCTTCTCCATATCTCTTTGGATGACCTAAGACTAGTTCTTCAGAGACAGTGACATTCCAGGGCTTTCATCCATACAGAATAACTAGAAGCATATTGATGTTAAATGAATGAATTTGTTTTAAAGGGAAACTTGGGGACATATAGCACCATAATGGAGAATGGTCAGAACAGAATGTTTATGGAAGTGAGATGTGCTCCAGTCATAGAATGAGATAGAAAGAAAATGCCAGAGTTGTTAAAAGAGATCTCTACAATGTCTCTGTGATATCTTTTCATTGTAGGCCAAATGTCTTCAGATAGCATGATCCTGAGGACATTTCACCTGCTTTCTTGTTCTCTTTTCTTTATTTGCATTATTCTAAATTGCTTTCCAGAATAGTTACACTTCCTTTCCACAACCTCCCTCCAACAACATTGGGGGCCATTTTCAGTTGTCCTGATTGCTATCTGGCCACCGGCCCCAGAGGAGAGAATGAGGCTGGTGACTTTGTTGGTTACTTTCCTCACTTAAATTCAATCCATTTGCAAGTCATCGAGTCACCTTCCTGATGTCATGGTCCTCTTTAAGAATGAAAGACAAACAACAACCAACAACATTAACTATTCCCAAACTTTTGTCATCTTTTCTTAATTTTCTGGGAGTAAGGTAAAACTTTAGGTTGTTTTGATTTATATTTCTCCTTTAATATTAGTGATTTGAAATATTCTTTCATAAAATTGTTAATAATTTGCAATATTTCTTTTAAAATAGGCTTGTTCATATCCTTGACTACTTCTCTATTGAGGGATGAATTTTGACCTCATGTATTTCTTTTAATTTGCTATTGTATATCTTGGACGTCAGACTTTTATTAGAGATGTTTGATGCAAAGCTTTTCCCCAACCAACTTCTTCCTTTCCTATCCTATTTGTATTAGTTTTTATGTAGAAGTTTTTCAATTTCATGTAATCAAAAATCATCTGACTTTTGTAGTTACCTTTATCACTTGTTTGGTTAAGAATTCAGTTCCTACCTAAAGATATATGACATATGTATTTTCTATTTTAAATGATATTGTCTTTAATATTCAGATGACATATCCATTTTGAATTTATTGTGGGATGTGATGTGAGATGTTGGTCTAAACCTAATTTCTGCCAGATTGCTCTCTAGTTTTCTTAGCGGTACTTATCAAACAAACCTGTTTCCTAGGTAAGGTTGTGGGGTTTGTCAGACACTGGGTTATTGAGTTCCATTATTTCAGATTCTTTCTTGCTTAATCTATTAGATCAATCTACTTCTCTATTTTTATACTGAAAACAAATGTTTGGATGATTGCTGTTTTATAATACAGTTTTAGGTCCAGATGTGATATTCATCTCCATTCCTTCCTATTTTTATTATTTCCTTTGATATTCTAAACCTTTGGTTCCTCCGGTAAGTTCTGTCACTGTTCGATCTAGCTTTGTAAATATTCTTTTGGTAGTTTGATTGGTGCAGGTTTAAATCTATAAATTAGCTTTGATAGCACTACTATTTATAGTGTGTTGGCACGGCCCAGCCAGAAACACTAAATGCTACTCCAGCTATTTAAATTGTTCGTTACTTCCTTACAGAACATTTTGCAATTAAATCTATGTAAATATTGACTGTGCTTTGGGAGGCTGACACAAATAGTTCCTATATTGTGTAGTTATTTAGAATGGATGTGCCTTTCTATTATTGCCCCCAGAATTTTAAATTTTTATACAAAAATGATGTTGACTTTTGTGGGTTTATTACATACTCTACAAATTTGTTGGAGCTGTTGTGTGTCTTGATGAGTTTCTTTGCTGATTCCTTAGGATGTTATAAGGAGGTCATCATGTCATTAGCATGTAGAGATAGTTTTGCTCCCACATTGTCCATCTTTGTGCCTTTAATTTCTTTTTTTGTTTGTTCATTTTTTGGGGAGGGAAGGCAGGGCAGTTGGGGTTAAGTGATTTGCCCAAGGTCACACAGCTAGTAAGTGTATCAAGTGTCTGAGGCTGGATTTGAACTCAGGTCCTCCTGATTCCGGGGCCGGTGCTCTACTCACTGCATCACCTAGCTTCCCCTATGTCTTTAATTTCTTTCTCATGTTTTCTTGCTATTACTAGGATTTCTAGAACTATATCTAATAATATCAGTGAAAAGGGACATCCTTGTTTAATTGGTTCATTGATCCTAGTATATTACCTTGGGCATAGTACTTACTTTTGGTTTTATGTCGATTTTTTATAATTAAAAATATCGCTTGGAAATTTCTTCTGTTATTCACAGAATCAGAGGTAGCATAGTTCTCCAGACTCTTTGGAAATGACACTGTGTTTATTGCCTCAAGCCCAGAAATATTGCAGAGCCTCCAGAATGAGATCCCATGGCTCCAAAGAGTGTGACCCCATTTTCCACACAGGAAAAACTGAGTTTATGAGGAATGCTTCTTACTGATGAATGAACAACCCAACAGAGATCATCATCAGTTCATATATTTCAGGCAGAAGCTGTGAGTGGACAATGAACCGGGCCCAGAATTGTATGAGAGGAGGAAAGCACGTTCTATTGTTTGGAGAAAATCGCAGACTATTGCTAATCATAATTTTTAAAAATTGTTCCAGTGATAACATTGATTTAGAGAGCCCTGGTGAGGATATTTCCTCAACCAGTGTCAACCGATGCCTGCTCCATAACTTGTTGTCCATAAAATGGTCTGAAACACTGAGAAATGCATGGAGTCACACGACCAGCGTGCATCAGAAACACTGCTTGAACCCTGGTTTTCCTGACTGATCTGTTGGACTAATTTGGTTCCAAGATTTATGAGATTACAGTATTAAAAACACTATTCTTCTATTTTTAATCTTCATGTTTGTTGTTCATGGGGCGTTAGAAGAATATTGCCTGGAAGAAAGGACAGTCTGTAGAAACTTTTTATTAATGAGATGCCACAAGTAGTTTGGGAGAACATAAAAAATTCAAAGAGCTTATCAGGGCTGGGGCTGGGAAAACTTCTAGCAACATCTTCTGTGTGGTTTAAACTCTGTTCATAGGGTCATAGGTTCATAGATCAGAAGCCCTTGC
The DNA here is from genome assembly GCF_011100635.1 of Trichosurus vulpecula. Lineage (NCBI taxonomy): Eukaryota > Metazoa > Chordata > Mammalia > Diprotodontia > Phalangeridae > Trichosurus > Trichosurus vulpecula. Next base: position 14,363,901 of record NC_050576.1, on the reverse strand, counting down.
AGTACAACCCTCTCATTTTAATGATGAGGAAACTGAGTCCCCAGAAGGTTAAATGACTTATCCAAGGCCATACAGATTGTGTAAAGAGGCAGGGTTTCTTTGAGAGGGGTCATTACTGTTTACATCAGTCATTTCAACCCTGCCCATGCATGAGGTTTTCCATAGGAAGAATGGTCAGACATAGGATCTGAAGGCAATCCTTTGTGTAATGTCTCCCTTAGAAAGGTAAAAATGACCTGGGCCTGCATAGACTTCTAGGATCTGTAGTTTTGGGCTTATCAACATCTGAGGCAAGGAAACATTGTATGATTTGGTACTAGGGTGGAACTTAAATGAAAGTCCCCCCCCCCCCAAAGAGGAGAGAGATCCCTTGGAGAGGAGGGAAGATGCACAGCCAGAGTAGCAGCATCACCATTACCACGGAAGTAGCAGTGGGACACCCAGAGGTGCCCTTCATAAAAATTGGGAGCCTCTTCCTGGGACTCTGGAGAGATGAAGGCTGGAGGGGCAATTGGCAAAGTGCTGGTTTAAAAAAATTAATTGCTAAATTAGGCGCTCCCTCAGGTGCATGGAGACCTGAGGGAGAAAGGAAAGCCAGAGGAACTGGTAGTCAGTCCTTGCTCGTCCCGCTGATTTGCTTCAGCTGGTGGAACGGGAATCATTTCTGGATGCAGCCCAGTACTCAAGTCCATATGCAGAAGACTCTCTTCACTATGCAGAATATAACTCAAGACTCCACGAGGGGCGGAATGGGCGAGAGCTTGGGAGGGGAGACATCCTTGACTCCCGGCTTCTACCTTTGAGAGAACCCTACACATCGATCTTATCCCTATTCTCAGCTTACCACTAAAGACTTCAGGGAATTTTCCCCTGGGTGAGATTGCGGTCCATCTTTCCATTGTGCTGGAAGCCAGAAGACAATGATCTCTCCATTTCCCGCCCATCATCACTCGGGGAGCGCAGAGTTATCGCTCTCCACCAATGAGAAGAGTCTCATGCAAATCGGCTTTACAGAAGTATGTCCTTTTATTCCATTAAAGATCGTGTCTCACTTATCTAATCTTATTTCTCCTAAATGCCTGTGGTTGACACTGTCTTTTGCCTGTGGCCCTTGGTTCTGGAAGAGACTTCTGGGACGGCTTCGGGTGCTGCCGCCCGGGAGAAAGTGATCTTCCCTAGCCCAGGGCTGGCACTCTAACCCCCAAGCCTAGTGTCGGAGAGACTTCTCTCACATACACACCAACCAGGTACTTCAAAACTGCCCTTTCAAGGGCAGAATTAATACCAGCTCAAGCCTTTTAAATCAAGCCTATAGTAGTGATCCTTAATGGTTACATTGGAATATAGAGCCCCAGAGTTCCCCGCCCCCGCCCATGTTAAAAGGGATCAAAAGCAATTTATTATATTATTATCTATGTTTACCATGTTATTTGTACTTACTATATTATTATCTTGCTCCATTGGCTGAGCATTTTTCTAGCTAGGTCCTGAAGGAAACAGACACTGGACTGATAAATTTTAATGGGAGGCAAGAAAGGGAAAGGCTTGCAAGTGGATCTTATCCTGAGATCCGTGGACTTTGTAAAAATATCTTCTGATGATTAGATTTCAATAGCATTGGTTTCCTTTGTAATCCTACATGTTACATCTTACACATTTCAAAACACGATTCTGAGAAGAGGTCCATAGACTTCCTCAGGCTGTCAAAGAGACCCAGGACCCAAAAGGGTTAAGAATTCCTGTACTATGGGGGGAGTTAGGTGGTGCAGTGAGTAGAGCACCGGCCCTGCAGTTAGGAAGACCTGAGTTCAAATCTGGCCTCAGACACTTGACACACTAGCTGTGTGACCTTGGGCAAGTCACTTACCCCCAACTGCCCTGCCTTCCCCACTCAAAAACAAAAAAAGAATTCCTGGACTAGAACATTGATATGGCCTGGAAGGGATATAGCAATGCAGAGGAAAGGGGTAGAGTTACCTGAGGATAGTATTTACTTACCAAATATTTATTACACTTTCTACTATGTATTGTTAATAGAACTGCACTAGGCACTGAGGGGAGATGCCAAGTGTAGTAAAGAGTCCATGCCTCACAGGATTCACTCTGGATCAAAGGGATGAAACATAAAAACATACATCATGGGATCATATAGCTAAGCTGAAAAAGACTAGAGACCATCTAATTCAACTCACTAACTCTGTGACCCTGGGCAAGACATGGTCTGCCTCAGTTTCCTCATCTGTAAAATGCCTCCTAAAAGGATAAAAAGAGGTAACATTTGTAAAGTGCCTAGCACAGTGCCTGGCACATAGTAGGTGCTTAATAAATCTGTTTCCTTCTTTCAACCACCTAATTATAGAAGTTATAAAACTGAGACCCAGGCTAAGTCCAGAGAATGCCAGAGGGAGGCAAATCCATGTATTACAGAAACACAAAGCTGAGTGCCGGGGGCATTCCAATGGGGAGAACCCTTACCATGAGGGGCAACTGGGGTAAGGCTTTCATTTGAGAGGGGGTGGGATAGGGAATGCGGTGTTTGAGATGAGCTTTCAAAGAGGTAGGTATTCAACAGATGAAGAGAATGTGTTACAGGTATAGGGAATAGCCTGAGCAAAGTCATGGAGGTGGGAAAACGGCCCATATTCTGGGAACAGGGAGTTGTCCAGTTTTGTGAAAGCACAAAATACATGGAGAGGAGAGGTAGGTAGAGTAGAATATTAGAAAGCATCCATGCCTGACACTTACTACCTATGTGACCTTTACCCTCAATAGGCCTCATCTGTAAAATGGGAGGGAGGGGTTTGGATTCAACAGCCTCTAAAGTTCCTTCCAGTTCTAGCAATGGGCTATCAGGCTGGATAGCAAAGGCCTTGAATGTCTGGCAAAAAAGCTTAGATTTTCCCCTCCAGGTGTAGGGAGCCCCTCCACGTTCTGAGCAGAGGAGTAATATGATCCTGTCTATGCTTAAGGAACATGATTTTGATTTAAGTGTATTAAGGATAGATTGGAAGGAGGAGATTATGGAGCACAGAATATATCGGCTGGCGCGGCTAGAGGAGGCAGGAGCCAAACGAAAGAGAGAGAGCGGAGAAGGGGGACTGCTAACAAACTTTCACAATTTTATCCCAGCTTGGCGCTGGTCAAGAACCATCGAGGGCAGGCTTCAGTCCGCGGCTAGCATCATGGAGACTGGCCCAGCCTGCCTTCAAATGGAGGTTCCTTCAAACCTATCTGGAAATGACATTAACAAGCCCAACTCTAGCCAGTTCAATGTTGGAGTCTCTGTCTGATTCATCAATTCTTTGATCTTTCCCCTTGGTTCCACCCCCCATCTGTCCCAAGGAACTATGAATAAATGCTCTAACTCATAATCCATTGCCCTGAAAGAGTTACAATGGAAGCATTGACCCGAAAGAACCTTAGAGATCACCTAGTTTGAGTCTTTATTTTACAATGGAGGTCTATTGGGGGTTAACCACCATGGCCAAGTTCATACAATTAGTTAATCACAGACTGGGGTATGCTAACTAGGGTTCTTGGCTGACATAGTCCAGTGCTCTCATGAAGCTACACGCATCATCTACTTTACCAAGAAATGGGGTAAAAAGGGAGAGAGAGAGACTGACCACTCCAGGCCAGTGGACTTGACTTTGATTCCTGGCAAAACTCTACAATGCAGTAGTGGAAGAATGTTTAGTGAGTATGGAGAGAGTGCATAAGGGAATCAGTCACCACAAACTAACATAATTTCCTTTTTTTTTTAAACAGGATTACTAGACCAGTAGATCAAGAGAATTCCACAGATTTCATTTACCTAGATTTTAACAAGCATTTGACAATGTTTCTCAAATGATTCTAGTGGGAAAAGATGGAGATTTGTGACCCAGAATCTGTCACCTCTATTAGAGATGTCAAACTTGTGGCCTGCAATTCTCCCCAGTGCAGCCAAACCAGGCTAAGATGGAATTGGGATAAGTAAAATAAGTAAAAGATGGAATTGGGATTAATAAAATAAGTAAATTAATAAAATAAGTAAAAGTACAATAAAATATAGATAATATTACATTTTAGGACTAAGTCAATATGTGGCCACAGGAATCTTATTCAGTCATTTCAGTTGTGTTGGACTCTTCATGACCCCATTTGGGTATTTCATGGCAAAGATGCTGGAGTGGTTTTGCCAATTCTTTCTCCAGTTTATTTTACATATGAGGAAACTGAGGCAAAAAGAAGTTAAGTGATTTGCCCAGGGTCACAGTTTAGTAAGTGTCTGAGGCCATATTTGAGCTCACAAAGATGAGTGCCCCTGACTACAGACCCAGCACTCTATCCACTGGGCCACTTAGATGTCTGAAGATGGATATGAACTCATGAAGATGAGTCTTCCTGATGCCAAGCACAGTGCTCTATCCACTGTGCCACCTACCTGCCCAAGTTCGTTGTTGTTGTTGAGTTCTTTCAGTTGTGTCTGACCCTTAGTGACCCCATTTGGGGTTTTCTTGGCAAAGATACTGGAGTGGTTTGCCATTTTTTTCTCTAGTTCATTTAACAGATGAGAAAACTGAGACAAATGGGGCTAAATGAGTTGTCCAGGGTCTCACAGCTAGCAGATGCCTGGACCCAGATTTGAACTCAAGAAGATGAGTCTCCCTGCCTCCAGGCCAGGCACTCTGTGCACTATGGCACCACCTAGCTGCCTGTATGGATTAGTGGCCCTGTTTCTATTTGAGTTCAGACCCACAGATAGTAATTTCTCAATGTCAACTTGGAAGGAGGTCGCTAATGGAGCTCCCAAGGCCGTTGCTCTTGGCTTTGGGCCATTCTTATTAATGACTTGGCTTAAAGGCATAGATGGCACACTTATCCAATTGAAGGCCATTTTTGTTGAGAAGTGGGAGACAGTGAGTGCAGAATAATTTATGTAGGACATTGCACAGACCATCAGATGCAGTCTCTGTTGGTCAGTTTAGTAAAATAGCCTTTCTCGGTGAAAGGGAGTGTGCAAGTGGGTTGGAGAAGTAGATGGGAAATAATTGTGGCATAGAAAACAGTCATCAATAAAACAAATAAACAACAAACAACAATCCCCCAAGCCCCAATTGGCAAATGGCACAAAGCCATGAAGGATACCAGATGACAGATTCGAGATACAAAAAATATCTCAGCTGGATTTAATGTTGGCTGCATTAAATTATGGGACATTCAACAAGGATAGGCGTAAAATCAGATCCGGGACCTAAAGCTGGAAGGGCCCATTTGGGGAAACTGAAGACCCAGGAGTTTAAGTGTGTCACCCAAGGTCATACAGACAGAACCCAAGTCTTCTGTCTCCAAAGCTAGTCCTTTTCCCACTGTACAAATTTTCCATTTGGTTGCATAGAACTCATTGTTAAACAAGGAGGGTACCCAGAGGAGGATAGCCAAGATGGTGAAGGCCATTGAGAACAGACCATATGAGGAACGCATGGGTGTAGCTGAAGGGCCATCATGTGGAAGAGATGAGTCTTATCTTGCTGGGTACAAGAAGGAAGGATTGGGGGTGATGGCTGGACTTGCAGAGAGGCAAATTTCAGTTCTGATGCCAGAAAAACCTTTCTAACAACTAGAACTGCCCGGGGCAGGGAATTAGCTGTCTTGGGGAGATTGTGAGTCATCCTTGGTGGCTGTCCTCAAGCTAAGTCTGGCAGATTCCATATCCATGGTCAGGGAGAAGCTGAAATTTATGGCCAGTGACATTTTTTTTGCAGGTCTGTGATTCTGTGATTTTGTGAAATGGTTTGTGTTCCTGACAATCTCCCCAAACCTCATTCTGTTTCTTTCTTTCCTCCAAGCCAAGGACATAACTGGCATTTTTGTGCCTGGAACAAGCAGTATGAAATGCCCCTCCACATCAGTGTTCCACAACCAAGAGGCATGGTAAACAGTTGCTATGTGCCAGGTACCATACTATTGCCTAGAGACAGGAAGACAAAAGTGAAAAGGTCTTTGCCCTCAATAGCACCCAAGGGGGAGACAAGATGTCTGTATATAAGTGTATACTGAATATATGCCCTATAAATACTGGGGTAGGTTTGGGAGGGGGCATCAGAAGCTGAGGAGACAAGAAAGAGCTTGGTGGAGAAGGCAGTGCCTGAGCAGAGATCTGAAGGAATCAGGGATCCCAAGAAGGGAGACCATTTCAAGCATGGGAGTGCCGAGATGACATACCATGTATGAGGAAGAGCACGCAAGCCTTTATGGCTGCTCCAGAGAGTGAGTGCCCAGGATGTTGAGAGACAGAGACCCCAGCATGCAGCCAAGCCACTCTGCCGGGGTGAGGGATGGAAGATTTTACGTAAGATGCAGCAGGCCGGTAATATCCTAGAAGCTTCCTGTTTTAACTAATTATTTTCCCTAATTCAGCTGTCTCAATACTGTTGAACAAGTATAAGTGCTGCTAGCACCTGCTAAATTGGAGCATCCTGGGACAAATCCCTGGATGCCCAACCCTGGTTATAGTGATAGTTCCCCCTAAAGTTCCATGGAATCAGAAACTCTAATGGGGCAGTGTATTGGCCTCAAGATCCTCTGTTCAAATGTGGGCTTTAACATGTCCTAGCTGTTTGATATTGAGAAAATTACTTAACCCCTCAAAATCTCAGTTTCCCTTTTGGTAAAATAGAAATAATGATACCTGAAGTACTTCAACCGCCGTGTGAAGATTAAATGAGACATTGTACAGCGTCCCAAAAGTCTTAGTGCCATTTTAAAGTTTTTAATAGCATAAGTAGCTTTTGCAGCATGATTATTAAATGTGTATTAATATATTATAACATTATATATTAATATTTTGCACAATATATACTATAATTAAATAGCTTTAATGGCTTATAACTGTGCTAAGACTTCTGGGCCACCCTGTCTGTTAAGGGGCTTGTTAAATCAAAGGAGGCAGCATGGCCCAGATGGAGAGTCAGCCTTGAAATCAGGAAGACCCGGCTTGGCACTCTGTCTCTGGCACATGTGGCCCCTGGTACAACACATTTCCCATTCTTTGAGTAAAGACGTGTACAGAGGGCACTATGGGACCCTGAACAAGTCACGTAAAGCACGAGCAGGACTCTAAGCAACTCCCAAGGAGGAGGCACTGCACAGAAGGTGCCAACCTACACTGGCAAAGTGCACACCCAACAGTATCCTGTGCTAATTAAACCACAGGCCCACCCCAAATGTCAGCTCTTATTGCTGTCTCATGCTCCCAGAGCCTTAGTTTTCTCATCTACATAATGGGAGTGTACTGTGGAACTTTGAACAAGTCACTTACCCATATTTCCCCATGTATAAGATGCACCCTTTTTCGAAAAATTTGGGCTCCAAAAACTGGGTGCGTCTTATACAGTGGTTGTAGATTTTTTTACTTGCATTTCCTGCTTTTTGGGGCTTCTCTTTGCGCTCATTGTTTCACATTTGTCGCTAGCATATTAGGTTACGTTTTGCTACGTTCTGCCCAGAAATGGCTCAGAAAAGATTTTTGTACAGTGCTGAATTCAAGTTCAAAGTGATCCAGTTTGCAAAAGTGAGTGGAAATCGTGCTGCTGAACATAAGTTTGGTCCTCCTCCAACTGAGAAAACAATCCGAGACTGGCTACGGGAAGAAGGAACCCTACTGAAAACGCCACGGCAGAGGAAGGTCATGGAGGCAAGTCAGCAAAATGGCCTGATTTAGAGAGGGAATTGAAGATATGGATTGAAGAGCAAAGGGCAATTGGAATTCCTGTGTCCACAAAGATGGTTCAGCAGGAGGCAAGAATTGCTGATGACAAAGAAGGTACTGATTTCAAAGGAGGACACAATCGGTGCTTCAGGTTCATGAAACGGAATGGACTAAGCATGCGTACACGCACCAGAGTTGCCCAAAAGATACCTGAAAGCTATGCTGAATAAAACTTGAGTTCAATAACTTTATGTAATATTTTTTTTTCAAATTTCGGGCCCCAAAATTAAGGTGCATCTTATACATGGGGAAATACGGCAGGTAGCCTGTCCAGACTTCAGTGTCTTCTCCTGTAAAGCAGAGGGGTTGGATTCACTGACTTCTAAAATCCCTCTTAGTACCATCTGTGATCCTGTAATCCAACCTTAGAGAGATGGTAGACTGAATCAAATGACAATGAACTGAAATGAGTTTTGGTTATGATTTACGTAATTTATGTAAATTGTGACTACTTGAATCTTCTTGGGCCTCTCCAAGGGTGACCTTAGCTAAGCTCAGCTACCCTAACTGATCCCCACCTCTCTGGGGCTGCCCTCGATAGTGTATAACTGCCAACTTGGTGTTGTTTCTGCCAGGCAAGTGTTTGGGTGAAAATTTCTCTGGGAAGGTAACTGGCTGTTTATACAAGTCTTTTAGTTCCTCTTTTTTTTATCATAAATTCAATTCAGCAAGCATTTATAAAATGCCTACTATGTGCTGGGTTCTTTGCAAAGCATTTCATTTTTAGAGGCAAAAATTAAATAGTCCCTATTCTCAAGGAACATACATTCTGCTAAGCCGAAATGATGTGTATGTAGGTAAAATCACAATGTAGACAAAGTCAATAACACAAAGGCTTGGGTGTGGGGCCTAACCATGCAGGGATTCAGGGAAGGACTTGAAGGAAATCATAAGGTGGTAGGGGGAGAGCTTCTGATGAATGGGATGCCTAGAAAACATTAGGAGAAAGATGGAATGTTGTGTACTGTGATCCATGAATTGGCCAATTTGGCTGCACTATACAATGCATGAGTGGGTGCAATACGAAATCAGTCTGCAAAGATGGGTTGGAGCCAGAGGAACCAAAGGGAATGAAAAACCAAGCAGAGGCATTTGAACTTAATTTGAGGGGCCTCTGAAGGGAGCGGGGATGGGGGGCATGATTGGAACTGGGTTTGGGGAATGTCATTGTGGCAGCTCTGGGATGGGGATAGACAGTAGAGGGGAGAGTCTAGATGCCAGGAGACCAATCATGAGACTATTGTCATAGTCCAGGTGACAGATGATTAGGGCTGGGAACAGGGTTGCAGCCATGGCAGTGGAGAGAAGAGGAGAGACTGAAGACACAGGTTGTAGAAGTGGACATGGCAGGACTAACCAACTATGAGCGAGTGCATCACCCTCCCCTAACATGAAGTTAAGACTGACTCTGATGTTGAGAACGTGGGTGGTTGGAAGAATGATGGTACATTGGGGGTAAACCAACAATTTCTATGTCTATGGGACACCAATGAGATGGCCAGCAGATGGGTGGTAATGTGGGACTCAAGACCTAGAGAAGGGATAGAGATGGAGATGTGTCTAGAAATCATATTTGAATGGGAGCAGAGGAGGCCATGAAAAGAGTGGCCCAACAGAAAAGAGAAGAACTTTGGGGTAACCCAGACATCGAGGTAGTGATTCTCAAGAGCAGGATGAGGACCACAAATATCTAGGATTAATTGATTGATCATTTCTGGATGAAGGATGTGTTCTTGGGAGTTCACATCTCTCAAAAACCCCTATAATATGAAGCTGGTGATGATGCTTCCTGGCCAAGGACTGTTGGAAGGAAGTAAATGGAGAAAAGCCAGTGGGAGGCTGGGTGAGAATTCTCAGGAGAGAGATAAACATGATTTACAGAGAATGTCAGAAGAAGGGGAGGATAACATTTTCTTAGATCTCAGTAAGATCCCCCAAAGCTAAGCCCAATTTCTGCCCCTACTAACAGGAGGAGTCCCCTCTTCCACACTGGAAAGCCTCAGCTGTAGACGCTTTGCTAGCTGGGCTTCTTTTCCTGAGAAGCCAGAGGTGTGAGACTCCAGTGTCTTACAGATTTGGTGCCGAGATGACAAACCTTCTCCACCTCCAGGCTCTTGGACTGAATTGCTGGCACACATCTTTTTGCTCTACCATAACACAGCAGACGGAAGGATGGACAGAGACTGAAATTGCAAGCTCACTTTTCCAGGTCTGCTATATGGCTATACCGAATTGATTCAAATGAATTCGATTCAAAAGGCATTCATTAGATTTCTATATGTTATGGAGCTAAGGGTTTACATTCCTCTCAAGGGATGATAAAATCTAACGGAAAGCAGAACCAAGGGGGCTCCCAGTCCACATGCCCTTGAAGTTTGGGAAGTTGGGGAAATGGATGCTGGTTGATTTGTATTTCTTACCATTTCCCTTTCATTCTATAGTAATTACATGAACTTTTACACTGACATATGTCTAATCCTATCTCACTAGGGGAGGTTTATAAGGAAACAGGCAGTGACTGAATAGGTGGTGAGCCTGAACATGGCAGTGGGGGAATGCAGTGGCATCCATCTAGCGGTGACATGCCAAGGCCACACATAGACATTTTCAGTTTCTTAGACAGCCTCTGGACAACGGCGTGATAATTCTGATACACACTTTTAAGAGAGGAGTATAAATTCCCTGAAGGCAAGCATCTTTCATCTAAAATTTCTATATCTCTCAGATGCCAATCCTAAGTTATACATTTGTTAATCACATAATAAATGTTTTCTGTACTAACAAGCCAACATTTGGTTAAAAAGAGAGTTTCTGAGGCAGTTTGGTGGCCCAGGTGATGGAGGGTTAGCCTGGGAGGAAAGAAAAGCTTCTTGGAGAGAGAACCTCAATCTACTTCTCTTCTCCATCTGAGTAGCTTTCTAAACCAGAGTGCTCCCTGGTGCCCAGTAATGAAGGTCTTGGGGCCATGATGGAGAATTCTAAGGAGTGGGATGTGCCTTCCTCTGGATGGCCTCCAGGGCATTCATGTCCTTCCTGGATGTGAATATAACATAATATAGTACCTGAAGCTGAACATAACACCCCGGACATGGTCTGACCAGGGCAGAATGTGGTGGGACCATCAGCTTCCTATTCTTGGAAACCAAGTTTCTTAGAGCAGCTTGAGGTCTCATCACATTTGGCTGCCAAGAATCAGTGGCAAAATGGATAATGTCGAACCTAGAGTCAGAAAGAAATGAAGTCTAATCTTCCCGCAGACATTTATTAGCTTTGTGGCCACAGTCAACTCACTCAGTCTTTCTCAGTCTCAGTTTCATTATCTAGATAAACAGAGATAGTAATAGCACCCCTCCCTCACCCCGCCCACAGGATTGTTGTACTTTCTGATCAATGAGATAGCCGATGAAAAGTGCTTTGCAAATATTAAAGCACCTTATAAATGGGAGCTTTTTATTACTAAGACCAAATTGAACAGGAATAAACAGAACGTTTTAGTCTGGGCTTCAGATTTTGCATTCAGGTCAGGAGAAATGTATTCATTCAATTGTATTTGAACTTGTTTTTTAACTCCTTATATAAGATTTTTAAACATCAACAATGCTGGTAATTGTTGAAGTCCTGCTTCATGTCTTCTGAGCACCTGGGAATATCCTGTTGGCTACTTTTCCAAGATGAGCCAGTCTCTGCACGTGGAAGCCCCCAGGAATGTACATGCATGTACATCCCCCCACACACAATGCACAACAACACATACACACCCCACACTCATCACACATACACCCTATACCATGCAAAACACAAACAACACAACACACACATGCAATATACATTCACACACATTCTCGAAATGATTGTTCCAATTGGAGGCATTTATTTGAGAGCTTGTTTAAAGTAAAAAGTGAGCAAAAAAAAGTGGAATAAGGAAAATTGAGTCTGTATTCTATCTCTGCCGTGAAAAGTAATAATAATTGCTGACACCTAAATAAGTAGGTTTTAAGGTTTGTAAAGCACTACATTAATTATCTCATTGGAGTTTTGCAACAACTTTATGAGGGAAGTGCTGTTATTAACACCTCTATCTTCAGGGAGGAAATTAAGACTCACAGAGGTCAGGTGACTTGTCCAGGGTCATACAGCTGCTTCGTGACTAGGATGAGTTTCAAACCCAGGTCTTTGTGACCTGTCCATGATGCCCCTCCAATCTATATAACCAGTGGTCCCTTAACCTCTCCGGCCTTCAAATTCCTCACTTGTAAAGCGAAAAGCTGGACAGCTGTCTGCTCAGACATTAAATTCTTTGATTCTGTAAGAGAATTCACGGAATCATAGATTTAGAGCTGGAAGGGACTGTCTAGTCTAACCCTCTCACTTTACAAATGAAAAATTGAGGCCCAAAGATATAAAGTAACTTGCCCAAAGTCCCACAGCCAAGGCCAAACAAGATTCAGGCCAGTAAGGGTTTTAGGGAGGACTCAAATCCAGGCCTTCCTGATTACAAGTCCAAGGCTGTCTCATGCTGTCACCATTCCAGTTTTAGACATGGGTGTGTCCTGCTTTCCCTTCTTGTTAAAATGATAAATTAGAGATCTTATACATTACAGGTTATTTTTGTACTTTGGGAAAAAAATTCACCCCAGAGAAACAGGAATAATTACATATTATGACTATGGATCATTCACCAAACATCAAATATTTATTCAGCAACTATTTTATGCAAGGTATTGCACTTGGCAAAGCCCCAGGGATCTGTGCTTGGCTCTGAGCTGTTAAGATTTTTATCAATGCCTTGGTTAAAGGCATAGGCAGCAGGATTCTCAAGCTGGTAGAAGCTACCATTCTGGAAGGGAAAGCCAACACACTGGATGACAAAGGCGGGATTCAGAAAGTTCTGTTTGGAAAATGAGTCTAGAGAGATAATATTCAACAAGAATAAATGCAAAGGCCTACATTTGAGTTCAAAAAATCAACTTGCCAAGTATAAGATGGGCAAACTATGGTAAATGACCTGAGGTTTTAGAGGATCACCAGCTCAGTGAGTTGACATTGTGATAGATCAGCCAGAAAAGTCAATAGAATGTTGCTGGTGTTTAGTTATTTCAATTGTGTCTGAGTGTGACTTCTTTGGGGGGATTTTTCTTGGCAAAGATACTGAAACAGTTTGCCATTTCCTTCTCCAGCTCGTTTTATAGATGGAGAAACTGAGGCAAACAGGGTTAAGTGATTTTCCCAGGGTCACACAGCTAGTAAGTATCTGAGGCCAGATTTGAACTCAGGAAAGTGAGTCTTCCTGATTTTCAGGCCTATCCACTGTGCCACCTAGCTGCGCCCAGAGGAATGTTACTGCACAATGACTACAGAGAATGTAGAAATAGTTGGAAAGACATGAAATGATGCAAAGTAAAGTAAGCAGAACGGGGAACACACTATAACCAATGACTAAAACAATGTAACCGCAAACAGTCAAAACGACGCTGTGAAATTATGTTGACCAAGCTTGGCCACAAAGAAGAAAGATAAGCAGATACTCCCTCCCTCATTCTGTTTGCAGAAGTGGGGGACTATGGCTGTGTGATTCCGCATATAAGAGTAGGCTTTTTTTATATGTTGGTTAATTTTAGTGAAATTTTGGTTTTCATTTTTTTCCTCTTCATGACAATTCCATTTTTATAAGGGGTGGCTGTGTATGTGAGGGGTTACAGTAGGAACTGTACATGATGTAAAACCGAAAAATATCAATAAAATTTATCTTGAAAAAGTTTTTTTTGTTTTGTTTTTTAACAAATTAACTTTGCTTGGCATTCTAAGATCAAGAAATCAGGCTTAGCATGATCGGGAGAAGACTAATTCCAGAGATGATCACCATCTGTGGTCCATGAAAAGAGGAACAGATTCTTAGAATCAGGAGAGATGGTTCTAGGTTTTTGCTTCTTCTGCCTCTTGAGAACACTTTCCACATTTCCTTCATCCACACACTTATCTTGCCCCATCTCATCTCTTTCCTTTTCTACTTTGCTACTCTGATAATGACTTGAGAGTAGTTCCTAATCTTTTCAAGTATCAATACCCATTTTAAGGTAAAAAATGATGAGAAGCCCCCAAATCATAATAATAACAACCATGTATTTGTATTTATTGACTGAGAAAAATGCTTAATGACAAAAAGATATGAGTTCATTATGTCGTTTAAAAGGAATGGCATTTTATTAAAGACAACATGAGACGGATGTTTGTGAGACTTTATTTACACAGTCTACAGATGGGATGTTTGCTTATTTATTATTCTGAGTCATGGCATAATTTTTGTTGGCGCTAAATAAAGATCAACATGACAATGCTTGGTGACCGTATGGGTTTAGGGACTCACTCCCCACTTCCAATCAACCTACACTCCCAACCATCCTCTCCAATGGATAGATGTATTTTAACAGGAAATTCAGTCTCCACCCAAAGGAATGGCTTTCTAATGGTGAAATTTCAGAAAAAATGTTGGAGTAAAGTTTGCAGGGGAAATATTTGAGAGAGGGTATTTAAGCAATAAACATGCAAATAGGAATATTTCTATGTAAGGAAAAACAAAACAGTTGGAGGGGTCTTGGCTCAGAGGACTGTGATAGCAATCACACTGTCACACCCAGGATGGTTGCTAGTGCCGGTTCTTTTATCTGCTTTACTAGGAAAGACAGCTGTTTCAGGGGTCAACAATCTTTAATCACATAAAATAAAAACATAGAAAATACAGAGAAGAGAAATAAAGACCAACAGACAGGGCTCTACTGCCTGAATCAAAGCAATACTGCTATATATACTTTACATTCACCACTGGATCGAGAGAGCCTTTACTTCTGAGCAGTCAGGGAGCTCTGAACATATGGCCACTCAGAGTCTCGACCAGGGGAATCATAAGATTCTTCTTGGAAGCGAGCCCCCAAAGCAAAAGCTCACCTCTCAGAATATATACTCGTTTAGTTAATAGGCTCAGAGCCAGAAGCCTCTTGACTCAGTGCTTAATTAGGAATTAGCAAAAGTTGTGTAAGTCTTCCCGCAAGCAAGCAATCTTCCCTTAATGGGCTCCATACGAGGCCTATTGGTGAATGGGGTAGATCTTATTCCCCATTAACCTTACACATGCCCATTACATAGGCCAAAGGAGCTTTTAGGGGCAACTTGCATCAACATAATTCCCATGACAATATGAAAGCAATAACACAAAATAAACATATCATGAGCTAAATACACAGCAAAATACGTAACATAACAACTCACTACCAGGCCACGTGGCCTTAAACAAACACAAAGGTATATAACATAACATAACATAACATAACATAACATAACATAACATAACATAACATAACATAACATAACATAACATCATTCTTTGGGGGTCAAAATCTTTGGGGAGTGAGCAACCAGCTTCTCCTCCCTCAATCCAAAACAAAAATGTCCAAGCAAAAGTTCTCTTGGGGTGTGTCCTTCTCCCCATGCTGCCTTTGCAGGCTTCCATCCTGGCACTCTCAGGTGCAGGCACACTTTAAGGAGCAAAGTCCCAACACAAACAAAAAAGTCCAAATAAAGTTCTCTTGAGGGTGTGTGCTTCTTCCCACAAGGACACACAGGTGCAATAACATTGGGAGAGGGAGCAGCCTAACCCTTTCCCCCCTCAGGGGGTAGTAGAAAAGATCCCATAAGAGGGAAAGGGATGAGGTGATAATGGGACCCTGGAGACAGGGATTTCTTGGGGCAGAAAGGGTATCCATGGCAGCAACAAGTAAAAAATGAGGATGGTGGGCACCATGGCACGCACTATTTCCACAATACTTTCTGGATTTCTGGAAAAGAGCCCCCATCTTTTCCCTTCCCCCACTGGAGGAAGCATGCTCCTTTTCAATGGCAGCACCCCAAGGCAAAGGCTTGCTTACTAGCCCATAGTTCCAGCTGTCTGTTCTTGCATTAACTATATAAGTGGCACCCCTATGTTAACCATTCACACTACGATTCTGCCTTTTCTTAGGGTTAGCCCAGCCCTAAGGGCCTAAAGACAACTTCCTACCTGTTGGGAAATGCCAGGGCCCAGTAAGCCTGCACAAAAATGGCCCATGCCTGTGGGAAACCTGATCTGAGTTTTCCTCTTCCCTTGCATGGAAAAATTCTCCTGCCACTGCCAGCAACTGCAGTGGTCCCCAGCCAGTATAGAATCAGGCCACTTGCTGCTGCTTCTCCTACTGTGCTCCACAGGTTTCTCCCCGGTCCCGGGACCTTCATTCCACCCAGGCTTCCACCTCAGCCCATGCCAACTACATCAGGAAGGCATCGTTGTTGCCTGCTAATGGGAGAAAGCTTCTGCCCCCTAATTGGCCAAAGGCTTCCCAGCTTCCCTGGATTCTTTATTAAGGCCTGAAACAAGAGCCCATGCCCTGAGTCCTCAGCCCAGGGGAAGGATTCACTCTCTAGGACTAGCACAGACGCTCCTGGCAACCACTATTTGCCCATTCTTCAGAAAAGAAACTCAGAAAAAATTCGAATGACTGCCTTTTTCTTCCTTCCCCACTCCATTATTCTCTGGCAATAGAATGGACAAGGATATTATGCCCTTTGCAATTCTGCAAGGCTAAGAATGACCAGTCTGCTGAGTCATTGGAGGCTATAAGAGGAGCCAAATCAGAGATGACACAAGCACAATCCCCACCCCCACCCCCAACACACACACATCCATCCCCAGCCTGTCCAGAGCCCCTTTCCCTTCTCCAGAGGCACACCTAATAAATCTCTGGTGGAGATTTATTGCTCTTCAGAGGACTGACCGAGACAGAAGGAGCATATCAGGACAGGCTCTTTCCCTTGGAGGAATTGATGCCAAGTGAAGGGATCAGAACCAGGAGAACAATGCATATCACAACAAACAATTGAACAACTCAAAATGACACAATGACCAACATGAACTGCAGAGGACACAGGATGGAGTGTGCTACCCACCTCCTGACAGACAGTCAGTGGACTCAGGCTGCAGAGAGAGACAGAGTGTTTGGATGAGGCCAATATGGGAATGTGATTTATGTGGCTATGTGTGTTAGAAAAAAAGAGGGTTTTTTTTAGTGAGGCGATGAGTAAAAGGGAGAGAAATTTGTTAATTAAAAATTTTAACAGAAAAAGATGTTCTCCATTTCTGTTTGCCTTTGTAGAAAGGCTAAAGAAAACATTTTCTTTTTCTTGGGAACTATGATTAGGGCTGCTGGAAGAGAAGGCTCTAGAATATCTAGATTGAACAGAAAAGGGAAATCTTGGGCAATAATTGTGTCTCCTGGCTACACTTAGAGAGTTGAGAAGTAATCAGTTTTGTTCAATGAACATTTATTGAATAAGACTTGTTTTCCCAGTTTTTTTTTTGATGAAGAAAGAGCAAATAAAGTGACTTTCTACGATTCTGCACTTACTAAATTTTGGAAATGGGATTCTTCATGCTTGGTGGACAGTCAGTAAGAGTGCTGGGCTTGGAGACCCATGTTCAAGTCTAGCCTCAGATAGTTACTGTGTGACCCCAGGCAGTTAATAAAGAATGTAACAGAGGAGACTGGCTAGGGGTTGGCCTTCGGGGGGCTTTGTGGGAGATGGGCTGAAGTCACCTCAGCTCTCTTGGCCTCAGGTTCCTTATCTGTAAAATGAGGATAATAATAGGACTTGCTTCTCTGGGAAGATCAAATGAGGAAATATTTGTAAAGAGCTTTGCGAATGTTAAGCACAAGATCAATGGCCCTCTTCTAAATTATTATAATTTAGTTGTTGTCATTGCTTTGACGTTGTCTCCAAGCCCAGTTCTTTTTCACTAGACCCCTGATCTCAGTCCCCAGCTGGATCTCATATCTCACCAGGGGATGTGCTCCCTCCAAAGATTACGACAGACCCAGGCTTTCCCATCCCATGTGATGCTTGGCCCGGGAGCGCTGTAAGTCCTCCACCTGGGCTCCATCCCAATGCCCTGGAGGCCTTCTTCTGGAACCATTACTGTTGTACGGGGCCCATCCATCAGGTCTCCTTCATTCTGATTCATAGAATCCCAGAGATGGAACTAGAAGGGAACTGAGAGGTCACCTAATCTAACCCCCTGCTATTACGGATGAGGAAACTGAGGCCCAGATCGGGAAGGTAATATGAAAAAGACAGATCTTTGATTCAAGGGAAAGCTTGGAGTCATTAACAAACAAAACTTCACTGCAATTTCCCAAAGGAATTCCAACCCAGTCTCCTCATTTCCTGTGATTTGCGATCCAGATTATTGTCTAGACACAAAATATACACTGTGTGTGCACACGTGTGTGTGCATATGTGTGCATGTGTGTGCACGCATGCATGTATATGTACACGTGTGTCTATGTGTGTGTGTAGGGTTGTAAGCTTCTTCCCAATGAGATTCCCTCCTATCGATACTGTATAAATTTTGTATGAACATAGTTCTTGGCATGTTGCTTCCCCCATTAGACTGAGTTCCTTAAGAACGAAGACTATTTTTTAATCTTTCTTTGTATCCCTAGCACTTAGCATGGTGCCTAGCACATAGTAGGTGCCTAATAAATAGCAGCTCATTGCTGCTGCTGCTATGTGTGGACATACATATATATGTATATACAAGTATATACATATATATGTATATACAAGTATATACATATACATACATATAAGAATTTACATATGTGTCTATCTATCTATCTATCTATCTATATATATATATATGAGAATATATTTCTATATTCTACAAAGATTCAGTTTCCCATAGTTTTCTTTTCTGTTCTTTGTACCTGGGATTTTCTTCCCTCTCCCTTAAAATTTTTTTTTTGCTAAGGTCAAAATAAAAATAAAATTTAAATCAAGCCAAAATGATCATGGCAGATCTTTTTAACTTTTCATATTTGTGGTCATCTATCCAGCTTCATCCTTAAATGCCCTCAGTATGATCTGGCAAGTTAGGCTAAGCTTTCTATAAATGATTTTCCTCCTGTCTACTGGTTCTCACTATTTTATGAGGTATTTCTTCCACCACCCTCCTCCATAAAATTGTACAAATGAATTTTTTTGGAACCGGTGATGCCTTTGGGGAATGTAACTCCTCCCCCACAGATGTCTGCGAGAAGAAGGAAGACTGAAGGCCAGCGACGTGGGGGTAGGTCGATCAAAGCTGAAGGTCCTTCCAGATACCATTGGCTTTAAATGAGACATCAGAGCAGAACCCAGGCAGCTACAGAAGGGGGAAGGAGCCCTGCTCTGGGAGTCCACATTGTCTGACACACATGTTGGCCAAGACTGCCTCTTGCTTACTACGACACGGCAGCAGGGACAAGAGCAATGTCTGATAGCTATAGCTTATCTCATTCTCAGAAGCAGAGGATAGTGAAGACTGAGGAGATTGGAGCTAAAGTTTTACCAGAACTGATTAAGTGGAGAAAAATTGAGACTGGCCAGAGGAAGAGAAAGCAGATTGGGTAGAAACATCAGGTGATTGGCTGATGAGCTGTCTAGGATCCCGTCCATAGCCTTCTTTTCTAACCCCTTCTTTCCTGGGGTGTTACCCAGAGAAGCCAGTATCCTTGGTCTCATTTGCCTCTCTCACTCACCTGCTTCCCATTTTCTTTCTGATCGATGATGATGATGGTGACGACAATGACAGTGTGTGTGTGTATAAAAATCCATCCCAGCTGCAACCGTAATGAACTGCATTTGGAAACCTAATTTGTTTTAATGTTCGTGTTTCAATGTTGTTTGAAACTGCTATCCAACTATATTGTCATTTGCCATGATTTTGTCTAAAAAATCAGTATAATAGGAGATTGAATGAATGAATTCAAAAGCATAAACCCACACATTTCCAGTGTCCAAAAATGCAGGTCTCATTTTGTACCGTGAGTCCATTACCCCTTGGCTGGAAAGTGAGTAGTATGCTTTATTACAAATACAAAAGCATTCTAATAGGGAGATACAAGATAGATAGGGAAGTGGTAGGCTGGGAGAGATATTTTGATTTACAAAGTAAGGTGGACAGTGAAGTGGGCTCTAGGGAAATAGGTAAGCATGCCCACCCCCTCTGGGAGCAATGTGTTTTTAATTTATTTTTTTAATTACTTAATTAATTTTATTTTTTCCAGAACTGGAAAGTGGGATAATGCCTTCTTGATTGACTGACTATATGAATAAATAGATTAATTTTAAAAGTATTTATTAATCACTATGTGAGGGGAGTGGTGGTTTGTGGGTACTGTTTTGGTTTTGGTCCATGTAGGTTATATACGTACACATTAGCCTGTCAAGATAAGACTCATAGGGAGGCAAGAATAGGCCTATCTAGTGTCTCCTCCCCCAGCCCTTTTTCAGGGGAGCCTTTGACTCCTGCCAGAAAGGGAAGCAGGAGGTTGGGGCCAGAGGTTGGTCACTTTGCTCTGCTTTAGAGAGAGGGGCCACTGTGCAGAATCATTTAGTTATACATATACATACACATACACACACATACACTCCCTTAAATATTATTATATTTAGTAGTATCCAGGTTCAAGCCTGCCAGTTCTTATTTGGGAAGAAGTATTTCAAACTATATCTAAAGCTTAACTTCCTTCTCACCAAAGACCAGTTCTACAAGGAATACATATAGCAAATAGCAAAGAAACTCATCTGGCCAAAATGATAAGAAAGCAGAAATCATAGAAAATATACATAGGAGAAAATATACCAGACAATGCAGAGAGTAAATAAACTCTCCCTCTGACAATGAGATTACTCAGCTCCACCAGGGGAGAGAGTCTCGGATTTCAGCCAAGTGGAAATTTCCTGAAGTCGCTAGTGGAGCAGGCTGGGGATAGAGAAGGATAGACTTCTTGTTCCTCTCATGTCTGTTTCTTACCAAAGTCTTTTTCTCCCTTCAGTGAACTGAAGAGAAGTTGGAAGCGTTCATCTTTTCTCTACAAGCTGGAGGCCAGAAGAGACAAATCTCTCTTCCTCTTACCAGTTCTGCCTGTTCTTCATGCAGATGTGGGTCATTGCTATCTATCAATGAGAAAAGAATTCCATGCAATTGGCCCTTTGAGCCAAGAGTTATACTTACAAATACCTGGCACAGTGCTAAGTACTGGGACAAAAACAAGCGAGCAAGATAGTTCTGCCCTCAAGGAATTTACATTCTAATGAAAGAAAAAATGCATAAAGGGTTACTGGAAGGGTGAGGTTTGTGTATTCTGGGGATGGTTTTGGAAATGGCTGTGCAGGTGATGTGGAGGCCTGTTTCTATGCAAGATAAGGCAAATGCTCACCTGTCAGAACCAAAGGTCCCAGGGAAGGAGTCCATGTTCTAGGAGCAGGGAAATAAGGATGGCCAGAGTACAGGCATGATGGTTTGAAAAGAGGGGAATGGAGTGTGGATGTCAATGGGGGATGGAGTGAGTGCTGAGGTGTAGATGATGTGGGTTACTGAGGTAACTGTGGTAGCAGGGCTCCAGGGTAGGAGTTGGGGCATAGAAGGATTAAATCTTCTCTGGCTTGGTTTCCAGTCTGTGTGACACGGTGGCTAGACAGGAAATTTCTAAGGAGTGAACCTGTTTGGACACTTTCCTAGTCTTTCCCTGCCTTGATCCCCTTCACATACTCGAAGGTCCAGTCTCTTTGCTGTTGTTCTCCTGTGACACTCCATCTCCAGATCTTTACACTGGCCATCCCCCATGTCTGGAATGTTCAGCCTCCTCACTTTTAGCTCTTGCCATTCCTGGCTTCTTTCAAAACTCACCTCACATGCCACTTCCTACAGCAGGCCTTCTTGGTCCCCCACTGAACGCTTCTTCCTAAGGTTACTCTATTTCTTCTCTGTATGTATCTTGTATCCCCATTAGACCGTGAGTTCCTTGATAGCGGGGACTGTCTTTTGCCTTTCTTCGTATCCTTAGTGCTTAGTACAATGCTTGGCAGATGGTAGGTGCTTCATACAAGTTTACTAGCAGGTCCTATATCAATGAAGTTTCATGAGCAGCTAGGAGGTATAATAGATAGTCTAGGACATGGAGTCAGGAAGATCTGAGTCCAAATCCAGCCTCAGATACTAACTAGCTCCATGACCCTTTGCTTACCTAAATTAACTTCTGCTTGCCTTGCTTTTCTCAACTATAAAATGAGTTTCGTAATAACACCAACTTCCCAGGATTGTCATGAGTATCAGATGAAATATTTATCAGGCAGGTAGTGCAGTGCCTGGTACACAGTCCTTTACTCTTCCTGCCCTTCCATGTACTCCGCCTTAAGGGTTGAGTCCTCAGAGAGTTGACTGAGACCATGAGTTTCAGGGTATGCTATAGGTCTACACTCCTAACATTGTAGCTCATGAGCCCATCTACATGCTGCCCATGAACAACCTGCCAGAGTTTGTGTACAGATATTTGGGGCCATGGGTTTT
Source organism: Trichosurus vulpecula (assembly GCF_011100635.1). NCBI lineage: Eukaryota > Metazoa > Chordata > Mammalia > Diprotodontia > Phalangeridae > Trichosurus > Trichosurus vulpecula. Next base: position 14,341,732 of record NC_050576.1, on the reverse strand, counting down.
ATTTCTGGTTTCTTTTTTGGATTCTGTTTTAGATAGCCTCAAATGTCTTTATACTGGAGGTGATAAAATTGGCTAAGAAGTTATTGAGATAATCTATAGAAGAAGTAATGAGGTCTTAGACCAGGTTCATAGCAGTGCTTATGGAAACAGTGGGCTGGAGGGGAGGAATCCCAAATGGCTATGGAGAGTAAAGGAGACGAGAGAGTTGGAGATCACCTTGACTTTATTAACTGGCTTCACTGGTAGAATGGTGGTGCTTTCTGCAAGAAGCCTTTCCTGGTCCTTCTTTCCTCTGAAGAGGATCTCCAGTTGATCCTGTCTATGTCTTGTTTGTATGCAGTTGTTTCCATGCCATCCTTTCTGTTAGAATGTGAGTTTCTTGGGAGCAAGGTCTGCCTTTTTTCTTTCTTTGTATTCCCAGAGCTAAGCACAGTGCTAGGCACATAATAGGTGCTTAATAAGTGCTTGTCAAATTGACAGCAACAGAAATAGAGATTTCAGAAAGTGGAGTAGGTTTTAGGGAAGAGGAAGCCCAATTTTAGAAATAATGAATTTCAGGTTAAGGGGGGGGGGGAGAAGAGATTTGAAAAAGAAAGGGAGAGCCTTGAATACAGAGGAGGAACCCAAGTGTAGGGGAGAGAATTTGCATTTGTGCTGAGGAAGTCAAAAATCGTGTACTTTAATGGACTCATGATCTCCTAGACTCACTGGTGCAGAGAGTGAGCCGATGGCCTTCTCATCCTACAGAACTCTTGTTCACGCTCTGCACAGGATGTGCTCCAAACACTCCCAGCTTTTTCCTTGATATCGTGTAGGTGCCAACAGGGCAAGGGTTAATCCCTAATCACTCACTCCAACTCCATGACCTTCCCACTTTCTTTTTATTTACCCTGTCTCTTTGATGACATCTCAATCAACCATTAGTAAAATGTTGTAGCCCACTCACACCCATGGATTTCTTTGAGTGACCCACAATTAAATACATCTATGGAAAGCAGCATATATTTTTATCCGGTACAAAGGGGGGGAAGCACCCAAGGAAGTCCCCAGAGATTTTCTTGAATGGCCGTCCTGCATCATGGCTGAAACTTCCTTTCTGCCCAGGATTTATGTTTCGTTTCAAAATGGTTTATTGCAGAGGAGACCATAAAAGAAAGCCCCGCATCATCTTTTTCTCCCTGAACCAGTCAGACCCACACTGATCATCTCTAGGCCAGATTTGCAAATAGTCAATTTTTTATGGTGGGCAAATGGTAGTTCATACCAGGTGGGTAGTAAGGAATGTAGACTTATTTATTTTCGTATCTTTTTTTTACCTTCTGTGTACTTTATACGGTGGAAAGCAGGCAGAAAAAACAAACAAGGGTCTCATTTCTCTCAATCCCTTCTATGTTGTGTAGGCAAGACATTCTGGGAGCTGTTACATGTGTGTTGAGGGAGGTGTACTTACTTCGTGGGTAAGACACAGAATGAACACTCCCAGTACCAGACCTCCAGGGAGCATGATGCACCAATCAGTCCATAAACAATCATAAAATGTATAGACCCAGACTAAACAGGCCCTCAGAGAATCATGGAATCAGGGAGCAGGAAGGGACCTTGGCCGCCCGGCATCTTGTCCAATCCACACGCCAAAAGAATCTCCACTGTAACCTTCCCCACCCTTACATTCCATCTGGGAAACAATGTGTCCATATAGGAATATATTTTGTTGTTGTTCAGTCATGTCCAATTCTTTTTGACCCCATTTGGGGTTTTCTTGGCAGAGATACAGGAGTGGTTTGCCATTTTCCTCTTCAACTCATTTTATAGATGAGGGAACTGAGGCAAACATGGTAAAGTGACTTGCTCAGGATCACACAGCTAGGAAGTGTCAGAGTCCAAATTTGAACTCAGAAACCTAGCTGCCCTTATGTAAATATATACAAAATAATTTTTAAAGTATATGGAGAATAGATTAAAAATTAATATAAGCAGAATAAACCAAAACAAGAGAGTTAAAATACAAGGAAGGTAGGGAGAGAAGCCCCTAGCCGGTGGCTAGGAATGTCAGAATGACTTTGTATAGAAGGTAGTACTGGGGCTATATCTTTATGAAAGAGACAGATTCATCTGGGAGGGAGGGGATGAGGAGGGTGTGTACTCCAAGAATGGGGGCAATGTAGGGTGGTCAGCTTGTGTAAAGGAATAACCTTAGGAAGGCTGCTTGTGAGCAACAGAAAGGTCATTTTTTGAGCTACAATGGAAAAAAATATATAGGCTTTGGCGTCAAGAGAACTGGGTTCAAATCCTACCTTGGACATTTACTAGCTTTATAATCCTGGTCGAGTCATTTAATGTCTCTGAAATTCAGGCTCCTCATCCATCAAATCTAGCTTATCCCACAGGCTTGTTGTTGTTAGGACAGTGCTGGGGAAAACTGAACACATCGTAAATATACAACGTTTTTACCCAAACCTCTCTAGCTTGTGGCTCCTCTCCAGCCCTACTCTCCTGTGGAGCTAATCTAGTTAAGGAAGCCACTGTAAGGTGGTGATATGTTAATGTACTACCCCTTCCAGGTAATAGATTTATACTGAAACAGAAGTGATCTGGAAATAATAAACCAATAGTTGGGTCTTTCACTGACTCACAAGCCTTCGGTATCATGTCAGGCTGAAAAGAGCCCTGGCTGATACGGCAGAAGACTTAGGTTTTAGTCTTATGATTCTCACTGGACATCTGCATGACCTTGGCCATATACTGATCGTCTCTGGGCCACAGGCATCCTGTTTGTAAAATAGGATTTTGGATTATTTGATCTCTAAGGGCCCTTCTCAGTCCTGTCAATTTATGATCCCATAAGACTGGGCCAGTCAGGCAGAGCTCGAATCCTTCCCACAGCTCCACTATTCCTTTACAAAGACCCAAACAGTTAACCAAAGGAGGTTTACTTAGCCTTAGCATGGAAAGGGTTTCGCAAGGTTACGCCACTGACTCAAGGCATACTCCTATTGCCTCCATACAAAAAGATGTGGTCAGGAGGGCAGGATATAGTATCTCACAAGCAAATGGGACACCTGCCAAGTCTGAAGGGCACTGACTCTTCAGGGGCTGCATCACTGGCTGCAGTTTAGCCCAGTCAAGCCAGGCCAACAAGCATATAAATAAATATCTCCTGTTTTCCAGGCACTGCACTAATCCTGGAAATATAAAGACAAAATAGCCCCAGTCCTTAAGGAGTTCACATTCTAACGAAGGAGACAACAGGTACAAGCAGGGTATGGACAAGATGAATTGGAGGCAATCTCAGTGAGAAAGTACAAGCATTGAAGTAGGGATTGAAAAGCTTCTTGGAAATGCTGGAAATTAAACAGAGACCTGAAGGAGGCTGGGAGGGCTAGGAGGGCCAGGAAGTGAAGACCAGGAGGGACGTATTCCAGAATAGCCAGTGAAAACTCCTGGAGTCGAGATGGGTGTATTGTGTGAGGAGCCACCAGGAGGGTCCCTGGATCAAAGACTCATGGAATGAGATGTAAGAAGACTAGAAAGGAGGGAGGGGCCTGGGTTATGAAGGGCTTTGAATGCCAGACAAAGCATTTGTATTTGATGCTGGAGGTAACAGAGAGCCACTGGAATTTATTGAGTGGGAGAAATCACTTTGGTGGTTGAATGGAGGATGGATTGGAATGGGGAGATATGAGGCAGGGGCACCCACCCCCAGCCATTGCAATAGTCCATGTGCAAGGTGATGAGAGCCTGCATGGTGGGGGCAGCATCAAAGAAGGGGCCATATTGGACAGAAGCCAAACAAATCTCAGTTACAGCTCCCTTGCCTTTTAAGGGAAAAACCAAGCCAAGCCTACCTGGTGGGGACTGTGCCAACCATTGCTCCCACACCTTGCTCTCAGTACATGACCAGCCCATCTTATTTTCCAGTCATCTATGTTTTTTTATCATGGTCTTTACAAAGTTTCTGCATAATTCTTCTCTGGTCATACATTATTGCCTATCCATGCCCACTGCCCATCTTCCCATTGATCTTGGGGTGATCTGCAACATTATTTCTTTGGAGACTGTGATACTCCATGACCTGCATCTATAAGGTATCCCCAAAAGAATAGAGATGACAAAAACCTGGGTCTTTGTTTCAGGGAGATGCTTGGGACAAAAGCTAAGGTCCTGCTCTGTTTCAATGATTTTTCTTATACCTCAGTGAAGGATTTCCTCAATACAGATGGAGATTATTCTCATAAAGAGTTGAGAAAGCAGGTATATGGGTTAGCTGTTGATATTCTTTTTTTATTTGCCATCTCTTTTCTTTTTTAAGAAATCAATTATTTAATTAATTAATAATTTTTTTGGTCATCTCTTTTCAATAATGACCTTAGGGTCCTGGAAATATAAAAGCAAATTATAGGGTCATCTCCACCCCCATCCCCAAGCCCCCAGTTATTTGTTATCCTTCTCTCTTTCTGATCTCTTGAGAATCAAATCTGTAACACCCTCAAAATTTGTCTACCTCCAGTGTGGACTTCCTTATTAGGTGCTTGATCTATTTCAACTTTTTTTCACATTTTTTTGTTCTCATTGGTGCTATTTCTACTTCTTCATATAATTATTGCAATATTAGATCAAATGTAGGCATCTGGTGGATGACAATTGGGCCTGGAGACAGGAAGATCTGAATTCAAATCCAGCTTCAGATATTTACTAGCTGTGTGGCCCTGGGCAAGTCACTTAACCACTCTTTGCCTCAGTTTTCTTACTTATAAAATGAGGGTAATAGCATCTTACATGGTAATGGTACCAGATGAGATGTTAAACATTTTGCACACTTTAAAGTATCATAGAACTGTGAGTTTGTGCTATTATGATGAAGGCGGTGGTGATGTGGTTCCACTGCCATTGGCAGAGAAATCAGGTTGTTGTGGGAATGTTCATATCCTTCCCATTTTTCATTCGTTGGCTACCTTCCTTTCAGTTTCATTCTTTAAAATGTTTTTGCTAATGTTGTTTATTTTTATATCACTTATATTTCCCTAAAATTTTCTGACTTCCCTGCATTTTAAGGGAAAAAAGGGAGATAAAAACAATAAGCTTGTTTTGATAATGCATCAAAAAAATCTGAAAATATGTGCCATGTTCCATGTCTACAGACCTCCTACACCCGCAAATGGGAGGGCTCTTCTGACTTCTCCTTTGGGGACAGCCATGCTTGTTCTTTAGAATTTTGCAACATTCACTTTCAGTTGTTTTATGTAATTCTTTTTTTCACTTACACTTTTGTAGGTTTTGCTATCTGTTTTCTAGGTTAAGTTTACTTCATTCTGCATCAAATTCTTTAAAACTTTGTATTCTTTTCTGTATCATATTTGTCATTTCTTATACCACAATACTATTCTACTGAATTCATAAATATCAATTTATTTAGTTATTCCTCAATCAATGGGCAACTACTTTGTTTCTAGTTCTTTGTTACCACAAAAAGTTCTGATATAAATCTTTTGGGATTTTTTCATGACTGACATTTTTGGGGTATATGCCTGGCAGTGGAACCTCTGGGTCAAAGAGTATAGACATTTTAGGCATTTTATTTGCAAAGTTACAACTGCTTTTCAAAATGGTTTTTAGTAATTCATAGCTTCATCAACAATGCATTAGTGTGCCTAACTTTCCACAATCCTTCTAATACTATTGCCCATCTTTTGTCTTTTGGGGTTTTGCCCATTTTCTGTGTGTGAGGTGGTTATCAAGGTTATTTGATTAGCATTTCTCTTAATATTAGTGATTTGGAGCATTCTTTCATATGGTCATACATTTTAGTCATACATACATACATATGTATGTGTATATGTACATATACACACATACATACAAATATACAAATATATGTAAAATCTGTTGCTTGCCTAAAGTATGTTGGTTGCCTAAAAGTATTAAGGATACAAAACCTTTAACTGACAAATGTCATGCAAAGATTTTTTTCCCATTAAGCTGCTTCCCTTCTTATTCTAGATAGATTAATTTTGTTTGTGCCAAAGCTTTTTATTTTCATCCACTCAAAATAATCTGTTTTATAAGAGCAACATCCAACTGATAGTCAAAGGATATGAACAGGCAGTTTTCAGAAAAAGAAATCAAAACTAGCTATAGTCACATGGAAAAATGTTCTAAATCACTATTGTTTAGAGGAATACACAAAAACTCTGAGGTACCACTCACACTATTAGATTAGCTATCATGGAAGAAAAGGACAATTATAAATGCTGGAAGGGATATGCAAAAATTGGGGCATTAATGACCTCTTGGTGGAGATGTGAAGTAGTCCAACTATTCTGGAGAACAACGTGGAACTATTCCTGAAGGGCTATTAAACTCTGCATACCTTTTGACCCAGCAACACCACTACTAGCTCTATATCCCAAAGAGATCAAACAAAAAGGAAAAAGACCTCTATGTACGACAATATTTATAGCAGCTCTTTTTGTGGTAGCAAAAGATTGTAAATTGAGGGGATGCCCATCAATTGGGGAATGGATGAACAAGTTGTGATATATGATTGTGATGAAATATTATTGTGCTATAAGAAATGACCAAGAGGACGGTTTCAGAAAAATCTCAGAAGATTTATGTGAACTGATAAAAAGTGAAGTGAACAGAACCAGGAGAACATTATACATAGTAACAGCAATATTTTAACAAGGATGAGCTGTGAAAGACTTAGTTATTCTTACTGATACAATGATCCAAGACAATTCCAAAAGACTCATGATGAAAAATGCTATCCATTTCCAGAGAGAGAACTGATGAACTCTAAGTCCAAATTGAAACATATTTTTTTCACTTTATTTTTCTTGCCTTTTTTGAGCAACAGGGCTGACATAGAAATATGTTTCTGTGACTTTATATGTATAATACGTATCATTTTACTTGCCTTCTGAATGGCTGGAGGGAGGGAGAGAATTTGGAGCTCAAAATAAAATATTATTTATGTAGAATAATATAAATATATAAAACTCAATAATAAAATATCAAAATTTAAAAAATAATGCTAAAAAAGGAATTAACTAACACATATAAATCATTACAAAGCAAGAGTAGTTGGTTGCTCTCTATCTCTTGTCTGGTCATAAATTCTTTCCTTATCCATAGATCTGGCAGATAGATTATTCCATACTCCCTTAATTTGTTTATGGTATCACCCTTTATGTTTAAATTATGTACCCATTTTGACCTTATCTTGGTATATTATGTGAGATGTTGGTCTGTTCCTAGTTTCTGCCAAACTGCTTTCCAGTTTTCTCAGCAATTTTGTCAAATAGTGATTTCTTGTCCCCAGATCTTAGATCTTTAGATTTGTCAAACACTAGATTACTATGGTCATTTGTTACTAAATAGGTATGCTATTGTGTACCTAATCTATTCCACTGATCCATTACTCTATTTTTTAGCCAGTATTAGATTGTTTTGATGATTACTGCTTTGTAATACAGTTTGAGATATGGTATGGCTAAGACACCTTCCTCTGCATTTTTTTTTCATTCATCCCCTTGATATTTTTTTTATCTTTTGTTCTTCTAGATGAATTTTGCTATTATTTTTTCTAGCTCTATAAGATAATTTTTAGTAGCTTGATTGGTATGGTACTGAATAAGTATATCAATTTAGGTAGAATTGTAAATTTAATTATATTGGTCTGGCCTACCCATAAGCAATTAATATTTTCCCAATTGTTTAGATTTGACTTTGTTTCTGTGAAAAGTGTTTTGTAATTCTGTTCGTATAGTTTCTGGGTTTATCATGGCACGTAGAGTCCCTAGTAGTTTACATTGTCTACAGTTATTTTAAATGGAATTTATCTTTTTATCTCTTGTTTCTGGACTTTTTGGGCAATACGTAGAAATGCTGATGATTTACATGAATTTATTTAATATCCTGAAACTTTGCTGAGGTTGTTGAATATTTTAACTGGTTTTTAAGTTAATTCTCTAGGATTCTCTAAATATACCATCATATCATCTACAAAGATTTTGTTTCCACATTGCCTATTCTAATTTCTTCCATTTATTTTTTCTTTTCTTATTGCTATAGCTAGCATTTCTAGTACAATATTGAATTATAGTTGTGATAAAAGGCATACTTGCTTGACCCTTGACCTTATTGGGAAGGTTTCTTGCTTATCCCCATTACAGATAATGGTTGCTGATTGTTATAGATAGATAATACTTATTTTAAGGAAAGCTTAATTTATTTCTATGCTTTCTAATGTTTTTAGTAGGAATGAGTGCTGTATTTTGTCAAAAGCTTTTCCTGAATCTATTGAGATAATCATATGATTTCTGTTGGTTTTGTTATTGATGTGGTAAATTATGCTGATAGTTTCAGTAATATTAAACCAGCCCCGAATTCCCACTATAAATCCCACCTGGTCATAGTGTATGATCTTTGTGATGTATTGCTTTAATTTCATTTCTGGCATTTCATTTAAAATTTTTGCATCAATATTCATTAAGGAAATTGGTCTGTAGTTTTCTTTTTCTGTTTTTTTTTCTTCTCCTGGTTAGGTATCAGCACCATATTTGTATCATAAAAGGAATTTGGAAGAACTACCGTGTCTATGTTTACAAATAGTTTATATAGTATTAAAATTAATTGTTCTTTAAATGTTTGGTAGAATTAATGTGAATCCATTTGGTCCTGGGGATATTTTTGTGGAGCTAGCTCATTGATAGCTTGTTCAATTTCTTTTTCCAATATAGGGCTATTTAAGTATTCTACTTCCTCTTGTGTTTATCTGTGCAATCGACATTTTTATAAATATTCATCAATTTCACTTCAATTGTTAGATTAATTGGCATATAATTGGGCAAAATAGCTTCTAATAATTGCTTTAATTTCATATTCTTGGTGGTGAATTCACCCTTCTCATTTTTGATACTTCTAATTTGGTTTTCTCCTTTCTTTTCTTAAATCAAATTAATCAATGGTTTATCTATTTTACTGGCTTTTTTTTTCATAAAATCAGCTCTTGGTTTTATTTATTAGTTCAATGGTTTTCTTGCTTTCAATTTTATTAACCTCTCCTTTGATTTTCAGTATGGTATTTAATCCAGGATTTTTAATTTGTTCTTTCTAGCTTTTTTAGTTGCATTCCCAACTCATTGATCTGCTCTTTCTCTATTTTGTTGAGGTATTCATTTAGAAATGTACATTTCCACCTAAGTGCTGCTTTGGCTGAATCCCATAAATTTTGGTATAAAGTCTCAATGTTTTCATTCTCTGTAATGAAATTGATTATTTCTATAATTTGTTCTTTGACTCACTCATTCTTTAGGATTAAACTATTTAGTTTCCAATTAATGTTTACTCTGTTTCCATGATTCTTTATTAAATATAATTTTATTGCATTATAATCTGAAAAGGATGTATTTAATATTTCTGCTTTTCTGCACTTGATACTGAGGCTTTTATGCCCTAATACGTGGTCAATTTTTTTGTGTAGGTGCAATGTTCCAATGAGAAAAAAGGTATATTCCTAATTCAGTTTTCTCCAGAGGTCTATCACATCTAACTTTTCTAAAATTCTATGCATTTCCTTAGCTTTTTTCTTGCTTATTTTTGATTAGATTTATCTGGCTCTGGGAGGGGAAACTTGCAGCCCCCACCACTGTAGTTCCTGTATATTTCTCTTGTAATTCATTTACCCTTTCCTTTAAGAATTTGGATGCTATTTCATTTGGTGTGAATATGTTTAGTATTGATATTACTTCATTTTCTATGGCACCTTTTAACAAGATGCAATTTCTTTCCTTATCTCTTTTCATTAGATCTGTTTTCCTCTTTGCTTTGTCTGAAATCATAATTGCTACACATTTGCTTTTTTCACTCCAGCTGGAGCATAATAGATTTTGTTCCAATCCTTTACCTTTATTTACTCTGTGTGTGCCTCTCTGCTTGAAGCGTGTTTCTTGTACACAAGATATTGTAGGATTCTGGCTTTTAATCCACTCTGCTATTCACTTCCATTTTATGGGTGAGTTCACCCCATTCACATTCACAGTTATGATTACTATGTATTTCTCCCCTCTGTTTATACTTCACTCCTTTCATCCTTTCTATCTTCAAACATGTTTTGCTTCTGACCACTGCCTTTTCCAATGTACCCTTCTTTCTATCGGCACCCCATTCTCTCATTCCCCCTCCCCTTACATCCCTGTAGGGTTCTATACTCAACTGAGCATGTATGCCATTCCTTCTTTGAGCCAATTCTGTTGAGAGTAAGAATCAAGTGATGTCTGCAACCCCCATTCCCACTGTAAAAGCTCCTTTGTGCCTCTTTTATGTGAGGTAATTTACTCCATTTTTACCTCTTTCCTCCCCATTTTTTTAGTGCATTTTTCTTTTCTTATTCTTTATTTTTTTTTCTTTCTGGATATCATTCCAACATAGTCAACTCATACCTGTGTGCTCTGTTTATGTATATTCCTTCTAACTGTCCTAATAGTGAGGAAGTTCTTAGGAGTTACAAGTAGCATCTTCCCAGGTAGGAATATAAATGGTTTAACCTTACTGAATCTCTTATAATTTTTCTCTCCTCTTTACCTTTTATGCTTCTCTTGAGTCTTGTATTTGAAAGTAAAATTTTCTATTCAGCAATATTCTATTGTCTTTTCATCAGGAATGCTTAAAAGTCCTCAATTTCATTAAATGAACATTTTTCCCCAAAGGATTATATTCAGTTTTTCTGGGTAGGTGATTCTTGGTTGTAATCCTAGATCTTTTGCCCTCCAGAATATCACATTCCAGTCCTTTAACGTAGAACCTGCAAAATCTCATGTTATTTTGACTGTGGCTCCATGATATTCGACTTGTTTCTTTCTGGCTCCTTGAAATATTTCCTCCCTGACCTGGGATTTCTGGAATTTGGCCATAATATTCCTAGGACCTTTCATTTTGGGATTTCTTTCAGGAGGCACTGGGTGGATTCTTTACATTTTTATTTTGCTTTCTGGTTCTATAACATCAGAGCAGTTTTCCTTGATAATTTCTTAAAAGATGGTGTCTATGTTCTTTTTTTGATCATGGCTTTCAGATACTTTAATAATTTTTGATTATCTGTCCTCAACATATTTTCTTGGTCAATTGTTTTTCCAAAGAGATACTTCACATTTTCTTCTATTTTTTAATTCTTTTGATTTTGTTTTATCATTCCTTGATATCTCAGAGTCATTAGGTTACAGTTGCCCAATTCTAATTTTTAACAAATTTTTTTTCATTGAGTGTTTGAATCTTCTTTTCCATTTGGCCAATTCTACTTTTTAAGATATTTTCTTCAATGAATTTTTGTATATCTTTTTCTATTTGGCCAATTCTGCTTTTTAAGGAGTTCTTTTCTTCAGTGAATTTTTGTGCCTTTTTTACTCTTTGGCCTATTCTTCACTAATTTTTTGTATCTCCTTTATCAAGCTGTTAACTGTTTTATGATTTTCTTGCATCGCTCTAATTTCTTTTCCCAATTTTTGCTCTACTTCTCTTATTTGGCTTTTCAAATCCTTTTGAGCCCTTCTAGGATGTGGGGCTTTTTTGGTCCTGAAAACTGTTCACATTTTTCTTTGATGTTTTGCCTGCAGTTGCTTTGATTGTGTTGTCTTCTTCTAAGGTTGTGTTTTGATCTTCTCTGGTCAGGTTCTTTTTTTGTTGTTTGCTCGTTTTCTCAGACTATTTCTTGATTTTCATCTTGATGTTAAAGTTGGGCTCTGTTTTTGGGGTTGGGTGGGGGGGACATGTCCCAAGCTTTGGGCCTTTCTTGTTCTGCTCTCAGAAATAGTTCTGGGGGTCTGCAAGCTTTCATTTCTTCAATGGTGGTATGATCAGAAGAAAGATGTGGTTGCTGCTCTCCTGGCCTATGCTCTGGTCAGTGAGCTATCATAAGCATTCTTTTCTGCTCTGAAACTTTTTCAAGGGTCCCTAATTCTGCTAGTATTCCTCCTTGCCCTGCGACAGTGACCATGATCACAGTGACCACTGTGTGTAGGCAATGCAACAAAGTACTGATTCCACTGCCAACAAAGGTCCTCTGTAATCTCCTTCTTTCCAGTTCTCTGACCTCCTTACCATATGTGGGATGAGAATTCCAGAAGCAGCATTTGCAGCCACGGCCTCCCAGGCCTATGCTGGTTTGTAGCGGTTCAGCCTACCCCAGTATGACCTGTGCTGGACTGCACTCCATTCATATATTAGTGAGACAGACTCTTCTTGCCATCCTTCTAAGTTATTTTGGGCTAAAAAATTATTTTACCCTGACCTTTTGCTGGTCCTGCCACTACAGAAATTGTTTTGAGGTGTTATTTTAAAGTTGTTTGGAGGGGAATTTGGGAGAGCCTTTACTCTGCCATCTTGAAGTTCTTTATTTCTTTAAAGAGCGCCATGTAATTGAATCTATACAAAAGTAGTTCATATGCTTTGATAGACTGGCCACTAAATTTTTTTTTCTTTTTATAAGTTTTAAAAAAATAGAATTTCCCTTTCTATAATTGTCTCTTAGGTTTTATTATTATAATACAGAAATGCTGTTGATTTTTGTGTCTTTATTTTGTACCCTGAAATATTGCAGGAACTATCTTTGTATCTTTATCAAAGTATCTTTGCTGATTTCCTTAAATTTTCTAAATGGTCATCTTTTCATTAGCAGTAGGGAAGCATTATCTCCTCTTTGCCTCTCTATATATCTTTAATTTCTTTTGTCTTATTGCTATTATTAACATTTCTAAGACTATATCAAATAATAGCAGAAGAATAACTGTCCTTACTTTTACTCCTGCATTTATTGGGAAAACTTCGAGCATACCCTGATTACGTAGGCTTCTTGCTTCTGATTATAAATGGGTATTTTTATGATATTCAAACAAGATCTGTCTGAATCTATATTTTGTAGGATTTTAAGCATGAATTAGAATTGTACTTTGTCAAAAGCTTTTTCTATTTCTCCTGAAATAGTCATGTAGTTTGGAATGTTTTTGTTTTTAATATGATTATGTTGATTATTTTCCTAAGTTTGATTTAATTTTGAATTGATATTAGTTAATTGTGTTGTTCTATAATTCCATTTTTGCTTGATCCTTAGCTAGTTTACTTATATTGTCTCATATCAGGAGTTTCTGGTAGAATGCTTTTTCAAATTTTGAGAATAATTTATGTAGTATTAATACTAATTATTCTTTAAAAGTTTGATAGAATTTTCCTTTAAGGCCGTCAGGACTAGGAGTATATCCCCTTTCTCTTACTTCAGTAGTGCCTTTACATTGATTTTCATTTCTTCTGAGATTAGATTAGTTAAGTTTTGGACTTCTATTGATTTCTGTATTTTATATTTTTGAAGGTGATATATTTATTTTTATTCTTAGTTTTGTTTGCAAATAATTATACATAATAAGTTCACTTCTTTTGAATTTGTCTTGATTTTGCTTTGTAAATTTATTATTGTACTGATTTTATTTTCTACCCTCTTAGTTTTAATCAGGTTCCCTAAAGGTTTATTAATTGTATTAATTTTATAAGAATCTTCTTTTAGGAATCATGATGGAAATACTATTGACATACAGAGAAAGAATTATGGAGTCTGAATGCAGATCAAAGCATTCTATTTTCACTTTTTTATTTTTTTGATCTTTTGATCTTTCTCATAGTTTTTCTCTTTTGTTCTGATTCTTCTTTCACGACATGACTAATATGGAAATATATTTAATATGATTGTACATGTATAACCTATATTGGGTTGCTTGCCATCTTGGGGAGAGAGGTGGGGAGTAAGGGAACAAAAATTTAGAATGCAAAATCTTATAAAAGTGAATGCTGAAAACTAAAATGATTGAATGAATGAATGAATTTAAAAAAAAACAGGATTAATGTTAATACCTACTCCCAATGTTGTTGTGAGGTTAGAATGTGATAATATATGTAAAGGGCTTTAGAAATATTGAAGTGTATACAGTAAAAAAAAATCATTTTTTTTTAGTTTTAGCTGTCTTTTCTAAAGGCTTTTTGATTTTCAATTTTAAAAATTTCTTTCCTAATTGTCAATATCTCCTCTTTTGTGCTTATTTTCAGTTTGTTTACTTGTTGAGTTTCTAAGTTGTAAAAATGAATAATTAATTCATTCTTCTTATTTTTTATTTTGTTAATATATGTTTTAGGGATATGTTTTTTTTTTCCGCAGAAGACTGCTGTAGCTGCATCCCAGAAATGTTTGAGTATTGTTTCATATTACTATTGTTTTTCATATAATTATTGTTTTTATGATTTGTTCTTTTACCCATACTTCTGTGATTTGTTCTTTTCCCCACTTATTACTAAATATTTTATTATTAAATCTCTAGGCATCTTTCTTTTACTTGTGCTCTACGAACTACCAACTTTTTAGCACATTATGATCCATGAAGGATATGTTTACTATTTCTGTCTTATTTTACATTTATTTGTAATATCTCTGTGTCCTGATACATATTTCATTTTTTCTAAAAGTTCTTCTACATGGCACTGGGAAATATGTTCCTTCTAAACGAGGCCACTAAGATGATGCCATAAGACTTTTAGCTCTATTTTCTCTAAGCAGTTTGTGCAATTCTGTACTTTCCTTTTTGTTTGTCTTTCTGTTAGATTTGTCCAAATCTAAGAGAGGGAAACTAAAGTCTCCTACTATTGCTGTGTTACTCTTTATGTTCATCTTTATGTCTTCTTGTAATTCAGACAATTTTTCTTTATTAATTTAGATGCTATATGGCATTTGGAACATATTACTATTGATCTTTTTTAGTTTATTGTTTCTTTCAGCATAATGTGATTTCCTTGTTAATCTCTATTATATTGTAACTTTTATTTTTGCTGTGTCTGATAGCATGATTCCAACTCCTGCATTTTGGGATTTACAGGAGGCATGGTAAATTTGGATCAAGCCTCTCGTATTCATTCTGTGTATATTTTGGGGGTTTTTAAGGTGGGTTTCTTGTAATTAATAGATTGTGGGTTTTTTTTTTAATTCAGTCTATCATTCTTTCTTTTCATGAGATTATTTAATCCATTCATATTTAAATTTGAGTTAGGCTTAGCTTTTCTTCCATTTGTTCTCTAATATTTCTTTTCTTTTAAAAATGAATTAGGACTTTATTGTTGTTGTTCTTTGTCCTACAGTTTCTTTTATTTATTTGCCTTAAGGCAGTCTTATTCCTACAAACTCTTCCTCTTTACTCTCAATCTGCCCTCCCATTTATATCCCTTTCCATAGCGTTGGAGTTTCACCTTCTTTATTGATTCCTCTTTCTTCCTTTAGCTTAGTTATATTATTCTTCTCTTTTCCTCACTTCTTTTTTCTCACTCAGTTAAGTAGGTAATTCAAATCCTGCATCCGCTCCTCTTTCAACTTTTTTTTGCTTGTTAATTCTTTTCATTTTATGTACCTTTTTCCAAAAAGAATTTCTTTGCCTTGTTCTCTTTAGCAATTATCTTCCCTTTCTGTCTTTTCTCAACTTTTGCTCTTTGATTCATAGTTTTATATTTACTTATTCTCTTCAGGCTCTTTGTGTTTCTTGTGGAATTGCAGCTTCTAAAGTTACAAATTTGCATTTCCTCTGCTAAGTAATTTCTGTGTCATTGTCCTGTGTGTAGATCTTGTCCTGTTTCCCCTTTGTCTCTGTTGTGTCTCACTTTTAGAATGATCAATTCCTGTAGAATGTAGGGATGGTAGAAGTATGGCCCCATGGTAGAACTTTCCCCATGTCCCTCTTAGTGTGGCCACATCCGTCCTCACTGGCCCGAGTGATCATTTTCTTTCCCAATTGCCATGGAAGCGTTGCTCCTTGTCTCTGCCCTCCTCCCCACCCCCTCCTTCTGGAAGCTGGTTCCCTGCAGGTCTCCCCCCGCCCCCCACTTACTTTGGAATCTTGGACAAATCTTTTCCTCTCTCTATTTGTCAGTTTCCTCTTCTGTAAAAGTAAGGAAGTTGGATTACATGACCTTTAACTCATGTTTATGAGTTCAAATCCAGTCTTAGATACTTCCTAGCTGTGTGACCCTGGGCAAGTCACTTCACCCTGTTTGCCTCATTTTCCTCATCTGTAAAATGAGCTGAAGAAGGAAATGGCAAACTGCTCCAGGATCTTTACAAAACAAAACAGCCAAAAAAGCCCAAAACAAAACCCAAAATGGGGTCACAGAGAGTCAAAACGACCCAACAACAACAAAAAACACCCCTTCCAGTTCTAAATCTATGATCCTATCTCCTAACTTTCCTTAGGAGTGCATTCAGTTCATTGGTCTTTTTTTGTGCCCAGACCAAGGAAAACAGACAGAGGGAAAAAGAGGAATCTTATCTTAGGCTTAACAGTTAGATGAAATCTCGCAGGACTAGTCCAGTCCCTACCCAAATCATGAATCTTTTCTACAAAGTTCCCCCCAAGTGGTCAATCATTCAAGCTCTGTTTAAACGATACCAATGATAAGGAACTACTGGGGCATCCTTGGAAAGTGCCCCATTTCATTTTTCGATAGCTCTGCCAAGTTTGTCCATACATTGACTCAAAATCTATATTGAATAAGTAAGCCCTTAATAATATTCAAAATTTGCCTTTTTATAGCTTCCATTCATTGCTTCTAGTTCTACCAACAGGGACAAGCAGAAAAACAATCTCAGACTTCTTTCTAATAGCGTCCCTTAAAATACCGATAAACAGTTATGTTTTCCTTTCCCTAATCTCTCTCTTCCCTCCCCACCCCCAGCACCTGAGTGGCAAAGTAGATAGGGATGGTGGTGTGGAGCCTTGAGACCTGAGCTCAAATCCAGCCTCAGATACATACTAGCTGAGTGACTTTGGGCAAATCACTTCATCTATGTTTGCCTCAGTTTCTTCAATTTTAAAATAGGGAGAATGATAGCATTATATTGCCTAGTTGTCGTACTGATCAAATAAGAAAATGTGCCCAATGCCTGGCACATAATCAGTGCTATATTAATCCTTATTTTCTTCTCTTACTTTATCTGGGGTAAATATTTACATCTTTTCAAATTATCTTCTGGTGGAGTTTAAGTTGATGGGAGGAACCTATAGATAATTCAAGCAAAGAAAAGGGAACATTTCTGGGAATAAGGTCAAGGTCTTCTCTAGAGAGTTGTGGAATTATAATAAAAATATTAAGGACAGTAAGATAACAATAACTAACATTTAGACATTGTTTTGAGGTTTATAAAGTGCTTTATCTCATTTGATAGGTGAGTGCTTCTCTGCTTCCAAATCCTTCCCTCCCCAGGAGTGATAATTTGGGCCAAGGATGGAGGGGGAGGTAAAAAGATAAGTAACCTAAAGTCTGAGGGGTCTGGGGAAGGTGAATGAGGTGACTCCAGTAATTCATGGCAGAGACAAGTCTAGAACCTGTGTCTTCTGTCTCCCAAAACAGGGATCTTTCTTCACAAGAGCTGAGGCATTGAAGGAACAAAGAAAGGTCCCCAGCTGGGCAAAGGGTAGGAAGCAGGAGAGAGGGGCATCCTCTCTGCCTGCCTCTGTTTAAATGTAAATTTGTCACCCGATAGGGGCAATACATTAACATTTTACTTCTGTGGAAGATTCCTTTATCAGGTCAGCTCCTGAGGAGATTGGGCCAGAGTGACAGGTTTTGTTAATAATAATAGATCACAGGTTTCCAGGCTGTTAAGGTTTCCAAATCACTGTCGATATAAAAAGCCCAGGGGGTGGGGGACTAGTTCCAACCATCTTGCCTGGATAACGGGTGCAGGAGTTTGTCACTGATGGCACTTCTGAGCTGGGTGATTCTGGGTAACCATTTAATCCCTCTCTGCCTTGTTCTCCTCTTCCCTAATAGGGAGATAATCTATGTGAAGTACTTAGATCTTAAAGCAAATAGAAATACAGTTATTGTTATTATTAAATGAACCATAAGTCTCTGTGACAGCTTTGTAGGAAAGTGTCATTCTTCTTCTTCCTCCTCTATGCCCCCTTCTCAGCCCCCAAACATTCTAGGAGAGTCCCACCAAGAAACAACCTGGGCCCCATGGTTCTATCTGCCTCCTGGGACTCACGCCCTTTTCTGGCTCACAAGCCTCTAACACCTGCACTATCACATCTGTGCAGGATGTATTCTTCTTTCAGGTTAAGTCTTAGCTCCAATATAATCATGTGGCAGCTAGGTGGCACAGTGGATAGAATCCCAGGACTACAGTCAGGAAGACCTGATTTCAAATCTGGCATCAGATACTTCTCAGCTGTGTGACCCTGGGCAAGTCACTTAATCTGTTTACCTCAGTTTCCTCATCTGTAAAAGGAGCTGCAGAAGGAAATGGAGAACCACTCTATTATCTCTGCCAGGAAAACCCCAGATGGGGTCACAAAGAGTAGGACATGACTAAAAATGACTGACCAATAGGCAGCAATAACTGTCAGAAAGCTCTTTCACTGAAACCACTTCTAAGGGGCTTCCCTGCCTCTCAGACCCTGGCTGGCAGAGCTCCATGAGAAGTGTTAGTAGCATGCTGTAAATAGGCAAAAGACCAGGGGATGGGGGAGGTAAGACAGTCGTACCTCGTGGGGGCAGGACCTTTTGTGTAGTGATCGGCATGAACAATTATTTTAAAAAATCTCTTTCATTTCATTTTTATCTTTGCTTTTCCATTACATTTTATAACAACAATAACAGTAATAATACTTTTCCCCTCCCTTCCCAGAAAGCCATTCCCTATAACAAATGTAACCCCCTTTACTTCCCAATTCCCACTTGTACTGGCAAGTTCTGTCCCCAGAGGGCAGCTGCTTATTGCTCTTCTCAGGTTTAGCTCCTGAGCCCACACTGGTATTGTCCCTTTTATCGATCAGAATCATTTAAATTCCATTAGCTTTTAGAAAAGAGATTTATGGAGAATGTATAGCAAAAACAAGTCATATAGACAGTTCTCCAAAAAGCTGAAGGTGCGCTCTCCCCTTGTACACGCAGGATCCCTACAGACAATGGGCTCACGCTTAAGTGCAGTGGTCACAAGGCACACATTTGGAGAACTTATATGGCGAAGGGATCACTTGAAACTCTGGATCCTGGAAGTCCTTTTCTCCCTTTGGGAAGTGCTCTTAAAGTTCTCCTTATGTGTAGCTTTCTGCTAGGTCTGAGGACCCGAGGCTTCCCAGGGACTATCACCAAAGCTTCTGTCCATCACTAGAGCTTATGATTCCTGAAGCCAACAATTTCCTCATTTGCCAGGTGGGAAAAGAGTCCAATCTCCACCAATTGGCAGTCCCTTAGTATTTGAATTCAGTCCCAGCTCAGCAATTCTTCAGGATCCACAGTCATTTAGAAGAGTTTTTCATTATCACCCAGGATCAGCCTCTCAGTTATGCCTGGCTAGAAATAATCTTCTGAAGTCCCACATGTTAGATTGGTGCCAGGCAAGAATTCTGTGTAATCCACCAGGAAAGACAAATGTGAAGGCTCTAAGGATTGTTCCTTCTTCCCTCAGTATACAAAGTATAAAAAAGATGAGGAAAAAGTTCAGAAAAACTAACAAACATAAAAAAAGACTGCTATTGTGTGCAGGGATCCACACGCACAGTCCCCCATCTCTGCAAAGAAGCATCAATACACACACATATGTATATGTGTGTGAATGTGTATGTACATATAATGCCCAAAAGCTCCTTCCACAACCTTCATATATATATATGTATATATATATATATGTATATATATTTATATGTATCTGTATATCTGTATATGTATACACACATATAAAATAGTAGGGAGATTTAAAAAAAAGGCCTCACTCTCTCCAATTTTTTGTACAATCAAGGGGTTAGGTTTGACTGTAGCCATTAGATGATCTCCAAGGCATAGTTCAATGATAAGATTGACTACAACTCTTTCCCTCTCATGTTGTTTTTTCCTATTCTTTCAATACTTGCCTGCTGAATTCCTAACCTTCCCCTAAACTCCAATTTAAATGCTTCTTCCATGAAGCTTTCCTTGATCACTTGGTTTTTTTTTTTTTTTAGCAAATGCCCTGATCCCCTCAAACCAAGTAAATTCCAGAAGCATGTATCAAGCATCTATAGTCCCAACATGGTTTAAGGCAAGGCATACAGCTTATATTCTACTCAGGAGAAACAATACAAACAGAGAGAAGTATATTGAAAGACACATTCAAGACAATTGATAAGCATTTTATTAATTGTTTGCCATGTGCCAGACACCGAGTTAGGGGCTGGATTTACAAAGCCAAATTAAATAAGTAGTGCCGCCTCAATGGCCTCTAGGCTCTTTTGGAGGTGCAGGGACACACACAAAATTTACACAAATAAGTATACACAGATAATATCCAGCCAGTGCAAAGTAATGGAGACAGGAAATGGAGTTTTATGTGAGAGAAAGACTGTATAAGAAAGAGGAAAGGTAGAACAGGGCTTTGGGGATGGAAGGGAAAAGCACTAATACCCACGATGATCAATGATCTAGAGCTGGGACTTAAGGAGCCATTTAGTGCAATCCTCTTGTTATACAGGTAGGGAAACTGAGTCCTAGGGAGGGGACTTGCCCAAGGTCCACAGATGGTATGCACAAATGGTGGGATTTGAACCTGTGTCCTCTGACTCTGTAGCCTGAGTTCTTTTCCCTGTACCACAGTGTTTCCTTACTTCAAAGTTATTTATTATAAATATTGTGACAGATGAACAGCTAGGAAACCTTGTTGACATGTACAACAGCAGCATTCATATCATTATGGAAAGCTTCTGAAGACAGAGTCATCTGCATCTATGTCTCATCGTCCTATTAGGCTGGAAGCTCTTCTGGGGATGATGCTGGTTCTTGGGGAAAGGGCACAAAGTCCATTACCAGGCCCAAGTTTTGAAACTTTTCCAACCTGGGGAGAGCCAGCCAGAACTGAAGCTTCTTGGGCATATTTGTCAAGAAGCCAGGACCGTCTCTACATCCTAGTGAGAAATCATTAAACATTTCTAAGAAAGATTTCTTAACTTTTTAAAAGTTTAATGATTTTTTATTTTTTTTTATTCTACTTAATAGCATTTTTTAAAATTACATTTAAAGATAGTTTTTAACATTTACTTTTATAAGATTATGAGTTCCAAATTTTTCTCCTCCCCAAGACAGGAAGCAGTCTTATATATATATATATATATATATATATATATATATATATATATATATATACACACACACACACACACACACACAATCATATCAATCATATTTCCACATTAGTCGTATTGTGAAGGAAGAAGCAGAACAAAAGAGGAAAACTATGAGAAGGAAAAAAAGAGAAAATAGTCTGTTTCAATCTGCATTCAGACTCCATAGTTCTTTCTCTGGAGGTGTACAGCATTTTCCATCATGAGTCTTTTGGAGTTATCTTGGATGATGGTATTGCTGAGAAGAGTTATGTCTATCACAGTCGATCACTGAGCAATGTTACTGTTACTGTGTACAATGTTCTCCTGGTTCTGCTCACTTCACTCAGCCTCAGTTCATGTAAGTCTTTCCAGGTTTTTCTGAAACTATCCTGCTCATCATTTCTTATAGCACAACAGCATTGCATCACAATCACAGACCACGACCTGTTTAGCCATTCCCCAGTTGATGGGCTTCCCCTCAATCTCCAATTCTTTGATTGAGGGCTGCTATGAATATTTTTGTACATTAAGTCAAATGATTTTGAAGGAAGTGACTGAAAAGACCTGTTGGTTTTTACCTCTAGGGTCAAATCCAAACTCCTCTGTCTGGCATTTAAGGCCTTTCCAACCTTACATCTCCATCAACTGACAGCATCTCCCTTGGGGAAGGGGGGAGGGAGGAGATGGTCAAGATGTCTGTTCTTGCCTCTTTAAGCCCCATCCAAAGCTGCTCCTGCTACTTACACAGATTGCATTTACTTGTGAACCTCTTACTATCCCATTTCCAAGACCGGAACCTGCTTTGAGGGCTGAGGCTGTCTCACTTTTGTCTTTGAACTCCTAGGGCCTGGCATTACCTCTTTGATGAAAAGGCTCTAGTTAAGCTTCTTGAGAGTAGGGATTTGGGGTTGTTTGTTTGCTTATTTATTGTATTGGCATCTCCAGGGGAGCTCAGTGCCTGGCACATGACAAGGGCTTAGTAAATGCTTGTTGATTTATTTCCCAACATCGAGGCCCAAACTACATGCTTACTGTTTGTGGGACTAAAATTCTCCCTAATGGAAGATACATCAGCTCTCATTCCTGCCCCAGACACTCACTAGCATGGAACCCTGAACTCTGTCTGCTTCAGCTTTCTCATCTGTAAAATGGGGATATTCAGATTGCATGCTGCCTTGGGGAGGAGGGAGGAGAGGAAGAGGGAGAAAATTTAGAACTCAAGATCTTATAAAGCGAATGTTGAAAACTAAAATTGTTAAATAAACTTAAAAAAATAAAATGGGTGTGACAATAGCACATACCTCCCAGGGTGGCTGTGATGGTCACATGGGATACTTGCAAAGTGCTATATAAATGCTAGCACTTAGTAATCATTACCTGTGAAACAGAATAGCACCTACCTTTGGGGGATGGTTGAAGTCATATATTTGATTGACATTTAAATACATGTAAAAGGCAATCTGAATGCTGGTTATTATCACAACTTTCTAGCTTCCCTAGCATCAAACAGTGCTCTGTAAGGTGTTTTCTATAGCTGCTTCATATTGGGGGATTAGTCCTTCGCCCGAAGTTTCCAAAGCAGTGATTCTTGACCTTTTCGTGGTAGACATTCCTTTGCGTTTCTGGTGAAAGCTAGGGACCCCTGCTCAGGATGTTTTGAAACATACAAAATAAAATATGTAGGACAAAAAAGTAAAACAATTATTTTGAAATACAGGTGTATTTTTTCTCAATCAATGCATCCTTGGCCTAGGTGAAGAAGCCTTTTCCAAAGAGAAGTTGTTCCTCAGTCTTGTTTGACTCTGTGATTCCATTTGGGGTTTTCTTTCTTTTTTTCCCCCACTTAATAGAACTTTATTTTTTCCAATTACCTGTAAAGATAGTTTTCAACATTCACTTTTATAAGATTTTGAGTTCCAAATTTCATTTGGGGTTTTCTTGGCAGAGATACTGGTTTGCCATTTTCCTTCTCCAGCTCATTTTACAGATGAGGAAACTGAGGCAAACAGGGTGAAGTGACTTGCCCAGGGTCAATCAGCTATTAAGTGTCTGAGGCTGCATTTGAATTTAGGTCTTCCAGACTCCAAGCTTGGCATTCTGTTCACTGCATCTACCACCTAGTTGTCCCTCCCAAAGAGAAGAGGAGTTCTAACGGGCTGGCCCGGGTACTAGTGAGGACTTTCAGGTCGGGAGTCCAGGGCCCTCTTCCATTAGACTTGAGGAATTCCGGGGTTGCCCCCTGTTTTGCTGTCTCCCTGGTTCCAGGGCCCTTGGGCCGGCCAGTGGGGCATGTGGAATAACCCTCAGAGATGGAAAAAAAGTAGAGAGCGCAGAGGAGGCAGGAGCCGGGGTAGTTACATGGGCTTTCCAGCTAGGGTGGGCAGAGGCCCTGAGGGGCCACTGGCAACCTGTGAGCGTTGGGAAGGGGCGCTGGCGGGGGCGGGGGGAGCTGGCAGGGGTGCCGGGAAGGGCAGAGGCCTTGGGCGTGTAGCCACCGCTCCCTGCCGGGGGATGTGTTAGGAGGCGCTGCTGGGCTGCAGCTGCGGTCGCAGCCGCAGCACCCGGAGAGGCTCGGCTCCAGCGCCAGCATCTGCTCCCATTCGCTTAGGGCTGTTATAGAGCCACCCCCTCCGAGATGCAGCCCTTTAAAGGGCCAGGCCGCGAAGGGCCTGCGGACTGCTGCCGGCCTCTGGTGCCACAAGTTCATTTCGAGTTGGGTGGTCTATTTTCGAAACTCACTTTCCGGGAGAAACTGGGTGTTACTTAGCGAGGAGGCTTAAAGGCCGCCGGCCCCCAGCAAGATTCACTCCTCAGGCCCCTCAGCACCCCAAGGAATTCCGCGCCTTGTGCTCTAGAACCCAGCTGCTGCGTGCAACAATGTTTCTAAGGGCTTTGGGGCTCCGAGTTCCAGCTGGGGGGGGGGTTCATTCTAGGAACGCGGCTCCCTCCACTTCAGCCCTGGCAGCAAGAACCAGATCCTGCCTCCCCCAGCTCACACCACTGGTCGTGGCTCCCACGACTTGGGGCAGGGTTCTAGCCGGGCAAGGGCGAGGGATGGCCCGGGGGTTGCGGGGGTGGGGGGCTGGGCCTGGGGAATGACTGGAGAAACTAGGGTAGAGGTTCTGGGATGGGAAACCTGAAATTGGGCCTGGAGTGGTGGTGGTGGTGGTGGGGAACGTGAGGAAATGAAGGTGGCGGGGGCTCAAGGGGCTCAAGGGGACTGGGAGCGGAGATATGGGTTTGTTGGGCTGGTAGTGCCCAGCGCAGCGAGAAGACAGAAACGAGTTTCGCTCCCTCTTCTTGCCCCTCACCCTGTAGGGGTGTGTCCCACAGCCGTGAGGCTGAAGGTGCAGCAGAAACGGGTGCAGCAGAAAGGGGCCCCGTCAGATCACTACCTTCCCAAACTGTCCTGGCACAGCAACAGACTCGAACACCCCCCACCTGGCCCTGGGGTTAAGGTGAGGAGCGGTTTTGGGGCGCGGCTGTACCGCGCCCAATAGGAAGGGGAACGATATTGACCCAGACTACTGGCCAGGGATGAGAACGACCAAACCAGTTTGGCTTAGAGTCGGGGAGGAGCGGAGGGGGAAAGGAGCGACATTGACAAAACCAGGTAGGAGTAAAAGGGAGGGGAAAGCGAGGGAAGGAAAAAAGCTGGGGCGGGGTGGGGGGGTGCGCCGAAATCGACAAAACGGGTTTATCTTAAGGGTTAGTGAGATAGATTGGGAATCTGGAAAACTCGGGTTCGAATCTTGCCTCTGACGCTTGCTACCTATGTGAGCGTGAGCATACCACTTAACATCTCAGAATCTCAGTTTCTTCGTCTGTAAAATGAGGTATTTGTCCCTTCCAAGCTCTAGATCTATGACAAGGGCGAGGTCTTGCTTCAGGAGGCATGGGGGGGGGGGCGGAGGGCGGTGGTCCGCGTCTGGACAAGTGGGTCGGGGTGGCCAGAGCATGGGGCGCCGCGTGTACTGCACTAGCTCACCACCCCTCGGACTGCTAATTAGCCACAAAGGTGTTTTCTTAAGGTTGTTTTTTTTAACCTCATTCCCTCCCACCCCCATCCTCATCCCCCAGGTCGGTGAGTTGGGGCTCCGCCCTCTCCCCTTCCCTCCTATCGGGAGAGGGGCCCGGCTGGCGGCCGAGTGCTCGGGATCAATCACAGCCTGGAGGTGGGAGCACCGCCCCCCTCCCGCCTACCCGCCGCCGCCGCGACCACTGGAGATCGGGCTTCTGGGCGAGTTCCCACGGCCGGTGGGCAGCGGTCGCGGCAGCAGGCGGGGACAGCGGCGGGGAGGGGCCACGGGAGGGCTAAAAGAGGCGCTGCTTACTTAACGCTGCCCACGTGCGAGAACTGGGTGGGAAGAGAGGAGGGACCCCCCCCCCCACCCCACACACACGCACACACACACAGGGCTAGACGGCTGGAGGCAGAGCGAAAGAAACCGAAGGGAACCGGAGGGGTGCGTGGGGCTGGCCCGGGGCAGGGCTCGCGGGTGCATCCCTCCTGGGGCTAGGGACGTAACGCTCAGGGATTCCCAAGTGCTGATCCCTCACTCTGGGAGTGTTGGGGGTGGGAGCAGAGGGGCTGGGTTGAGCTGCTCTCTGACCCGGTGAGGCTCAGCGTTCCCTCCCACCCCGGCGCACGGGGGCCGGGGATAAAGCCAGGCTGGACTGGGCGGCGTGGCGTAGCAGGCAGCTGGGGGCCGCATGTGCCAGCCGCGGGGGTGGTGGGCTCCAAGTCTCCTTCTTTCTTGGCAGGGGCAGCGACGCGGCGGGCCATCTGAGGGACACGGGGGCGGGGAAGGGAAGAAGAGAAGAGTTCTGGGCTTTTCCATCCGTCCCGGGTCTCGCGGGGCGACTGTCGCCTACCCTTTCGCCCCCTGCCCAGAGGCGATGGCTTCCAAACTCCTTCGGGCCGTCATCCTGGGTCCCCCGGGCTCGGGCAAAGGGACCGTGTGCCAGAGAATCGCCGAAAGCTTTGGGCTCCAGCATCTTTCCAGCGGCCACTTCCTTCGGGAGAACATCAGGACAGACACGGGTGAGTAGAGAGGGAGCCAGAGCTGGCCTGTGTCTGTGTGTGTCTGCGTGTTTGTGCGCGCGCGCGCGCGCGTGTGATTGAAAGAGAAAATGACCCTTCGCGTTGCTAGCCCTCCCGCCTCCTTCCTTCCCTTTCTACGTGCCGGGGTGCATGCAACCAACCAGCGTCCAGCCTGCCAGGCAGGCAAGGCTGCGGATTAACCGTGCCCCACTTGGAGCTGGGAAAATGGGGAGGAGTCACTGGGGAGGGCTGCTGGAGTCCGGGGAAGAGCACGGTTTCCAGGGTTGGAAGCCTCGGGCTGGATATCTTTTTTCATTCCTCCTTGGTGGGGGGAGCATCGCCTCTGTCCAGCCCCGAGGCTAATCCTGCCCCTCCTGGAAAAACCCACAAAACTCAGCTGACGCTTTTTCTCTGACCTCAGAAAAGAAGGCTGCTAGCCACTGCTGGCTTATGAACGCTGCCGCCTTCTTCAGTCAAAAGCATTTTTTTCCCTCCATCCTCTAAAAGGACCCCAACTCTTCCAAACCTGAGAGGCGGCCAGGAACTTAGAAATTCACCTCCTGCCTCTAACACACATACTGACTGTGTGACGGTGTATGTGCCAGTCACTTAACCTCGAAATGCCCCAGGCAACTTCTAACATTGTACAAACGGTTGGTTGTCTATTGCGTACATCAGTGAAATCACTGAGAAAGAAAAGTCTGCAGAAAACTTGGTCCCTAACTGTGAATTTGGGCCAGTCAGAGCAGTCGGTCAACATTTACTAAACCTTATCATTTGAGCCTCAGTTTTTTCATCCATAAAATGGAGGGGTTGGACTCTTGTGAAGTCCTTTTTAGCCCTGAATCTCAGATCTTGCCCCATCCATCTTCTTTGTCTAGCTTGCCCAGTGGAGGAGGCCGGTGAGCTGAGAGCCTCTACCACCTGAGGGGAGAAGATTCCCTCCTTATCAGGTCCGTGTTGGAACACGTGAAGGAAGGGCTGTCAGACTCCGTTCTTCCCCAGTTGACTCTTGGGATCTCTCTGTTTCTGAAAGGCCTTTTTGTTCAGTGTTACCTGTAAGGTGTAAACAGCTTCGGAAAGAAAGACAAATTATGGAAAGTTCTAACCTTAGGTTGATCTTTTAAAAAACTGGACCCATTTTTAATTCATTACAACATTCCTGGGAATTACTTCTTCAGAGCTGTGGTGGAATGATGGGAAATACTTGGACCAGCAGGGAACTTTTAGTCTTGGCTTGCTTAACGCATCCCTTCTTCAGGGGTTTTAAGGCCTTGTGCGGTCCTTGGTGGCATGTGCCCTGCCAAGGTATAGCACAGTTCCGAAGAAATAGGGAAACACATCATAGGTCCAGAGCTGGAAGGGACCAACTCCTCCATTATACAGATGAGGAAACTGAGTTCAGGTGAGGTAAAGTGACTTGCTTGATCAGATAGTAATGGTCAGTGGTGGGATTTGAACCCAGAGACAGTACCCTTTACACAGTACCATGCTTGCTGCAAATTAGAGCTGGGGAATTTCATTTTAGTATTTTTTTGTTTTTGCTTGGGGATGAGGGTGGGTAAGTAGGAAGTGATGGGTTGGGAGTCAGAGAAAGGAGGATTGCATGACTTATTGAAAGTAGGATGGGGAGGTACATCTGGAGTTCTTTTTTGTGCCACCCAAAGAGATTAAGCATGCTTCCCCAGGCACGAAAGGGAGAAGGATCATCTATCAGGCTTGCTCTCAGATTTTGTGTTGTGGGCATTGCTTGGTAAAATGAGTTGGCTTTAAAAAAAAAATAAAGAAATGAATTGTGTCCATGCTGAGTATGGCACGATTTTTTCAGTATGTATTAAACTGGGGGAGTGAATTTACTGACGTGGAAGCCCAGGGGATGCGTGTTTGGGTCAGGTTTCACCTCTAGTCATGGGAAGCCCAGGAGGGGAGGGGAGGGGAGGCCACAGCTGGCGTGGGTTGTAGCCAGTGTCTTAACACTCCCCATGGCTGTGTGATGACAGGCTTGCTTCCAGCAGGAAGCCATTTGGACAGGCTAGCCTGCTGCTTTTCAGGGCTTGTAGCCTTTCTCATTATGGGGGAGGGCGGGGGAGAGGGAGCAGGATTGGGGAGGAAGATGGATGTTCGTCAACCCTTCCTTGGACTTTTACCTCCATGCCACCTGCCCTTCTCCTACCATTTCTCCTCTTTGCTACGTCCCTGGTTCTGTATTTCAGCATTTTATTACATGCTTTCCCACTTAGGATAGGAGATGAGGAGAGATTTCAAGGAGCTCAGGTTTTTTTCTCTGTTGGACGAAAACCATAAAGGCCAGTCAGGATCAAATGGGTTTTGTCTTACAGTGGAAAGAGGACCAAAAGAAGGGAGGGTCAGTAGTTGGTTCCCAAGTGACATTTACTTATTTGGAAGCTGTGGGGGGTTGGGAGCTGGAATTTTCTTTTTCATCCCCCTCCCTGATGATTGTTGCAAACAAGAAAACATCCTATTTGCTTTTCTGTCTGTTGGTTGTTTTCTTTGCTCTTGGGAAATTAGAAACAAAATATCTCCTTTCTGCCTCTTGCCAAGGGTCTCATTAAGGCTGTAGTCAGCCAGCATTTACTGAGTATCTTCTATGAGCCTAACAGGATTAGCACAGTGCCTGGCATGTAGTAGGTACTTAATAAATGATTATTGACTGACTGATAGAACCCGAGATACCAAGACAAAGGTGAAACAGGCTTGTCCTTGGGGACCTTCCATTCTACCACCTGTCAGTAGGCAGTAGTGGATGTTATGTTGGCCTTGGGTTCAAATCCTGCCTCAGGTACTTATTAATTGTCTGATCCTGAAAAAGTTACTGAAACTCTCTCCCTCAGTGTCCTCGTACGAAACTGAGGGAAATTAAACTACTTGCTGCCCTCCAAAGTCGCTTGTAGCTCTCAATCTGTGATATTAATGATATGCTTGGCACTCTTCTAGGCCTTGGTAATACAGAAACCAAAATGAAATGACTCCTGCCCTCCAGGCCAGAGTTGGCTTGCTCAAGAATGCATAGTAAGTCATTGACCCAGCTGGGCCTGGAATCTGGGTATCTTCATACAGACCCTTGCTGTCAGGAGCCAGCTGGCATGGTATGATGGAAGTATGACTGGATCTAGAATTTGAGGTTCTGGGTTCAAATCCCAGCTTGGTCACTCACTCCCTGGCTGACTTGGGCAGTTGATTTTACCTTTAGGCCTCAATTTCTTCATCTGGAAAACAGGGAGAATTATAGTAGCTGCCCTACAGGGCTGATGTGAGGCTCAAATGAGATAATATGCTGTGTCTCCAGTGCTTGGGGAAGCCTCTGATTGGGAGGAAGTACTTGGTAGACGCTAACTGGTTTGTTGCAAACTTCGAAGCAATTTTTTTTTAATTAGATTTTTTGTTTTTAGTTTCCAACACTTAGTTTTACATGTTCTCGAGTTTCAAATTTTCTTCCCTCCCCTCTCCCCTCCCCCCTCCCCACCCAAGATGTTATGTAGTCCGATATAGATTCTACATAAACCTTCCCATTAAACTTATTTACACAATAGTCAAGTTGCAAAGAAGAATTATGACCAATGGAATGAATCAGGAGAAAGAAGAAACAAAACCAAAAATAAAAAAACAAAGGAGGAAAAAAAGGCGAGCATGAAGTGTGCCTCCATCTGCATTCAGACTCCATGGTTCGTTCTCCGGATGTAGATAGCTCTTTCCATCGTGAGTCCTTTGGAGTTGTCTTTTAATCTTGTGTTGCTGAGAAGAGCGAAGTCTATTAAGGTTAGTTATCACAGAATCCATAGATCTGTGGTTGTGTATAATGTTCTCCTGGTTCTGTTCTGCTCACTCAGCATCATATCGTGTAGGTTTTTCCAGGTTGTTATGAAGTCCGTATCTTCCCCATTTCTTATAGCACGATAGTATTCCATTACCTTCATATACCACAACTTGTTCAGCCATTCCCCAACTCATGGGCATCCCCTTGATTTCCACTTCTTTGCTACTGATGTTACTACACAGTGGAGAGAAGGTGGAAAATAAATACTTAGAAAAGTACAAAGAGTGCTTTGAGATCTCTGAGGAGGGCCCCTTCTCACTGGGGATCATCAGAGATGGCTGGCACCAAAGATGGATGTTAAGGGACAGCTTCCAAAGCCTTTTGGAACCACTTTATTTATTTATTTAAACCACAGAGACTTTTTTATTCTTTTTCTTTCAGTTCAAAATTCTTCCTGTCTTACCATCCCCTTGGAAGGCAAGAAAAACAAACTCCATTACAAAGCAGATTTCCACTTTAACCATGTTTGCAACCCTTGGCAAGACTAGTGGCAGAAAATGAGCGATCTTCAGGGTCTTAACAATTTTTCCACATCTCTGTTAGGGCCCCACATTTTAGGAAGGATTTTGCCAACCTGGCTTGTGGCTTAGCAGGGTGGGGAGGTACAGGAGAGTGTGTTATAAGAAACCTAGGAAGGGTTAGTCTGAAGAATCAACTGAGAAGCATTATGAAAACATTATTAATCTAGATTACTGGGTGCTAGGGAGAGGAAGGCCCCCAAGGAGCGCATGTTCGCTCACACAGAAGAGCTCTCTACTGAGTAGGAGGGGGTAACCTTATGGAGAAAGGGTCTATCCTCTGAGGGGCTGCCTGCAGATGCTCCAGTGTGAGCTGAGTCTTTAAGGGAGGACAGGAGTTCTGTGAGGCAGAGCATGCCAGGCACTTACAGAAGCGTGGGAAGGGTAGGGGGTGTGTCCTGAGTGGGGAACAGTACCAAGGCTGGGGGTGAACCATTTTCTAGTCTTTGAGGGTCCTTGTGGGCCTCAGATTAACCTCATTGTTCTTGTTTCAGGAAAAATAATAGCATCTTGACCCTGGCTTTGAATGAGTATAGTCAAACCAGGAAAAATGGATGGACCCTAGGCTTCAGAAGCTTGCTGGGCTGTCCCAAGGGATGTGGGATGTGAGAAGGGATGGCGGAGCATCAGAGTGGGAGGTGTGTAGGGGCCTTGGACTGTGGACCATGGTTCACTGGCTTGAAGTCATCAAGTGTTTATTGAGGGCCCAGTGTGTGGGGATGCCAACGTTCCCTGTCTTCAGGTAACTTTGAAGAGACTCTGACAGGTGAGTGACCATGGGGGTGATCCAGCTAGTGCTCTGAGGTAGGGACTGAACAAACCCTTTTACTCCAAACACCTGCTGGGGGCGCCATGGTGCATAGAGCGCCTAACCTTCAGTCAGAAACATTCATCTTGGTGAGTTCAAATCTGGCCTCAGACCTTCCTAGCTGTGTGACCCTGGGCGAGGCACTTACCCCTGTTTGCCTCGGTTTCCTCATCTGTAAAATGAGCCACAGAAGGAAATGGCAAGCCAGTATTCTGCCAAGATAAACCCCAAATGGCTCATGAAGAGTCAGACATGACTGAAACAACTGAACAACAACTTTGACTTCAAGACTAACACTATCTACCATGCTATGTTGTCCCTGTGTGGGAATAAGAGATGTGCCCAGGGGTATGATTCTGTTTAGTATAAAAGGGCAGAGGTGGTATAAAATCTTAAGAGCCCATAGAAAGAAGGGATTGATTGTGACTGCTGCTGCTGCTGCTGCTGCTGGAGATGGAGCAGTCCCAAGATGTCTCTTGTGGAGGCGGCAGAGTACCGTTGACAGAGTTAGAAAGATTCAGGCTCCATCCTCACCTTGGATGCTCCCTGACAGTGTGATCAAGGGAAAGTCATTGAAACGTTCCGAGCTTCAGGAGGCAGCTTTTGTAGTTAGTGTAAATTATACGTCTGCCTCAGTGATGCAAAGAATTCCTGAAAGGATGAACTCCCGGGTCATTGAGGAATTTTGTTACCTTTTCAGAGGTAGTCTGCAAAGCCTTTTTTGAGGTGGAAAATAGGTTTTCTTACTGAAAGAATCATTGAGAGAAAACACACAACACTGGACTCAGACCTAGGAACCTTGGGTTCCAGTTCCAACTGTACTCAAATTTTTCCAATTTCAGTGGAGTGACTTTGGGCAACGCATTCAATTTTGTGAAGCTGAGTTTCCTTATCTGCAAAATGGGGCTGGTAAGAGTTGCATTCCTTAGCTCATGAGGTGGTTTTAATCAATGAATCAACTCAACCCATATTAAGCCCTTCCTATGTGCCATCACTGTGCTAACATTAAATATTTATTGTTCAGTCATATTTAACTCCTGACCTTGGCAAAGACCCTGGAGTGGTTTGCCATTTCCTCCTCCAGCTCGTTTTATAGGTGAGGAAACTGAGGCAAACAGGGTTAAATGACTTTGCCCAGATTCACACAGCTAGTGTCTGAAGCTGGATTTCAATTCAGGTCATCCTGACTTTCTATCCTCTGCTCTACATAGCTGCCCAACACTGAGTATACAAAACAAAAATGAAATGGTCCCTGCCTTTGGGGAACTTGCATTCTAAGAAAAGCACTTGGCAAAGTGTAAAACATAGAAATACCAGCTACTTTGCTTGCTAGCGATGCTGATAAATAGAACAATGCTGATGATCAGTAGAACAATCCATATGGTATTGTGGCTGTCAGACATTAATTTTTATCACAGAACAGTCTTTCTGGGGTTTGTTGCCTTTTTTCATAGGATTCTAGAAGAGGAAAACTTTTCTTTCTTTCTTTTTTTTAATGAGAGGAGGGATTTAGGCTTGGTGCTGTGAAGAACACTGAGCTCCATCCCTAAGGGGAATGGGGCCACCTTGGGATGAGGTGGGTTTGCCCTCGCTGGAGATAGCCAGGAAGAGTGGGGACAGCTAGATTGTTATCCATCCATCAACCATGCGGACGCCGCTTTTGTGCTAGGCCCATGCTGACCACGGTTTTAGTGCTGGGCCACTGAAGTCCAGTTTATACATGTGTGTGTTTATTAGTCTGTTTATGCGTGTGTATGTGAATCATGCACTTATCTGTACATGTTAGCATGTACTTCTGTGTTTATATATGTGCACATACATGTATTTATGAAGGCACCCATGCCATATATGTACATGGCTATTACATACATATAAACTGCACAGATACATGTGTTGTGTGCATGTGTTTGCGTATTGTATATGTTACACTCGCATGCATATATATATGTGTGTGTGTGTGTGTATATACATGTGTGCACACACACACAATAGGAAAGAAGTCTTTTTAAACACCTTTTTTTTTTTCTGTGCCAGGCACTGTGCTAAGCTCTTTGTTATCTCATTTGATCCCCACAATAACCCTGAGAGATAGATGCTCTGATTATTTCCATTTTACAGATGAGGGAACTTGAGTCTGGCAGAGGTAAAGTGACTTGCTCAGGGTCACCCAATTAGTAAGTGTCTGGGGCTGGATTTGAACTTGGGTCTTCCTGCCTCTGGGCCTGGTGCTCTGTGGCGCCCTCTACTGCCTAAGACCCAAACCTAAAGAGCTTTGCCTTTTTCAGATCTGCAACTGATTTTTGAAGATGACAATACAATATATTTTGGGGGACAGTATGTTTTCCATCACTTCCTGATGAGGAGTGGCCTCTTAAAACTGTATGAGGTTAAGGTTAGATATCTATTAAGTTAATAGATCTTTACATGGATCTATACAAGAGAATCTTTTACTAAGTAGATACCCGAGGGGTTTTTGCTTCCGGTAAAGGCCTGTCTTGAGTGCTGGGAGGTAGATGCAGAGACAAAACTGAGACTGTCCTGGCCCCTCAGTGGCTCCAGACCAGTTCCTGGGGCCTCGTAGATGGGAGGTGGTGGGGACCAAAGGCGTGGTATCCCAGGATCTCAGAGTGGCCATCCATCCACTCAGTGCGGGCATCCCCTCGTGCCCAGTGAGTGGTCAGCTAGCCCCTGTAGTATGGGGAATCCTAAATGGAGAGCCAGAGGGGCGTTCATTTGACATGTGAGAAAAGAGACCCAGGGAGTTTGGACATCTTCCCCAGGGTCACCCAGAGAGTCAGTCACATGTGGGACTGTCCCTAGGTCTTCTGGTCTCTTCCTCCTGGATTCCACTCCCAGGCAGCCCAGCTCTTTCCCTTATTGATTAGACCTCCAAAGTAGCCATCTTGAGAGGCCTTGTCATCACCATGGCCGCCCTCCAGATCAAATAGCTTGCAAACTCCTTTGTTTCTGCCTTTCTTTATCTCCCCCAGCACGAGGGCACAAAGCAAATGCTTAATAAAAGCTTGTCTGACTGACTGACTGACTCCATTGGATTTGCCATCTGGGCCAGGCACGAGCCACAGGAGTCATGGGTCCTTTCATCCTGACATTTGAATGCTCCCTCAGGGCAGTGCCAAAGAAACCTTCCCTTCCCGAGCTTCTAATCTCTGGGCTTTCATCTGTGGCGTTGGGAAACGCCACCACTGCACCCCGCTAAGCTTTTCAGCTGTGGCTTCAAAAGGAACATGCCGTTAGGTTTTTATTAAACTCGGGTGATATTAGAGGCCTTAGATCTATATCAGTCCTGTGTTTGACCCGTGTGGGGCCCGACTCCTTCTGACTGAGGGCAGGGGCTCTCTTTGCCTTTCTTTGCATCCACTTGCTCTTAGCACAGTGCCTGGAATCTAGTAAGCACTAAAAAATGCATGCTGATTGATTGATTGCTCTTTTCCCATGTAGTACCTTGTATTTATTTCATATGTATTCCACATGATCTTAGATACATGCTAGATTTTTCCCCCAGATAGGATGAAAGCTTATTGAAGGCTGGAACTGATTGATTTTTGTCTTTTTATCTCTAGTAAGTACTTCACACAACATTTGATAAATAGTGGGCATTAAATAAACGCTTGTCGATTGGGGGAAAAACCCTCAGGTGATGTTAGCTGAACATTCATCTATGAGATTTTGGCGTACACGGTATAGACAGTGTGGGACAGAGGGCCTTAACTCAAGCAATAGGATCATAGATTGTGGATTTCGGAGCTGGAAGAGACCTCAAAATCAATCTTATTTTACAGACAAGGAAACTGAGGCAGGCAGCTGTGAAGCGACCTGCCCAGGGTCACCCCACTGGTGTTTGAGGCAGTACTCAAGCACCAGCTGTTCATGGGTCCAAGTTTGGCCTCCCTCTGTCTCCTTACCTCTGCAATTGTGCTAATACATGCTTTTTGGATGATTTTGAGAATCAAATGAGATCCAATTCAAATTAGAGAAAGCAAAGCTTGACCATCCTCAGGATTCACTTGGATGCAGCGCCTGTATCCTGCCCTCTGTGATTTCTCATATGAGTTCATGTTTCCCACAATAGGCTTGTTGAAGGAGAGATTATTGAGTTTTCGTCTTTGTATTCCCATAATTTAGCACAAAATAGGTGAAGAAGAAGTCATTAGATCATAGATTTAGAGATGGAAGGCATCTAGCCTCTCACTCTACAGATGAGGAGAAAGGCCCAGAGTTACTTTCTTCATCTGTAAAGTGATGAGATTTTTGTGATGGTCTTATAAGATTCTTCCGGATCTAAAAACATAGGATTTTTGGAATCACGTAAGGCCTCACAGATAGCAAGTGACCAGGATAGGTTTTGAATCTGGGTCCTGTGACTCCAAATCTAGCCCTAGTTTTGCTTCAGTGTACTGCATCTTGATGTTGGAACTGAATTGGCCTTTATTCCTTAGCTGTCAGTTATGCAGAAAAAACTGTAGGCAAAGCACTTTTTAAAAATCTGTATTAATAGAAGTTGTTATATTAGCAGTATATTACCTTCTAAATCTGTCTTGTCCAATGTCACCTCCTGGTCATCCTGGTCTTTTGCCAACGGACTCCTGATCATCCTGGGGCCTGCCGATGGACTCCCAGCTCTGGGACATCTGTCCAAGCTGGAGGGGCTCCAAGGCTGAATTCAGCGATAGATTGTGTGACTGTCATCCAAGTTCCTGCCTAGGCAAGTGAGGGAGGTCCATCACCAGAAGGTTGGCCATCGGGTGATGGATGCTTTTGGCCGTGGAGACTAAGGAAGACAGCCTGTTAAGGTCTGTGGCAGTGGTGGGAGGGCACTGACAAATGATGGTGTATTTAGAAAAGGGTGGATTGTATGATTGGGAGAATGGAAAATGTGCTTCCTGGGGATCAATTGAAGAGACTCAGGGAGTATGTGCTCATCACCTTCAGATACCTCAAGGGCTGTCTTGTGGAAGAGGCAGTGGACGTTGGCTGCTCGTCCCTGGTGGACAGAACAAAGAACAGTGAACATCAGCACGGTACAGTGGGAAAGGCCCTGGCCTTACCAGGGCAGAGTATGTGGGTACAAAACATCCTGTGATGCTCACTTCTGTGTGAGCTTGGACTGGACCCTCAGGTCCCCTGGGCCTCAGTTTCCCGGTCTGTAAAATAAAGGGGTTAGACTAAATGGCTTCTAAGGCCCTAAGTCAATGAGCCTATGACCCTTGGAGGTCAAGAAGTGCTTCTTAACCACTAGAGCTATTTGAAAATGTAATGGGCAGCCACGGGACTGAGGGTCTGGGCTTTCCCTGGAGGCCTCCCAGCAAATACTAGATGACCATTGTTGGGGGTGTCATAGGTGGTTTGCAAACCTTAAAGAACTACATAAATGCTAGTTACTGTTATTGTTATTATTCAGGCAGAGGGTAGAAAAGATGGCCATTCAGACCCCTTTTATACTTTGAATTTCATAAATTTAGTTATTCAGTGAACACAGCAGCATGGTGTAGTAGACAAGTGGATTTGGAGTCAAGAATCCCTGGGTTCAATTCCTGTGTCAGAATCTTTCTTTTTAACCCTTGGTAGCTGACACCTCTCTGAGCCTGTTTCCTAACTAGAAGGGAATAAGCATTTACTAAGCACCTACTATGTTCCAGATGCCGTATAACTGTTCTCTTAGTTGGAAATAGATTAGAAACATAAAAGGAGGGGAGTTAGTACCTGTTAGCACCTACTGCTCATAGTCATTATGAGAACCGAAGGCAACAACATCTCTAACTTTGGAGCGATGTCTCGATGTCGGCCACTGTTTCAATTTTCATTCTTCTCATCTTCTATTTAATGGACTTGGATAGAAATAGACAAATAACAATCCTATTATTGTTTGCTGTTATTAGTTACTGGTACAGGGTACTGTGCTAAGAATCAGAGGTGAGGCTACGTTTCAATGAGACAGTCTCTGCCCTCGGGGAACTCACAGCTTACTACAACATTTCTTTTTTTTCCATTTAATTTTTATTTTTTCTCAATTACATGTAAACATAAATTTTTAACTTTTATTTCTTAAAACTTCAAGTTCCAAATTATTTCCCTCCCTTCCCTTTCTACCTTAAGAAGCAAGCAATTTGATATAGATTATGCATGTGTAGTCATGCATGGCATTTCCATATTAGCCATGTTGTAAAAGAAAACACAGACTAAAAAAATTATAAAGTGAACAAAAAGGGTGCTTCAATCTTCATTGACATGACATCAGTTTTTTCTCTGGAGGTGGGTGGTATTTTTTTTATCAAATCCTTCAGAATTCTTTTGGATAGTTGTATTGCTGAGAATAGCTGAGTCATTCACAGTCGATCATAGTACAGTATTGCTGTTACTGTGTACAGTGTCCTGGTTCTGTCATTTCCCTTTGCTTCAGTTCATACAAGTCTTCCCAAGTTTTTCAGAGAACATCCTGCTCCTCATTTCTTATAAAACAATAGTATTCTATCACAACTTGTTCAGTCACTCCACAATTGATGCATATCCCTTCGATTTCCAATTTTTTGCCACCACAAAAAGAGCTGCTCTAAATATTTTGTACATATAGATTTTTGAAAAAATTTGATCTATCTGGGATACAGACCTACTAGTGGTATTGCTGGGTCAAAGGGTATGCAGAGTTGGATCACCTTTTGGCATAGCTCCAAATTGATCTTCAGAGTGGTCAGATCAGTTCATAACTCTACCAACAGTGCATTAGTGTCCCTAGTTTTCCACATCCGCTCCAATGTTTGGCATTTTCCTTTTCTTTCATATTAACCAATCTGATAAGTGAGAGGTGGTACCTCAGAGTTGTTTGATTTTGCATTTCCCTAATCCATAGTGATTTAGAGCATTTTTTTCATACAATTGTATATAGCTTGGATTTCTCCTTGTGAAAACTGCCTATTCATATCCTTTGACTATTAGCAATTGGGAAATGACTTGTATTCTTATAAATTTGACTGTTCTCTATCTATTTGAGAAGTAAGACCTTTATCAGAGAAACTTGATGTAAAAAAAAAAAGCTTCCTCTATGTCCTGTTTCCCTTCTAATCTTGGCTGCATTGATTTTGTTTGTGCAAAGCCTTTTTAATTTAATCACAATTATTCATTTTACATCTCATAATGCTCTCTTCTTTGTCACAAATTCTTCCCTTATCCATAGATTTGATGGGCAAAATATTTCATGCTCTCCTAATTTACTTACTCTATAACACCTTTATGTCTAAATCATGTACCTATTTTGACCTTATCTTGGTATATGGTATGAGCTGTTGGTCTATACCTGGTTGTTGTCCTTTGTTCTCAGGGAGGACCAAAATGACATCATTATGCTAGAGTCACGTTTCAATGTGTCCAACTGTAGCTGATCAGACCAATACCAGCTCAGAATGCTCTACCACAGGTTGGGCACAAATAGTCCATGTGAACATTTGGGTGCATTCTCTAAATTTACACATTCTGTGTTTCCTTTGAGATGTCTCAATTCTGCTTTGCTCATAGAGCACAGCACCTCCTCTGATGTCGGTACTCCATGCTGAGCGGTCCTGTCACACAATCAATTCCAAAGTTCTTGAGAGACGTTGAGAGTGTCCTTGTATTGCTTCTTCTGACCACCATGTGAATGTTTGCCCTGTGTGAGTTCTCCATAAAATGGTCTTTTTGGCAAGTGTATGTTTTGCATTCGAAGAATGTGGCCAGCCCATGGGAGTTGTGCTCTCTGAAGCACCGTTTGAATGCTTGTCAGTTTAGTTCGAGTAAGGACCTCAGTGTCTGGTACCTTATCCTGCCAGGTGAACTTCAGAATCTTCCCAAGACAGTTCAAATGGAAGTGATTAAGTTTCCTGGCATGGCACTGGTAGACTGTCCAGGTTTCACAGGCATATAACGATGAGGTCAACACAACGGCTCTGTAGACCTTCAGTTTGGTAATCAGTCTAATACCTCTTCTCTCCCATACTTTCCTTTGGAGCCTCTCAAACACTGATCTAGCTCTGGCAATGTGTGCATCAGCCTCATTATCAGTGTGTTCATTCCTGGAAAGTACACTACCAAGGTAAGTGAACTTATCTGTAGCATTCAAAACTTCTCCATTTGCTGCAACCAATGCTTCCACGTATGGATGCTGTGGTGGTGGCTGATGGAACACCTGTGTTTTCTTGGTGTTAATTGTTAGGCCAAAATTAGCCCAAGCAGCAGAGAATTGATCCATACTTTGTTGTATCTCAGCTTCAGAAGCTGCATTGAGTACGTAACCGTCGGCAAACAAAAAATCACACACCAACATTCCCTCCACTTTGACCTTGGCTTGTAGCCTTTTCTAATTGAAGAATTTACCATTTGTGTGGTAGCTGACTTTGATGTAATTTTGTCAAGTAGTGAGTTCTTGTCCCTAAAGCTTGGATCTTTGGGTTTGTCAAACACTAGATTACTGTGGTTATTTACTACTAATTAAGTACACTGCTGCATACCTAATTAGTACTACTTATCCACCGCTCTTTGTCTTAGCCAGTAGCAGATTGCTTTGATGATGATCACTTTGTAATACAGTTTGAGATTGGATACTGCTGAGCCACCTTCCTTCATATTTTTTTTCATTGATTCTCTTGATATTTTGACCTTTTGTTCTTGATTAATTGTTATGATTTTTTCTAGCTCTGCAAAATAATTATTTTTGTAATTTGACTGGTATGACGCTGAATAACTAAATTAATTTAGATAATTGTCATTTTTATTATATTGGTTTGGCCCATCCATGAGCAATTAATATTTCTTCAGTTGTTTAAATTTGACTTTATTGGTGTGAAAAATGTTCTATATTGTGTTCATATAGTTCCTGGGTTTGTCTGGTAAACTCCCAAATAGTTTATATTGTCTCCAGTTATTTTAAATGGAATTTCTCTTTCTAGCTCTTCCTACTGGACTTTGTTGGTAATATATAGAAATGTTGATGATTTATGTGGGTTTATTGTATATCCAGCAACTTTGCTGAAGTTGTTAATTTCAACTAGTTTTTTAGTTGGTTCTCTAGAATTCTCTAAGTGTACCATCCTAACATCTTCAGAGAATGGTAGTTTTGTTTCTTCTTTGCCTATTCTAATTCCTTCAATTTCTTTTTCTTCTCTTATTGCTATAGCTAGCATTTCTAGAACAATATTGAATAATAATGGTGATAAGGGTCATCCTTGCTCACCCTGATCTTATCTAGCTTAGCCGCATTAAAGATAATGGTAACTGATGGTCTTAGATAAATGCTACTTATCATTTTAAGGAAAACTCCATTTATTTCTATGCTTTCTAGTGTTTTTAATAGGAGTGTGTGTTGTAGTTTGTCTAAATCTTTTTCTGCATCTGTTGAGATAATCATATGATGGTTGTTGGTTACCACAACATTTCAGATCATAGGATCAGTAGGGGCAGATGGACCTCAGAGTCTATCTAGTGATAGGATTATAGAATTTTAGCTCAGATGGTAGAGGCAGTAAAGTAATTTTAAGAATATATATAATAAGACCTTGCTCTTACCCTGTGTTCTTTGCATTTTTCCTTTAAAACCCTTGGGTTGAACTTTGAACTTGGAATCAGGAGGGACCTGGCTTCAGATCTCACCTCAGCTATCTTATAGCTGTGTGATCTTGGACAAGTCACTTTACTTCTTGGGGTCTCAATCTCTTCCTATTTGAAATGAGAGTGTTGGCCTCAGTGGTCTCTAAGATCTCTTCTAGTTTGAGATCTGTGATGCCAAGGTCCTTTAGGATTATAATTAAAATTTCTCCCTTGCGTGACTTCCAGTGGTCTGACTGGGAGTGGCTGGTGTTGTATTTGAACAATTTTGCCCTCAATTTCCAAGTAAT
Organism: Trichosurus vulpecula; assembly: GCF_011100635.1. Classification (NCBI taxonomy): domain Eukaryota; kingdom Metazoa; phylum Chordata; class Mammalia; order Diprotodontia; family Phalangeridae; genus Trichosurus; species Trichosurus vulpecula. The sequence goes on along the minus strand of NC_050576.1, from coordinate 14,300,491 downwards.
GTACTAGCTGGTCAACTGGAGAGTCAACAAGCATCCATTAGTCGGAGGAGAATATCAATCCCATTGCAGAGGAGTTGGGATGAAGAATCCAACTCATGATAATCAAGAAATCAAAGCTTTTCTCCCCTGCCCTTAGGTTGGCTTATTGGAACTCCGGCAGTGGGTACCATTGCCTGTGGTCTTAGTGCTTTGTCCAGCTTTTGACTAACATGCTTTAAGTTCATCATCTTTGAGTGAGAGAACATTAGAGTCAGGAGGGACCTTAGACACTGCCTAAACTAGTGGTTCTCTTACTTTGTGGTCTCAGGATCCCTTTATACTCTCAACAGTAATTGAAGATTCCCAAAAGACCTGTTGTTTTTCTGGGTTGTATCTTTGAATACTTATGGTTTTAGAAATTAAAACAACTTAGTCTTATTATGAAAATAGTTTTGACCTTGAAGATCCCTCGAAAAGGTCTTGAGGACTTCCAAGTCCTGAGATGGCTCTTTGAGAATTGCTGATGTAAGCCAATGTCTCAGTTTGCTGATGAGCTTCTCACCGCTCTTCACCTCTAGCTTTGGGAATAGTAATTGAGTTAAGGCTATTATTACTCTACAGGCTTCTCAGTCTATTGTGTTGAGCCTTTGCTCAGTATCCCTTTGACCTCCCAGTCCAGAAATCACCCCTCCCCTCTGTGTGTTGACTTCTATTAGAATGTAAACTTCTCTAGGGCAGGGACTTGCTTGTTTTTTGTATTTATGTTTCAAGTACTAAACACTTGCCTAACACATATTAAATGCTTGATAAACAGGGAAGGTGGAATAAGCATTTATATAGTACCTACTGTGTACTAGGTACTGTGCTAAATGCTTTACAAATATTATCTCATTTGATCCTTCAAGCAACCCTGTGAAGTAGGTGCTGTAATAATCCCCATTTTACAGTTGAGGAAGCTGAGGTAAACAGAGGTTAGGTGACTTCCTTGGGGTCTTACAGTTAGCGTCTGAAGCTAGATTTGAACTCCTTCCTGGGCCAGTGCTCTTTCCAGTGTGAGACCTAGCTGCTTAATTCGTGTTTCATTCATTCATTTGGGAGAGACAGGACTTGAACCCAGACTTCCTGACTCCCAAGTCTGGCCATCATCCTTCCACATTATGTTGCTTTTGGCTGAGTATGCACCGATGTGAAGGGCTAAGATCTGCCTTCAGTGGAGGCCATTCCCTAGAGGTGGCCTGTAGACTTTACACCCTTTACAGGGGCCTAGCTCTCAGGTAATGGGGCTAGAGGGGAAGTGACCTCTTATTGACCTGTTGTTCTCTATCTCAGATTCCTCAGCACCTTCTGTTGCTTAGCTGTCCAAATAAGAATGAGTGGAATTCAGGTATATTTTGCTGCAAGACTTCCTACAAAGCACTGTTTATGGTGGCTGTGTCATGTGTAGTCTAAGAGTTATCTGACATGGGTTTGAGCCCTAGTTCTGCCCTTTCCTAGCTGTGAGAACATGGTCAAACTCCTGAGTCTCCCTTTTGTGAATTGGGGATAGATGGGGCATTCTCTGGCTCTCGGGATGCTTGGTAAAGAGAGCTCTGGTTAAACCCGTAGGCACCATTGAAAGGGGGGCTTTTATGATCTCAGGATCTCTCGTCTCATCATTTAGCCTGATTTAATGTGGGGCAGGGAAAGATGGCAGAATTTGAAGTCAGGAGATCCCTCTTCAAATCAGCTTTGCTGCTTCCTATTACATGTTCAATCTCAGGCAAGGAATTTCACCTATCTAAGGGAGATCACTTCCCAAAGGGCCAAAGTTCCTTCATCTTTAAAATGAAGATGGACTAGGTGACCTCTTTGTTTTTCCAGCCCTAAATCCATAATCCCATGGCTTCCTTTTTTTCAAGGTATGCTGGATTTCTCTGTCAACAAGCCTACTATGTGCCAGGCATTGTACTAATCACTCAGGAGATAAAAGGAAAAAAACATTATCTCCTTCCTCAGAGGGCTTACAGTCTAATGGGGGTGGGGTGGGGTGCACAACATGCAACAACTATGTATAAAATACAGTGTAACAACAGTGATCTCAGAGGAAAGGCACTTGTGGGATTTGGGGAGAGAAGGAACAGGAAAAGGTACCTGCGGAAGGAGAGATTTAATCTGAATCTGCTGCTGCAGTCTGCATATGGGGGCTTTTGCTTTGGTGTGGTTTTATTTTTTTCCTTCTAACTTTCAGGTGATATATTTTTTTCTGAAGAGGGTATAGAAATGTTTTTTTTATAGTGTGTGTGTATGTATGTGTGAAAGTATTTACACTGTAACATTGTTGCTGCTTCCTTATCAACATGTCCCTAAATGGATTGTGATAAGAATAGTCAGTGTGGTTAGTTTGCTAGCTCTAAAAAGTGTTAATGGACCTTGGGCCAGCTTGAGAGGCAGTGTGTGGTGTGGGAGATGGAGCAGAGGTCTCCAGACTTTTTACATAACATGTGGCTATTACTAACACATTTTTGTGCATGTGCCCCTACTATGTGTATGTTTATACATTAAATACATTGTACATTACATATATTATGTACTAATATTACCGCATATATTTTGTACTAATATATACATTGTAAAACACAGAAAAAGAAATTGGATGAGATAAAGATGAAATGATATTTGATTTTAGAGGTGATAGCTTCTTTTTTCTCCTCCTCCTCCTCCTCCTTCCCCTCTTCCTCCTGCTCCTCTTTCTCCTTCCCTTCCTTCTCCTCCTCTTCCTTCTCCTCTTCCTTTCCCTTCTCCTCTTCCTTCTTCTCATCTTCCTTTTCTTCTTTTCCTCTTCCTCCTCTTCTTCTTCCTCTTCTTCCTCCTCCTCCTTCTCTTCCTCCTCCTCCTTCTCTAGAGGAAACTAGGGTCTGCTGGGAATAGGGTACAGACCCATGCTGGGGAAATCAGAGATCTTGAAAATATCGAAGGAAAATCAGATTAACATTTTTTAAACAGCTGCATCACAGATATTCGGAGTCTTAAGGTAAACAGCATGGTGGAGTGGATTGGAGGATGGCTGTGGAGTCAGGAAATATTTAGCTTCAAGCCTCTGACATATACTGGCTGCATGATGTTGGGCAAGTCACTTAACTGCTCTGTGTCCTAGGAAGCTAAGACTAGGCTACAAAGGAGTGGCTGGCCTGCATTATTTGGGGGAGTTTCCACACTTGGACTTCCTTATACAGATGAATTCATAAGATCAAACCCTACACCTCTCCCCTCCTATTCTCTTGTTTTTAAGTCTTGTCTCAAGTCATAATCAGGTGATGTATTTTTTTTCTAAAGGGAGTATAGAAATGTTTTTTATAGTGTGTGTGTGTGTGTGTGTGTGTGTGTGTGTGTGTGAAAGTATTTACAGTTAAGCTATGTGAGCCTTGGAATAGGAGTCAGGAAGACCTGAGTTGAAATCTAGTCTCAGGCACTTTCTAGCTGTGTGACCCTGGGCAAGTCACATAACCTCTATCTCAATTTCCTCATTTATAAAATGGGGGTAATAATATTACCTGTCAGGGTTGTTGTGAGGATCAGGTGAGACATTGGCCAAGTGCTTTCTAAGCCTTAAGGCACTATATAAATGCTGGCTGTTATTATGATCTCCTCCCTCGTTCTCCCACAAATGCTTTCTCTGACTGAACAAGCAGCGACTAAACAAACATTGATTGAATGCGTCCTCTGTGTCGGGCACTGGACATAGAGATCCAAACCACTCCCTGCCCTTAGGCAGCTTGCAGCTCTTTTGGGGAGGTGGCCCTGGGCCCTTCCAGGCTCCTTCAGCAGAGTACAAGCATAGGCAGGTCCTCCCAAGCTGGGAATCCTTCATTTAGGGGACCAGTGATGGATTGATTCTCCGTGTCTGTGGTCTGACCACAAGCCTAGCTTGGTGCAGAGGGTTCAGGACTTTAGAGGAAGGTGGTGGCCACCGGAGGTGAGTTTGCTGCTGCTGCTTTTTTGTGGGAGGCACAGAGGGGTTGTAATCTTCATAGGTGGAGGGGGTACCTATATTCATCTGGACCAAATCGCAGCTCCATGAGCTTCCGAAGTGTGGATATTTGTCCAGGTTGATCACAGTCATAAGTGACCCACAGGAAAAGCACAAATAGCAGGGCCACGTTCCCATCTCATTTCAAAGGTTTACACACAAGGCTGTCACACCTGTTCTTCAGGGTTTTCAAGTATTAAAAAAGATAGAAAACCACAAAACAGAGCCATTGAAAATGCGAATCACTGAGACAGTTTGTAGAGTCTCAGAGTTGAGGCTCTTCGCTGTGCTGAAATCTCCACATATCCATATGTGATCATCTAGCCTCTGTATATCATCAGAGACAGGGACTAGGTACTCCCAACAGTTTCATGGTTCTTTTTGTCCTCTGCCCTGCCACTGAAAGACTGATAGAGAAGAGTTCTAGAGGACTGAGAAGCATCTTGATTTTTCTGTTCTGTGGGTTGCCATGGCCGCAGAATTTCCCCACCTATCACGAGGTTGCTAGTGATGTGCCTCTCAGTGCTGGACTGGTCCCCGGGAAGAGAGAGACTCAAATAGTTCTTAGGCTTTTCAGCTGGATCAGACCTGTTCAGGCTTGTGCATTGCTGGCACACCCATTTAGAAACTCGGCTGGGCTCAGGTCCATTCAATTCCATCCATTTCACTTCACCAGGTACTTACAGACTTTCCCTAGCATGCTAAACTCTTGGGCTACAAAGGCAAAAAAAAGTTAGCCTATGAGCATTTCTTAAGTCGAGTTGAATCAGCATGCATTTATTAAGCACTTATTGTATGCCAGGCCCTGGGTGAAGTGTTGGGGGTACAAATATGTACAAAAAGAAAGACCCCCTTGCTCTGGGGGCCTGACATTCTAATGAAGGAAGAGAACTTCGGAAAAGGAGCTGAAGAGTGAAAGGAGAATGAAGGCTGGAGGTCCTGGGCCCTTTCTCAAAGTGGAGGTTCTGGGAGAAATCATCAGTGGGACAAGAACAGAGGGAGAAGGCAGCTAAGTCATCGCGATGGTGTCTGAGGTGTCTGAAGCAATCCCTGTCCTCAGCGTTTTCCCATTTTATTGAAGGGAAACATCTGCACAGAGAAGTCAATTTCAAATGCAGTCAGATCAATCAGTAAGCATCTATTAAGTGCCTTCTGTTTGTCAGGATCTGAGCTATGTGCTTGGGATAGGAAGACAAAAATGAAACTGGCCCTGTCCTCAACATGCTTCCACTTCACTTTGGGGAAACAACATTTATAGAGAGAAGTAAACAGAAAAATAAATCCCAATCAGTTCTCCATTCATTAAGAGCCTGCTACGTGCTAGGATCTGTGCCGTGTGATCGAGGCACAAAGACAAAAGGATCCTGCCAGATCTGGCATTCTAATGGAAGGTGCCCATCCTCCGAAGCCTGACAGAAGACTTGTGTGGAAGGTCACGTGATTCTGTTCTGTCCTTGCTGTCTGACCTTTGACCTATTCACTGCTGGTCAAAGTCAAGACAGGCTGAGAAGGGATAATGACAAGAAGATATGGAACACAGCCATGATACAATTAATTAAATCAGGAGTTATGGCATTGTAGATTGAGAGATGGAAAAGACCTTAGAGGCCATTCTAGTTAAGTCTCATCGCATCAATCCATCAGCGTTGTGTCCATGGGATGGCCACTGAGGCAGCGAGGTAGATCCAGAGGTGGGCAGGAGGAAGAAAGAGGGAGGCAGAAGTGCCCTGGGGAAGTTGTGGGATTGTTTTGTGGGGCACCCTCTCTGCTCCTCGGTGCCACACAGACCAAGCTCTTCAGTCCCAGCATCCTCCTGGCAATGGTTCATGGCAGCAAAGCCGGAACCCCACAGTCACTGACAGGTCATCCAAGATATAGCACACCCAACCCATCAGGGCTGGGTAGATCTGGAAAGCAAGGATGAGGCATCACAGATGGACCTTAGAGCTGTTAGCCCCAGGATATTAAAAGCATCAGACAAAGGCTTCCAGAGCTTTGGGGGAATGTACATCCCTTGGCAGTAGAGTTTATTTCATCTTTTGTCTCTGTATCCTCAGGACCTAGCAAAGTGCCTGATACATAGTAGATATTTAATAAATTTGTGTCGATTGACTTCTCAATCAATCAATGATCACTAACTGAGTGCCTGCAGTATGCCTCCACTGTGCTAGCTGCTGGGGATATAAGGCAAAAGAATGAAATAATCCCTGCCCTCAAGGAGCTTACACTGTAACAGCATACCTCCAAGATATAGATAAGTACACATAGAATAAATATTAAGATAAATAACAGTATTTAAATCCGAGGTGGTTGGGGTGTGGGGAAGGCCAATAGTAGTTGGGGATTCTCCATAGCAGGGAATCAGGAAAGGCTTCCTGTAGAAGGTGGTGTTTGAGTTATATCTCCAAAAAGGGGAGAGATTCAATGAACTGGCGGTGAAGAAGGAGTGCATTCCAGGCATGGGGGATGGCCAGTGTAAAGACTAGAGTTGGCATTGATTTGCTTGCTCCAAGATGAACAAAGTGTTTTGTATAGCTTATCTTGTTTGAGCCTCACCACAGCCTTGTGAGATTGGTGCTAAACGTATTGCCAGTCTTTTACAAAGGTGGGGGGGACCTAAGGCTTATGGAAGTGAGTGACTTGTCCATGATGAAGCAGTCTGTGTTGTACCAGAGATGAGATGTGAACCCAGATCTTACCTGGCTCCAAGCTTGGTGCATTTCTCCCCACGCTGGGCTGCCTTTCAGAGAATGTGCCTTATCAGAGCACAACTTTCCACAGTATTCTCATTTGTTCTATAATTATTTGTGGATGTCTCAATCCCTTTATTAGACTCTAAGTCTCTTGAGGGGTTAGTTACATTTAATTGCCAAATCCCCTCTTCTTAATGCTATGAGCATGGTGTGGACTTAATGAGTTTGTAGAATTGGGCAGCCTGTATCTCACAGAGCCTGGATGAATTAGAGAGGGATAAGACATTTCGTCCCTGAATTAAGGGGATGGCTGCCATCAGAGCAGTCCCTCAGATGGAATGCCTGTTATTAAGGGTGGACAGGGCTCAGAAGGAAGCTGCTGATTGTACAAAGGGTAAGGGGGTCAGCATGGTGGCCTGCACAGAGAGCCAGAGCCTTGGAGTCAGGAGGCCTTGGGATCGAGTTCTGCCTGTGACACATCAATATAGGCTACATGACCCTGGGTAAGTCTTGTAACTAATTAGGTCCTAGGCAACTCTCTGAGACTCTACATTGTCTACTGAGGCAGATCAGGACCTGTTCTACAATCTTTCCTCAATGGGAGTCCTCACATATCTGGACCAAAAGAAAACTAACCAACCAACCAACAGTGGAGGATGCAGTGCTGTCTTCTAGGAGGGTCCAGATTTTAAGATGTGGCCTGGGATCGCTTCTGTAGCTTTTCTTCAGTTTTGACTTTAGATGCACGCAGATCGCTGTGACCAAGCTGCTGGGGACAGGTTCACACATATCGTGCTCTGAAATACAAAAACAGCAAGTTGGTAAAAATTAGCAAGCCACCTTCTGTGGTCAGCTTAGGATTTAGAGCTGGGAGGGGCCCTAAAGGCCCTGGCCCTTACTGTACTACATTGCCTCTTTGGGACTCAAGTCTCCATGGGTAGCGAGGTCCCCTCTGTCTCCAAAGCCACTCTTCTTTCTACCGTACCACGTTCTGTTCTTGAACCCATTCCTCCCTCCCCCTTCCCCCCATCCCTGCCAAGGCAGCAGTGGAGTGCAAGTCCAGAAAGGCAGATTTGGGCTTCATGGACAAGCTCCATAAGAATTAGGCCTCTCTCTAGGAGGGGCAGGAGCTGCCTCGTTAGGTAGTGAGTCCCCTTTCCCTGGAGTTCTTCTTTGAGAGGCTTGATGACCTGTTAGGGGTAAAGTCGAGGGGATTCTTAGGTCGGAGTTGGACCAGATAGCCTCAATGGTCCCTTCAGATCCTGCAACTCTCCCCTACTTCTGGCCTTTTATTTCCTGGTGCTGAGAGTACCTTGGATAGAGTGAATTGGAGTCAGAAAGACCTAAGTTCAAATCCTGGCTCCAACTCTTACTAGGTAGTTATGTGTGACTCTGGAGGCAGTGGCAGCGCCTGGGTGACTTTGCTTGGGGGCCACGGAGGATAGCTTCAACTCAGAGTTCGGTGGTGTGACAGGTGCTGGGGGTGGGAAGCTGGACCCAGGGCTTATGATGGGGCGAGTGAAGCTGCAGAGGGCGATGAACACGTGTTTCCAGAAGGGCGTTGGGGAAGCCTGGCAGCTCCTTGGACTGCTCTGAGCAGAAGTGCATTGTGATGTACATGGATCAAAACACATTCACCTGAAATCCAATCAGTGTCCTGAGCCCATAGCTCTCAGTCTCCTTGGGAGCGAGCCAACACATGAGGCATGTTCTCTTCTAGTGGATATCCAGGAACTCTCGCTGTGTTGTCCAGACCAACTCTCCCCATTCCCCAGAGTGGGCTGGCCCTCCTCCTCCCTCCCCCTTATGACCAAGTGCTTTGAGAATGAAGGGAATAAGGCAGGGGCCGGGGGTGATCTCTGTAATCTGGTTCAGTCCATTGGCGATTCCCCATCTCCTCAGCAGACTAATAAAAGCACTATTTGTGGAGCCTGGAAAAAAACTGAAAAAGTGATAAAAATCCACCTCCTCGGGATATTGTCAGGATCAAATCATGTGAAGTAAATATTTGTAAACCTTCAAATGCCATAGAAATATTAGCTATTGTGGTTCAGACAAAGGCAGAATTGCCTGACTTTGGGGTGCCATGTCATGTTGGCTGCTGAGGGACAAGATATGAAGGAATAATAAAGATTGGGATGCATTGGGGATTTGCTTGTACAGGGAATCCTGCATGGTAAAGTCCCTCTACTAAGGCAGGTGGCTGCCTTCTCTGCAATATTTACCCTTAAAGGATTGCTTGGGCAAAAGATGTTAGGTGTATTGCCTGGGTTCTCCCAGCCCAGATGGCTCAGCGGTGAGACTTTGAACCCTGACCTTCTGCGTTCTGAGGCTAGCTCTTTCTCCACTGTACTACATTGCCTTTCTGATGAAAGAAAAACTCCTTAAAAAGGAATTGGAAAGTGAAGGCTGCTGGGGGTATGCAGAATTAATCTGTGGCTGGTTAGTAATTGCCACTGCTGTTTGGCTAGCAGCCATGAGGAGGTATAAATTATTCCTACTTTTTTAAATGGGGAAATCAATGGAATGTGATCTTCTGTCCCCTGGGCTTGTGCCAGTGGGCATGGTGGGGCCCATTTGGAACTGGCAGGGTCAGGTGGAAACGTAACTTTGGCTCCCTAGCATCGAACTACCAGATGTTGCTGGTTTCTCATGTGCCTCGTCATGGTGAGATACTTTGCTGCCCAGCTCACATTCAGTTTGCTTCAGTCACGGAGCCTGGAATGTTTGTCATCCTTGGGGTCCTTGTGTTCCCGTTGGGATGAATATTCCTTTCACTCAGTGGTGCAGAGTGTATACCATCCATATGTTCTCATGTGATTATCCCCATTTATCCTGTCTGGATCTTCTTGGTACATTAGATTGGAGGCTTCTTCAGAGCAGGGACCGATTTTTGATTTATCTCCAGTGCTTAACGCTGTGCTTGCCACATGTTGTGGTTGTATAGTCATTTTTCAGTCATGTCTGACTCTTCTTGACCCTTTTTGTGGTTTTCTTGGCAAAGATGCTCTCCAGCTCATTTTACAGATGAGAAAACTGAGGCAAACAGAGTTAAGTGACTTGCCCAGGGTCACACAGCTAGGAAGTGTCTGAGACTGGATTTGAATGCATGAACATGAGTCTTTTTGACACAAGGCCCTGTGCTCTCTCCAGTGCGCACATAGTAGGTGCTTAATAAATTCTTGCTGAGTAGTTTTAAATGACATTATAAATTATGAAGAGAGGCAGTGTAGACAAAGAAGTTGATTTAAGTCTTGCTTCCAACACCACCTGTGTGACCTTGTTCACCCCAGGCAACTTCCTAAGACCCAGTGGTAGAGAAGGTGCTCATATGCATTGGTAAATGGAGATTCCTCACTGGGGAGGACCTTATAACAAATGAATCTCAAGCCCAGACCCACAATTATAAACCAAAAACATAAAGGTTGTTTTAGAGGGTTGTTTGGGGGCACCGAACATAAATGCAATGAATTAAACTTGCTTTCAAATATTTCTATTTAAGCCAATTGAATTCAACCCCCCAAATGCCATAATTTTCCACTTCCTCCCTCCAAGTATCCATTGGGATTCTTTGTCAATTCTTTTCCATTTTTCTCTTCTACGGCCATAACTAGTGTGTGCTCCAGCCTCATACTGCCCCCTTCTTCCCCTTACCTAATTTCATAAAAATCTTTCCAGATTTCCTTATATTGCTCATACTTGTTGGTCTTAATTGGGTCAAAGTATTTAATTTCATTAAATTTCAGTTTTTCTCCTATTTTTAAATATTTAGGTTGATTCTAGTTTAGTTTTGTTTTTGGCAATAATAAGTAATATTGCTATGAAAATCTTTGAACTGCTAGCTTTATTTCTTGTTGGGTTTCTTTGATAGTACTCTAAGGATATATTCCCAGAAATGGGCTTATTGGGCCAAAGGGTAGGATTAATTTTATACTTTTTACTGAACATTGCAAGGGTTTCCATCCAAAAAGATCCTACCGGTTTCTGCATGGATGGACCAGTTTCTCCACAGCTTTGCCAGCATTGAGTACTCTGTAGTACTAACCCTGTGTAACTCTTGCATAAATCTTCCCTGGAGGATCCACCCAATGCCAGAAGCCTGCCTCTTGGTCTCTGGCCCATTTCCATTTATATATGTCCTTGGTGATAAGTCTGAGTTGCATGAGTCATCACCTTGGTAGTATGTTACAACGTTCTTACGCCCACCCACCATTGTTTTCCCAGCACTCTTTGGGTCATAGTTGGAATGGCTCAACAAAATCATTATTTCCAAAAAGATTTATATGATTCATTCACCTTTGCATCCGTTTTTAGAAAACAGCCAGCTAGCTTCCTTGACTGCCAAGTAGCCTGTCACCTTTTCAGCTTTCCTAATTTACTTAGACAGGTGGAAAAGATGGAAAAAAGGTAAAAATAGAGAAGAATTTGGATGTGACATCAGAGCCAAGATGCTGGGTGTGGGGTTGAAATTTTAGGTAATATGGCAAGATTGCTCTCTTGAATGGGGGAGGGGCTGCATTAGGAGAGGCTTGGTTTTAAGGGACAGGGAGCTGATAGGCCCCCTGTATTCTGCCCAGTTCTGACCTCCTCTGGTGCAGTATATTCAGTTCTGGACCTCACAGCTTGGAAAGGACATTGATGAGCAGAAGAGTGTTCAGAGGAGACAGCCAAGATCAAGAAGGTTTTTGAGTCCTTGCCAGATGAGGCTGAGTTGGATGAAGTGGCAGATTTAGCCTGGAGAGGAGAGTTAGGGAGACATTGGAGAGTCATTTTCGAGTATGTGGTGGGCTATCTGTCATCTGGAAAAGAGAATAGACTTGGTCTGTTTGGTCCTAGAGGGCATGACTAGGAGCAGGTGTTGGAAGGTGCAAAGAGGCCAATTTGGGAATGATGCCAGATAATTGTAGGTGTCTGTAAGGTTGGTTGGTGCTCTGAGCATCCCTTTCATTGGAGTTGTCCTACAAGTAAAGGTCAGATGACCACTTTTGAGGTTGGAATGTTTGTCAGGAAAAGATTGGCTGAGATCATTGCTTAGGTGCCTCCCAACTCTTGAGATGGAACTAGAATTCCAGGTCCTTGACCATCAGATAACAATAGAAATGGTTCCTAATAGTGCATTCTTAGAGAATGCTTTGAGGTTTACAAAGTCTTTCCTCTAGATGAACTCAGGGATCAGATTTACACTTTCTTGGATTAAGAGCTCAAAATTCTAGAGGGTATGTAGTTCAACAAAAGTCATGGGGTCTGTCTTCCAGGAGGTTACATTCTAAGCATCCTTGGAATGTTGTGCCATGGAGAATGTTATCTTCGATCAGTAGACACAGTTCAGCATTTTATGGGTTGATGGAAAAATCACAAGCTCCCAACATGAGTTGGCACCATGGGGTCATAGGACCAAAGAACTTGGGAAGAGCCTTTAGAGGTTCTCTCTTCTGCCCCTGCCACCATTTTACTGATTAGAAAATGAGGTGTGAAATATTATACAGGTTGTAAGTAGAAAAGTAGAAACCAGTCCTTAGGATTCTTTTGATTGTGTGTTGTCTTCACATGTACCTGCTGCCTGTCTGTTTGGAAGACAGAAATGCTGAGTTCAGATATTGTCCCTGTTTTTCCTGTGTGACCTGGGCAAGTCATTCACTCTGGGTCTCAGTTTTCTGATCTGCCAAATGAGGGCTTTGGATCTAATTTTACTTTGAGAAACAGGAAACATTTAGTATGTACCAGGCACCTGGAGTATCAGAATAAAATTGAAACAGTCCCTGTCCTTAGGGGTCATAGGATCATAGATTTAGGACTGAAAGAGAGCTTAGCAGCCATCTTGTTGTTCAATGGTTTTTTGGTTGTGTCTGACTCTTTGTGACCCCATATGGAGTTTTCTTGGCAAAGATACAGGAGTGGTTTGCCATTTCCTTTTCCAGCTCATTTTACAAATGAGGAAACTGAGGCAAACAGGGCTGAGTAACTTGCCTGGGTCACACAGCTAGCAGGTGTCTGAGGCTAGATTTGAACTCAGAAAGATGAGTCTTCCTGACTCCAGGCCTGGCACTCTTATCTACTATGCCACCTAGCTGCACAGCAGCTATTTAACAGTTTAGGAAACTGAGGCCTGTAATAAGGCTTATATAATTGGACTGAGGTCACACAGGTTGAAATAGCAGAGTTAGAGCCTCTGATTTCAAATTTAGATCCTCTGACTGTGAGGTCATCTGGCTCCAAAGTCAGTGCTCTTTGTGCTCTGTGCGGCATGATGATAGGATACAAGATGGATGTGGAATGATAACACCTCTATAAAATGATGCAAAGCAATTTCAAGAGGGAGAGAGCATTAAGAAGTAGCACAGCAGGGCATTTAGAGTTGGGTTCCCTTTGGAAGAGAAGATGAAGGCTGAGTGTTAAAGAAAGCTAAGGATTGTAAGAGGCCAGGGTGAGGTGAGAGCATTCCACACACAGAAGTAGGAGGTAGAAAGCCTATGCTAGTAACACCTAGTTATGAGCAGCTGGCCTTCATATGTGCCTAACTGTACATTTTGCAAAGTACCTTATTGAAGGTGGCTGATTAGATCCTCACAACCACATTGTGAAGGCAGGTGCCGTTATCATCAAGCTGTTTTATGGAGGAGAATTAGAAGCCAAGATTAACGGACTTGCACAGGGTCACATATCTAAGGATATGTCTGAATGCTGGTCCTCTGACTGCAGTCAGTAGTTCAGTTTGACTGGAAGGCAGGGTAAATAAAACAAGACTGGAGACAGAGGTGAGGACCAGGTTTTGGAGGGCTTTAAATGCCGGGCAATAAAGACCAAAAATAGTTTTAGGTGTGCTTTTATTTATTTATTTTTATTTTCTGCTCAGAGAGGGAAATTTCTGAGTTTGGGATTTTGTCTTAGAGTAGTTGGACTAGATATGTCTAACATCCTTTGCAACTCTGAGCCTTTGAATTATGAACCAGAGTGGTGACGTGCTCATGGTCACCCGGGTAGCCAGCAAATCTGGAAGTAAAAACCCAGCTCTCAAGTTTGATTTGATGATTATGACATGTGAGTTTAATAATTTTCGATGTGTCAGCTTGTTGTCAATTTGGAGAGCTACATTCCAGAACTTCAGTATGTAGTTTACTTTTGATTTTTTACTCAAATAACAAAACACCAGTGGTCCATTTGAAATTTTTCCATAAAAACTTGACCAAATTTCATTTCCTGATTTACAAAAGGAAATTTATGTTGAAAAAGTAACAAAAACAGGGCGGAACCAAGATGGCAGCTGGAAAGCAGGGATTTGCATGAGCTTCCACCCAGGTCCCTCCAAACACCTATAAAAAATGGCTCTGAACAAATTCTAGAATTGCAGAACCCATGAAATAGCAGAGGGAAGCAGGGCTCCAGCCCAGGACAGCCTGGATGGTTGCTGGGTAAGGTCTGTCGCACATGGAGCTGGGAGCAGGAGCTGGGAGCCCAGTGTGAGGTGCACGTGGACCAACCAGACAGGGAGCCGGGCGGAACAGGCCCTAGCGCCCTGAATCAATGAGCTGTGGCAGTCACCAGACTTCTCAACCTACAAACACCAAAGACAACAGAGAAGGTTAGTGAGGAAAGCTTATGGGTCAGAGTGAAAGGAGTTCGTGGTTTGGCCACTGCCACTGGGGGCAGCGGAGGTGCTGCAGCTCTGAGGTGGCTTCCAGAGCTACAGCTGTGATTGTTTCCGGCCGCATGCACACCTGGTGAAGGAATTAAGCGGCGGATCTGAGCGGGAGTGCAGAGCCAGCTTAGATCTGAGTCAGGTCTGGGTTGGCGGTTCTTGGGGGAGGAGTAGCGCTGGTGCGGCAGAGCTTGCTGTGTAGAAATAGCTCTGAAAACAACAGTGCAACCCCTCAAGCTTGGGACAAAGTACTCTCTACTCCACAAGCAGTCATACCCTAATGAAAAACTCAAGGGTCAAGTAAGTTGGCTGGGAACATGGTCAGGCAGTGAAAATGGACTCAGATTCAAACTCAGACTTTGGAATCTTTCTTTGGTGACAAAGAAGACCAAAACATACAGCCAGAAGAAGTCAACAAAGTCAAAGAGCCTACATCAAAAGCCTCCAAGAAAAATATGAATTGGGTCTCAGGCCATGGAAGAACTCAAAAAGGATTTGGTAAAGCAAGTTAGAAAAGTAGAGGAAAAATTGGGAAGATAAATGAGAGTGATGCGAGAAAACCATGAAAAACAAGTCAATGACTGGCTAAAGGAGACCCAAAAAAATACTGAAGAAAATAACACCTTAAAAAATAGACTAACTCAAATGGCAAAAGAGCTCCAAAAAGCCAATGAGGAGAAGAATGCCTTGAAAGGCAGAATTAGCCAAATGGAAAAGGAGGTCTAAAAGATCACTGAAGAAAATACTACCTTAAAAATTATATTGGAGCAAGTGGAAGCTCGTGACTTTATGATAAATCAAGATATTATAAAACAGAACCAAAGGAATGAAAAAATGGAAGACAATGTGAAATATCCCTTTGGAAAAAACACTGACCTGGAAAATAGATCCAGGACAGGTAATTTAAAAATTATTGGACTACCGAAAACCATTATTCAAAAAAGAGCCTACATATCACCTTTTATGAAATGATCAAAGAGAACTGCCCTGATAGAAATTGAAAGAATCCACCGATTACCTCCTGAAAAAGATCCCAAAAAGGAAACTCCTAGGAATATTGTCACGAAATTCCAGAGCTCCCAGATCAAGGAGAAAATACTGCCAGCAGCCAGAAAGAAACAATTTGAGTATTGTGGAAACATAATCAGAATAATCCAAGATCTAGCAGCTTCTATGTTAAGGGATAAAAGGGCCTGGAATATGATATTCTGGAGGTCAATGGAGCTAGGATTAAAACCAAGAATCACCTACCCAGCAAAACTGAGTATCATGCTCCAAGGCAAAATATGGATTTTCAATAAAATAGAGGACTTTCAAGGTTTCTCAGTGAAAAGACCAGAGCTGAATAGAAAATCTGACTTTCAAACACAAGAATCAGAGAAGCATGAAAAGGTAGACAAGAAAGAGAAATCATAAGTGACTTACTAAAGTTGAACTGTTTTGTTTACATTCCTACATGGAAAGATGATGTGTATAATTCATGAGACCTCAGTATTAGGGTAGCCGAAGGGCATATACATACATATATAGACAGAGGGCACTGGGCGAGTTGAATATGAAGGGATGGTATCTATAAAAGTAAAATCAAATTAAGGGATGAGAGATGAGTATATTGAGAGAGGGAGAAAAGGAGAGACAGAATGGGGTAAATTATCTCACCTAAAAGTGGCAAGAAAAAGCAGTTCTGTAGGAAAGGAAGAGGGGGCAGGTGAGGGGGAATAAGTGAATCTTGCTCTCATCAGATTTGACCTGAGGAGGGAATAACATACACACTCAATTGGGTATCTTACCCCACAGGAAAGAAGGAGGAAGGAGATAAAAAAGGGGGGGGATGATAGAAGGGAGGGCAGATGGGGGAGGAGGTAATCAAAAAGAAACACTTTCAAAAAGGGACAGGGTCAAGGGAGAAAATTGAATAAAGGGGGATAGGATAGGAAGGAGCAAAATATAGTTAGTCTTTCGCAACATGAGTATTGTAGAAGGGTTTTACATAATGATACGCATGTGGCCTATGTTGAATTGCTTGCCTTCTTAGGGAGGGTGGGTGGGGAGGAAAGAGGGGAGAGAATTTGGAACTCAAAGTCTTAAAAGCAGATGAAAAAAAAAGTTTTTGCATGCAACTACGAAATAAGATATACAGGCAATGGGGCATAGAAAGCTACCTTGCCCTACAAGAAAGTAAGGGAAAAGGGAATGGGGGGAGTGGGGTGACAGAAGGGAGGGCTGACTGGGAAACAGGGCAACCAGAATATATGCCATCTTGGAGTGAGTGGGAGGGTAGAAATGAGGAGAAAATTTGTAATTCAAACTCTTGTGAAAATCAATGCTGAAAACTGAAAATATTAAATAAATTAAATTTAAAAAAAGTAACAAAAACACTTCAATCAGTCATATAACATTTAATAAGCACTTACTGTATGCCCCACAGTGAGCTCAAGATATGGCCAGGTCATCACTGAAAGTGTTCCTCTTCCAGCATCTCTGTATATATAACTCCTGGTACTGTCAGAATTTAATATTACCACAACTACTTAAAAGTCCTTTTGAGATCTTATGGCCCTTTCAGCATCTTGGTTTGTTCCCATCCTGGCCGAAGTACTATAATAATTTCTAAAAGGAAATGATGGAGATCTTGATTATGTCCCTCAAGCCCTTGCTGGAATTTACAGGATTAGGCAGATTTAGGTTTGCTGGGAAGATAACACTTCCTCATAATTAGAGCTATCTCATCTGGGGACAGTTTGTGAGAAGCAGGTTTTGATTAGGTAAGAAAGCACAGAGGTCCTGAGTTGAATTGGGAGCACCTCTGGGCAGCTCCTAAGAGGTATCAGATATCCCAAAGAGGAATGGGGTGCCTTGGTTCCCTTTTCCCCTGATTAACTGTTTTTCTTTTCTTTTTTTAAGTTTATTTTTATTCTTAACTTATTGGGTATTCCCATATATGTAGTCAAAGTGTTTTTGTAAAGAGGATCATATGAACAACCACAGATCTTTGTTATAAACCACTTGCTTTCCACATACATGATAAACTCAGCCAGTAGCTTTCAAAGCTGTCCTTCCTGTCTGTGTTCCTTGCTGGCATTTCTTCTGTTTTTCTTCTCTACATTCAAAAAAAGGTCCCTCTATCACAGTGTGATCCTTTTCATTGAAATTGTTTGAGCCAAGGCTGGCTTGCCACTCTTGGGGAATGATGTAGACTGGACTATTCTTGCTCATGCTCAGATTGGACTTGCTGGCATTCGAGAACTCTTTTAGCTCTGGAGATTTGTTAACCCTCTACTCCTTCCCAATACCTTAACCTGCCTTTGGAAGATGTCTGCAGGGAGATACAGAGAGGCAAATGTTTGGGGTGTTCTTGTTATCTGCCCTCTGGAGAACATTGCCAAAAAGCCGATGGAGAGATGGAAGCAGCATCGGTGGTGGTTTTCACGAGTCATCCTGCCTGAGCAGATGGTGCCGGAGAGAAGCGACTGAAATCGTGCTGATCCAGAGGAAACAGCCAAGTTAGCACAGAAGCTCACAAGCCGGGCACCTGACGAGGGCCCATGGTCTTGGCAAGGCTGAGAGCTGTGTGCAGCCCAGGGGCTGTGGAAGTGGAAAGTGCCTACTTGTATGATATGCTAAGAAAAATCTCCATAAACCAGTGCTTCCTGTCTTTGGTTGCTGGTTGTAAGGGAAGCAATTCTGCAAAGGATTACAGCAAACCCTACAGCTTCTACAATTTGCCCTAGTTTTTATCAATACCCCACAAAGGTGGATGAGAAGGAAGAAACCAGATACATGAGTGTCAGAGACTGAAAAATGGAATGATCGGTGGAGAAATAGACTTTATTAGACAAACCCTCACCTGTGATTTTTGGATGATCCTTTAAAATCAAATAGTTAACAAGCATTTATTAAACACCTGCCATGTGCCAGGCACTGTACTCAATACAAAGAAAAACAAAAAACAGTCCTTGTTCTCAAGGAGCCTACAATCTAATGGGAGAGACAGCATGAAAACAACTAGGTACAAATAAGTTATAGACAGGATAAGTTGGAGGTAATCGATGTAGGGAAGGGCCTAGTGTTGAGAAGAATTGGAAAAGGCTTGTTGTACAAGGTGGAATTTTAGCTGGGACTAGAAGGAGATGGAAATGAAGAGAGAGAGCTTTCCAGGCATGGACAAAAATGCCTGGAGGCTGGAGATGGTGCATGTTTCTTTTCCACTTCATTCTTATCTCTTGACTTCCTTGTCACTTTTACCCTAGTTCAGTGGTTCTTAACGTGGGAACTCTGAACTTGTTTATCTGTTTTGATTTTGGTAACATAGTGTTTCAATATGATGGTTTCCTTTGTAGTCCTCCGAATTTTGTGCATTTAAAACAAATCTGATTCTGAGGAGTCCATAGGCTTTCCCGCACTCACTGACATCCTTAGATAGCTTATTAAGGTCTTGTTGTTGGGTCCCGCTCTTCGTGACGCCATTTGGAGTTTCCTTGGTAAATGTACTAGAGTAGCTTGCCATTTCTATAGAGTGTTTAATAATCCACTGTCTCTTTAGAGACTCCCAACAACCTTTAGAAATGGGTACAGTTATCCCATTTTGCAGATGAGGAAACAGACAAGTTGAGGGTCTTGTTCAGAGTCATGCTCTTGGTAGGTATATGGGATAGGAATGTGGCCTCCACTGGGGCAGCCCAGTGAGCTCTGGCTCAAAATGGTGGCATCCGAGTACCTCTGGAGCTTGCTACCGGGGGGAGTTCCTTTGTCCTCCATTTCCTTATCTATAAAATGAGAAGGTGGAACTGGATGGGCTCTCAGTTCCCTTTCACCTCTGGCTCTAGGATCTGTGAATCCCTCCTGCTACTCACTACTTGTGTGACCTTGGCCAAGACCACTCTTTCTGCTGGCTTAATATTTTTTATCTCTTCATGTTGATGTTGGACTAGCTGGCCCCCAAGACCCCTTTCAGCTCTAAATCTATGATCTTCATAGACTCCCTGTGAGATAAATATGGCCGGTCTTATCATCACCATTTTATAGATAAGGAAACTGAGTCCCAGAGAGAAATGTCTTGTTCTTGAACACATGGCTAGTAAGGATTGGAGAAGGGATTTGAACCTAGGTCTTGATAACTTACGTATGGTGTTTTAAGCCCTGGACCACATTGCATCTTCATGCATGATTAGTTTTATGACCTTGGCCAAAATGTTTTCTTCTTTCTGGATGGATCTCTAAGTTCTAATTCAGATCTGTGACCATGCTGCTTCTCTCCCAACCTCCTTCCATCCTGGAATTTGAATGGCTTCACTGGTATCAGAAAGCTGGGATGGGGCTTCCATTTGCACCGAGCCCTTAGGCTTTTGAAGGTGAGGCTAAAGTGTGCTCTGGGCCTTCTCACTGACTGAAGAGAAAAAGATTGGCATGAAAGGAAGAGGCAAGGGGTACTCTGAGCCAGTTTTGTTCTTAGTAGTTAGTCACCCAAACAGCATTTATTATGTGCTGACGATGTGCCAGGCACCATGCTAGCTGATGGGGATACAAAGGCGGCATTGGTTCACTAAAGTAACTCACTGTGAACTTTGAATAGTATGTGACTGACTGCTCTGCTGGAATGTTAGAAAGACCTTCAGCTTCACGGTCCATTTTGAGATGTCTTATTTTTTTCTTGGCCATTTGTTCAACTATTTATTTATTTATCTATCTATTTATTTATTTAGGAGGCTTGGTCTCCCTATCCCCCCGCCTCCAGGCTGAAAGTACAACCAAGCCCCTTGAGGCACCAGCCCACTGCTTCTTGGCACTTTGGAAGCTTTGATCTGTACAGTTTCTGTCCTTGGCTAGCTCGCCCTCCTCAGGCAGTGTGGTGGCCCCCTGCTCTCTGGGGCTCACCCTGTCAGTGCCAACTTAGTGCAAAGAGCAGGAATTACAGGTGTGAGCCACCGCATCCAGCCCAACAAGTAATTATTGAGTACCTACTATGTGCCCTGTATGGCTTACAGTCCACTGTGTGTGGGGGGGGACGGGGAGGTGGGATGGGGAGAGAGAAGGGATATAAGCTATATCCTCATAAGTTAGTACAAAATATAAACCAAGTAAATACAAAGTAATTTTGTTTTTCCCGAGGGAGAGGGACGGGGGGGGGTGGGGGAGAAAAGGCCTCATAGAAGGAGCCAACTGATCTGAGTCTTGAATGGAGGTAGAGTTTCAGAGAGATGGAAATGTGAAATAAATACAGAAAGGTTGTTTGGAGCCAGACTGCCAATCAGAGGGGATCCCCTGGAGCTTCTGGGGGCTGGGACCAGGCTTTGGCTTTAGGAACAGGAGCTTGGCAGCTGTGTGGATGACAGGTTGAAGGGGGGTGGGGGTGAAACTTAGTTATATTCAGACTTTTGACTTAGAGAATCCCTGATTTACAAATAAGTGACTCATTGAACAGTGATTCAGGCCAGGCTTCTGGTGTCTAAACAGCCCTAATTCTGCTTCTGTTCTGAGCTAAATTCTAAATTGTAAAAGCAACGACAACATTCTTCAGAAAGTAATATTTCCTTTGGACAAAGTTGGTTGCTCAGGAGGGTGGGAGGAGGAAGCTGGTGATGGTACAAATTCAAGTGTCTTCTCAGTTCAGCAAGTGCCTACTGTGTGTCAGGTGCAGTGCTAGGGATAAAAAGACCAAGAAAACAGATTCGCCCTTCTAGGAGCTTGTCTTCCTCTGGAAGGAAATAACATAGACCAACAAATATTTGTTAAGCATTTCGTCTGGGGTGATGTCACAGGCGTAGGCCTGTCTAGCTGGCTGTCCACACAAAGTCCAGCAGCAGTGGAAGCCAAGGCCGTTAGGCTGCCCAAGGAGGGCCGAGTTGGTCCAGCTCAGAGATAACATGCTCAGCAGCTGGGGCATTGGGCCCATGGCTGCTGTACTTCCAGCTTGGGTGAGAGAAGGAGACCTCTCTGAAGGAAAAAAAGCAGCTACTGTGAGCCAGGTACTGGGCTCTTCTCTGGGGATAAACAACATAGTGCTTGTGTTCAGGAAGTTTACCTTCTGCTGAGGGGAAGCAATACATGTGCCTAAATAGAGTTTAGGAGAAACTGAGGTGAAGAGAACACTCCTAGCTGGAAGAATGAGGAGGGGCCTTTGTGGAAGGAGGGGGAGCCCTGAGCCTTGCAGGAAGACC
Organism: Trichosurus vulpecula; assembly: GCF_011100635.1. NCBI lineage: Eukaryota > Metazoa > Chordata > Mammalia > Diprotodontia > Phalangeridae > Trichosurus > Trichosurus vulpecula. The sequence goes on along the minus strand of NC_050576.1, from coordinate 14,279,020 downwards.
AGGATTCCCAGAGGTAGAGGGACGCGTGGAGCACCCAGCACAGGCAGGCAACATTTCTGTTTTGTCATCGTCATCGTCGTTGTCGTATTCTCCTTCTCCTCCTTCTTCTTTTTCTCCTCCTCCTTCTCCTCCTCCTCCTCCTCCTTCTCCCCCTCCCCCTCTCCCCCTTCTTTTCTAAACTAATTTGTACATTGCCACTTGAGGTCTTTGAAGCAAACGCAAGCCCTTTGTGCTTCCCTGGAAACCAGAGCTTGGAAATACATGTTTCTGAGTGGCAAACAGTCAACAGACTGGAGAGCTTTATGATTTGGAAGTCAGCTTTCAAAAATTGATTTCTTTTGTTTTTCTACCACCTTTGATTCTTACTAAATCTCTCCCTTTCCTAATACTGCTGGCCTCTCATTTGTAAAATGAAGGTGTCTCTGGTCCCTTCTAGCTCCGCATTTAAAATCATATGAGCTGTGAGCCTTAAGCAGCTCCCCAGGACTTGCCAATTAATGATAGGATCTCATCTTCATTGATCAATCAGTAAGCATTCGTCAGGTGCCTACCATGTGCCAGGCACTGTGCTTACAGTGGAGATACAGAGACAGCACCTGCCCTCAAGGAGCTTACAATCTGATGGGGAGGCCACATGCAAACCAATATATACGAAGCAAGCCATCTTCGGAATCAATAGGGAATAATTAGGAGAGGGAAAGCCGCAGGATTCACCTGGGTTAGGGAAGGCTTCCTGTGGAAGGTGGGATTGGAGTCAGGACTTAAAGGAAACCAGGGATGAGGAGGTAGAGTGTTCCAGGAGTCTGGAGAGTCTTGTTTGTGGGTCAGCCAGGAGGGCAGTGTCACTGGATCCACAAATGGGAGAAGGGTAAGGTATAAGGAGATTGGAAAGTAGGAGGGAGCTTTGGGTGCCAAACTGAGGGTTTTGTATTAGCTCCTGGAGGCAATAGAGGGTTGCTGGAGTTACTGAGGAAGGCATGGCCGTGTGGGAAATCCTAGCGAGGAAAGGGTGGTTGGGTGAGCATTGGAAGTCACCTTTGGGGCCACCCAGCCCCAGCCCTTCATTTTGTGGGTGAGGAAATGGTGAGGGCCAGGTCCATGAAGGACCTTGCCCAGGGTCCCCCAGAAACTGCCTTCCCCTCCCCTGCTGCCCCCAGGTGGTCCATTTGGGAACATTTCCAAACTTTCTCTCCTCTCTCCTAAGTCTTCAGTGGCTCCCCACCCAGCCAATATGTGTCAGGGGGAGAGCTGAGGCCAGATCTTCCTGACTCCTCCTGGACCAACTCTGACATGCCGGTGCTCTCTCCACTAGGCCGCACTGCCCCAGAATCTAGACAGAATCTTTGTCACTTGATTAGAGATGGTTTCACTATGGAACCCATGAGGTCTTATCCACACTTCTCGTTTTACTGCTTAGAAACTCTGGCCCAGGGAAGGACAAGCACTTCAGGTTCCCCCCTCCCCCCTCCATAGACCTGCCCACAGAGAGGAAGAAGCAGAGGGGGCTTCAGGTCCCAATTCTCCGCCTTCAGACATGGCTTTCTCCCTTTGATGATGGAGAAGGCTGTTTAGTCAGACAGGATGGCAGCTAATCATCTTTTTTAAGTGCCAACTGGAATACTGGGAATACCAGTAAAAAAACGAAACCATCCCAGCCCTCGGGGGGCTTACATTCTAATGAGGGAGGAAACAAATTACATATATATGTGTGTGTGTGTGTGTGTGTGTGTGTGTGTGTGTGTATGAACATATACTGACCAAGTGTGAAATGGATAAATTTAAGTATAGACGAAGCAGTGTGGGAGGGAGGCCGCTGGCATTTATTTGTAGGTGTTAGGAGAGGTTCCACTGAGAAGGTGATGCCTTAAAGGAAGCAGACACCAGGGAGAACAGCCTTAAGTGAATAATGAATGAGAAGAAAGCACCTACTGAGGACCTCTTAGTGCCAAGCAGCATCTAATTTTAATTCCCTCATTTTACATGAGGAAAATAAGGCCCACAAAGCTCAAGTGACTTGGACAAGATAATGCAGATAACAGCCGGAACTTGAATTTGGGTCCACTGACTTCATATCTGTCCCATGCCTTTTCCACTGTTCTCTGCTGCCTCTCAGGACCTCCAAGGCTGCCTGGTCCAAGCTCTTCCCTTTATAGGTGAAGGAACCGAGGCCCAGAGAGCTTCGCTTGCTGATGGAGGGTCACTCCAAGTAGCCTGTGGGAATGTAGCACTGTTTAACACCATCATTAATAATTAGTGCACATTTCTCCAGTGATTTGTGATTCAGTGTCCTTGTTGAGAGGTAAGTAGCGGAGATGCGAGATGTTCCCAACGTCTCCATTCAGTGTCAGGTCACTAGAGTTTACACCTGCCCTAAGACTTTAGGGTCTCCTTGTATAGTATCTGTTTTTTTAGCTGAGAAGAGAGAGGTTTGGGGAGTTAAGTGGCTTCCCCAGGATTGCAAAGATTCATGTGCCAAGCACTGTGCTGGGGCTGGGAGATAGAGAGACAGCAATGAGCCCATCCCTGGTCTCAAGAACCTTTCAGTCCATTGGTAGGTTTTAGAAGCTGCTTGAAAAAAATCTCACAGTGCACCATTTGCTTGTCCACGGCTTCCTCGTGCCTCTCATAAAAGCCGACTTTAAAATGTCTAAGACTCCCCCCACCTCCATACACAAACCTTCCAAGTTTGCTGTATCATCTGGTGAGGAAGACACCTTTGTTAACCAAGATGGTTCTCCCTGGGGCAGCCCCTCCCACGCTCCCCATTTATGATGAGAAACTAGTTCTCAGTCCTCCTCTTCTCTCTCTTTCCTTTCTCCTTCTCTCCAGCCCCCTGCACCCACCCTTAACAGCAACAACAGAAAAAGTTTGGAGACTAGCTGATTTTTTCCTAAACTCATATCATTAGGGATGAGAGAAGCATGTGTGAAGGGAAAGCCATTCTGACTGGGGATGGTGCTGTTGGAAGGGTGGATGGATCCTGGGCAGCTCACTCCAGTGAGTCATCACCACCAAACACCAAAGGCCTCCTTTTCCACTTAAAATAGAATCTCTTCTGTTTATCTCTGGATGAGAGAGAGTTTAGCGTCTTGACTTAGAGGCAAGCATTTAAAGAAGAAAAAAAGAGAGTTTTATCATCTTTCGTGAGTCCTTGGTGCATGATAAGTAAAGCATTTCTGAGAATTAGGGTTTTGTTTTTTCCCCCTTTGGGTTCAGTAGAGTTCCGTTACTGGCCACCAAGGCCTTCTGTGGGAATGGTAGAGGGCCAGCCCCTCCACCTGCATCAGTTTGGAGTTGCCTAGGGCCTTATAGCTCAGCCAGGCTAAGCCCCGAATTAGCAGAGGCCAGATCATAGCCCAGGCAGGTCACCCAGCTCCCAGTGCCCCCAGCTTCCCTTTTTGGCTTTTTCAGGCATTTCCAGAGTCTCTTCCTAGAAGTAGAGAATTCAGTGGAATGCTCTCTCTTGGAGGGGGTGGCTCTTGTTTTTTTTAAATAACATGAACACTTGCCCGTACAACTAGAAAACAATTGTCTGCATCACAGGGACACGTACTTGGACGTTTTCCAAGACACGCCTTGATAGATTAATAACGGTAGCAATACTAGCTGACATTTGCAAAGGCTGACATATGATGTGATCTTTATAGCCACCCTGGAAAGTTGGCGCAGAAGTTATTATTAATCCTTTGACAGACAAGTAAGTGAATATTAAGGGCTTGAAGTGATTTGCTTTTGGTCACACAGTTGATGTGTTCTGCCTTACACTTCTGGGCAAGTAATATAACTTACGTACCTCAGTTTCCTTATCTGTAAATGGAGGGAGGTTGGTCATTTTGGGCTTGGTGGCCTTTGAGGTTCCTGCCAACATTCAGTCTTTCATCTTGTGGTCCCAAGAGGTAAGATCTGAACCCAGACCTTCCTGAGACTCCAAGTCAAGCATTTTAGCTTCATGGAGCAATTCTGGCTCTCGGAGTCTGGGCTTCCTCGTCCCAGACTCCTTCTAGGCCCCAAAGCAAGTTAAAATACAACCCTTCACTTATGTCCTCAGAAGGTGAATTTTAGGGCTTCATGGCTATGTAATGCCCCCTCTTCCTGAGGCCTTTCCTCTTCTGTGATGTCCTGCTGTCGTTTGGCCATAAAGAGTCTTCAGGGGAGTTTAGAGGTCATGGGACTGTGGATGTGGAGCTCAGAGAGACCTCTGAGGCCATCAGGTCCATTTTACGGATGAGGTAACAGGCCCAGGGAGCTGAAGTGACCTGGTCCCCCAGGGAGTGAACAGCAGAGTTGGGATTTAACCTCAGGTCCTGTCATTTCCAAATCAGTGTTCCTTTTACTGGACCAACTTTGTGATGGGATCACATCATGTGAACTGTTTTCTATTTTTCAAAGTTGAATTTTTACAGCCCGGGTTCAGTTGAAGGACCACTTATTCTGGCTCCTCACCTCAGCGGGAGACCCCAAGGACCCTTTCTCCTCTGATCCCCTGGAGATCAGGCACAGTGTGCTCTTTCAGTCATCGGGGTTTTTTGTCCTAGTTGTCCACTCTGACTTCTCCTCACCAACTTTTTGCCCTCCTCCCTCCTTCTTGGGATAGGATGGGGCAGCTGGGCGGTGCAGTGGATAGAGCTCTGGATCAGGAGTCATTAAAACCTGAGTTTAAATCTGGCTTCACACACTTCATAGCTGTGTGACCCTGGACAAGTCACCTAACCACTGTTTGTATCAGTTTCCTCCTTTGCAAAATGGACATCATAATTGCACCTGCCTCTCAGGGTAGTTGCGAAGATCCAGTGGGATGTTTATAAAGCACTTAGAGCAGTGCCTTCAACACAGAACACAGTAAAGGCTATGTGAATGTTAGCTATCATAATCATCACCATCGTCACTACCACCACCATCACCACCACCAACATCATCATCATTATCACTACCACCACCACCACCATCACTACCACCACCACCATTACCACCACCACTACCACCACCATAATTAACCTTCACCACCACCACCACAATCATGACCATCACTACCACCACCATTACCATCACCACCACCACCACCACCACCATTACCATCACTACCATCACCACTACCACCACCACCACCATCAACATCATAACCATCGCTACCACCACCACCACCACAATCATGACCATCACTACCACCACCATCATTACCATCACCACCACCACCACCGCCACCACCACCATCATGACCATCACTACCACCACCACTACCACCACCATCACTACCATCACCACTACCACCACCATCACTACCATCACCACTACCACCACCACCACCATCACCATCATTACCATCACCACTACCACCACCATCACTACCACCACCACCACCATTACCATCACTACCACCACCACCACCATCATTACCATCACCATCACCACCACCATTACCATCACTACCACCACCACCACCACCACCATTACCATCACTACCACCACCACCACCACCACCACCTCCATCATTACCATCACTACCAGCACCACCATCACCACCATCATTACCATCACTACCACCACCATCACCATCATCATCACCACCACCATCGTCATCATTCTTTCATGGTCACTGAAACAACTATGGGAGTGGTAGTCCTGTCCCCCTCTCTTCACTCCCATCGACCTTCTTCCCCTCTTTCTTCAGGACCCCTCTCTCCCTGCTGCTTCCCTCCACTCCTCTCTTTCTCCAGTTCTTCTCTCCCTCTCTTCATCTCCTTGTCCGTCTTTCTCTGGCTCTCCCTTTTCCTCCTCTCTTCTGTCTCCTTGTCTGTTCAGGCTCCTTTCCTCTGCATTCCTCACGCTTTCTGACTCCGTCCTTGTCATTCTCAGTACTCTGACTCTTGCCTGACTAAAGACAATGACATCTGGAGTTACTTTTGTAAAAATCCCGTCTTTTTACCTCCTCTTCATTTTCTCATCCATCTCTCTTCCCCCCAAGAGCCGTCACTGACATGTAGAGTAGGGCTATATAAATATCAGTTGTTATTGCTGTTACTATTATTATTAATAATCATATTTACAATTATTTCTCTTAAATTTTTGAAAAAGAAAAAAACCCAGGACTGCTATTAAGGGCCTGAACAACATTCAGTTTTCCGTGTTGTCTTCCTCCCCTCCCCTTGTCCTACCATATATAATGGAGGTTCATTTAGTGAGGGAGCGTTTCTTTGGCACCTTGTTGGTGCCAGGCTCTGGGTGGGATCTCTGGAGGGGATACAAAGCCTAAAGCAGAGTACCTTCTGTCGGGGAGCCCACATTCTGCCACAAAGCATGTTGGGAACCTCTCTAAGGCTTACATCATAAAGTGCTAATTATTATTATTGTTCTTGTTATCATAGAGGAGAAATAGTATGGATTCTCTCCTGTCAGACTGGCTAAAATGACAAAACAGGAAAATGATAAATGCTGGAGAGGATGTGGGAAAATTTGAACATTGTTACATTGCTGGTGGAGTTGTGAACTGATCCAGCCATTCTGGAGAGCAATTTGGAACTATGTCCAAAGGGGTACAAACATGTGCTTACCCTTTGACCCAGCAATACCACTTCTAGGGCTGTATCCCAAAGAGATCACACAAGTGGAAAAGGACCCATATATATAAAACAATTTATAGCAGCTCTTTTTGTAGTAGCTAAGAATTGGAAATCAAGGGGATGCCCATCCATTGGGGAATGGCTGAAAAAGTTGTGGTATATGAAGGTAATGGAATACTATTGTGCTATAAGAAATGGGGATGATACAGACTTCATAACAACCTGGAAAAACTTACATGATATAATGCTGAGTGAGCACAGCAGAACCAGGAGAACATTATACACCACCACAGATATATGGATTCTGTGATGACCAACTCTGACAGACTTTGCTCTTCTCAGCAACACAAGGTGCAAGGACAACTCCAAAGGACTCACGATGGAGAATGCTATCTACATCCAGAGAAAGAACTATGGAGTCTGAACGCAGATTGAGGCATACTTCATGCTCGCCTTTTTTTCCCTTTTTTTCTCTTTCGTTTTTTGTTTTTGTGGTTTTTTTTTTTTGGTTCTGTTTCTTCTTTCTCATGATTCATTCCATTGGTCATAGTTCTTCTCCACAACTTGACTAGTGTGTAAATAAGCTCAATGCGAAGTTATACACAGAAGATTACCGGATTCCATGCTGTCTTGGGAGGTGGAGAGGGAGGGAAGAAAATCTGGAACTCAAAATTATGTAGAACCGAGTGTTAAAAACTAAAAAAAAAGAGTTTTCATACCAAAAAAAAAAGAAATAGTATGTACCCAGACAAATTTAAAAATTAACCAATCAGTAAGCATTTGCTAACTGTCTACAATGTTTCAAGATGGTGCTAGGTGGTCGCTATTTGATTTTGTCCAACTCTTCATGACCTCATTTGGGATTTTCTTGGCAAAGATAGTAGAGTGGTTTGCGACTTCCTTCTCCAGCTTATTTGACAGATGAGGAAACTGAGGCAGGCAGCGTGAAGTGACTTGCCCAGGGTCACATGGCTAGGAAGTATCAGAAGCTGGATTTGAACTGAGATGTCTCTAAGGCTCCTGTCTTACCCACTGTACCACTTAGTTGCCCGTGCCATGCTAGGTGGAGGTTCCAAAGACAAAAGCCAAACGAGTGCCTGCCCTTGAGGAGGTTGTGTTCTAAGGGGAGAACATGTGAACACATAAGCATATACAGAATGATCTGAGAAGGTCAGTGAGGGCACTGAGTAAGGATTGCATGGTGTAGGATGGGCTTCCAGGACAGAGCCCTTCAGTTGAGTCTTGGAGGGATCCTGAGAGATGGAGCTGAGGAGGGAATGAAGGAAATTAGTTTCCCAGATTACAAAGACCTGTCGATTTACTCCCTTTTGGAAGCATTTTGGCTCCAGGAATGTTGAAATCGGTGACCTTCCGGGTGTTAATTTGTTTTGCCATCTGCCCTATTCATTTAGTGTTGGTGTGACAAATTGGAACACTGCCTTTCTTTTCTGTGGTCACACCCAATTCCGTGAATTCAATCCAGCCAGCATTTATTAAGCGCCAACCATTTGTACAGGCACCTGGTTGTGGTAGGCATTGGGCATATAAGGATCACACACCCTCCCTTAAGCATCTGCCTGGTCTGCATGTCCATTACCTAGATGGGCATCTTTAAGAGGCCTGAAGCCTGCTTGCAAGTAGAAGGCATCCTGAGTTAGGATTGGCCCTGCTGATGTCTGGGCTTCCCACCCAAATAAGCAGAGCCTACTGATTTTTTAGTCTTTTTCCAGCCCCAAATAAAGAGGTCTTTTCTCTTTTTTGGTGCACTTGGGTCATTCCAGTGGGCTGGTTTCAAAGAGAAAGTAACATTTAATACCAATGAAACATCTTATTTGTTGGACCTTTTATCAGCTGTGACATTTCTAGAGCTGATCAAGGAGGGAAGTTACTCTTGTGCCTCAGTTTCCCTATTTGTAAAATGGACTTGATGGCCTCTGAGGTCCCTCCCAGCTATAGATGGACAAGCCCATGACTGTATATATGCTTGTAAATTGGGGTGTTTTGTAACCTCACACTTAATCCTTCCCCTACCGAAGGGATGCTTTTCTTACATGTGGCCTTAATCAAACCTGGGTACCGTTTAATCTCAAACACTTTTTGTTGAATTGCAAAAATAAAAAAGAAAACAGGACTTAAAAGCTGCCATCCTCTTTTGGGTGCCTCGAGTTAACTAGAAGATATTTTACCATGTTCTTTTACACCCCATTGAGTTTGGGGGTCTGTGTGTGTGTCATTTTCTATGAATATGGCCTTGTTGGAGATTCCAGGAGCCAGGCCTGCAGAGCTGGACTTGGGGCCTCGCAGGGAACACACTTGGAGAATGCCCTTCCTTCATCATGCTGTTTTTCCTAGGACTCGCCCGGGCAAACTGAAAAGAGTGGCCGGAGGCCCAGTTTCCTGGGATGGCCCTCTCTTTTCCGACACAAATATTTGCACCTAAGCTCTGAACTCCTCCCCACCAGCGGCCTCCTCATCACATTCCAGGCTCTGGCCTGAGCAGCTTCCTGTTTTAAAAGGGGGAGGGGAGGCTGATGTTATCTTTATCCAGGTTGGAGGAGGTGATTCTTCTTTTTCCTGCTCTAGAGAGGAAGAGCTGGGCCTGCTAGGAGCAGCTGGGCTGGTGGGAAGGCCTCGGGGCAGCCTGTGACTTGGAATCAATGCCCTCTGGAACCTGTTCACCCAGAGGGATTTTAACTTCACTTTGCTGACTTTGTTAACTTAGAGACAAGCAAGAGAAGGCAAGATTGGGAACAAAGGCCTAGCTTCCAAGCCTCAATTTGGTTGCCTGTAAAATGAATGTTGGACTGGATGATCTCTGAAGCCCCATCCAGCTCTCTGTCCAGTGACTTCCTTTCAGTGGTTCTCATTTAGTATCTGTGGGACCTTAGGGAAGGCATTGCCCTTGTCTGCAAAGTGAGGAAGTTGGACCAGCCTCTGGGGTGCCGGACAGCTCACTAGCCATAATCCTGAGGAGGCCTGGACCAGGACTCCTGTCCCCACGTGGCCTGGCTAACTTGGTTCTCTTGGATAGATTCAAATATAACCCAGCTTCACATCAATTATAGGATCAGTGATCAAAAAGCATTTATTAAGCACCCACTGCATGCTGGGCATTCTGCTAGGTGCTGGGGACACACATAAAAAATCCAACACTCCTTGCCCGCAAGGAGCCAGCATTCTGTTCTATAAACTGGGAAATTCATTCATCCTGTTTATTAGTGCAACAAATTCAATTCAGGAGGCACTTATTGAGTATCTACTGTGTGCCCAGTTGCCTTTCAGACATCCCTTTCTTTAGATAAGAGCCTCATGAACTTTAGGATTCAATGGTTATAATGTTAAGAACAGGGGCATGGTTAGAAATTTGGAGCAGTGGTCTCAGGGTTGACTCTCCCTTTTGCCCTGATCCATTATTGTGAAAATGCCCCCTCATTAGAGATTCTTGTTTGGTGTTGTGGAGAGAGACTGCCCTGGAATTAGAAAAACCTGGATTCAAGTTCTGTCCCTGACACATACTGGAGCTATGTGACCTTGTAGCAAATCACTTAATTTCTTAGTATTCTAGGCAATTCTTTAAGACTGTCAGTCTCAGAGAAGGTGCTGGCCTGCATTGGTAAAGGAATTTTCTTCACCTGTGAGTTCCTTTCTCATACCTCCTTTCTTCCTTCCTTCCTTCCCCTCTCCAGTGCTGGCACCCCTCTCTGTATTGATCATCTCCAGTCTATCCAGTCTATGTCTTGTTTGTACATAGCTGTTTTGCATGTTGTCTCCCTGACTAGATCGTGCACTCCTTGAGGGCAGAGATTATCTTTTTCCTTTCTTTGTATTCCTGGTGTTTAGTCCAGTGCCTGGCACATAGAAGGCACTTAATGTTTATTGACTGACTTTCCACTGCCAAACCAACATCCTGAAGCACAGAATTATGCAGAGAAGAGAACTTGGTGTGTAGGTGTTTACTGCATAAAGGCCAGGATTTTTGCTACTGAATGGAAAAATGCTTTGTATTTCCAGGGGGCCAAGACCAACAGCAATGGCAAAAGCCTTCCTAGGTGTATGACTCAGGCTTAATTGCTACCATGCTGCGATAGGTTTGGATATTTCCTATTTCCAAGAAAACATTTGCTCAAGGTGGCCATGATTCTGCACTGAATCCTGCACCATATCTGCATGTTGTGAAAAGAAGCTTCTGGGGCTGCCTTCGGGTCCTCTTGTTTCAGAAGGAGCAGGTATCAATAGTCCCTGGAGGCTGAGCCATCCCCAGCTCACTGTGCAGGCTCTTGTGTGTGGAGTCCCGTGGAACTTAGCCTGACCTAAAAGTCCTGGAAGACAAGATTCCCCCCTCAGGCCTTTTCCAGGCTCCCTGTCCTCGGAATGCTGGGCTTTTTGTCTCTTATGAGAACGTAATAGAACTGAGCTCCACCACTTAAGATAAGAGTGGGTACTGTCCTCCCTGGAAAGAGGACAGTGTATCTCCCATTAGGAAGCTATTAATAAGTTGTTCAAGTACTTAGTTTCCAGACGGCTGCCAATTTCAATGCTGTTAATACTTTGTTCGGCCAATCCCCACTTCAGGTATGTTAGAGGCACCTTGATAAGAGTAGGGATCAATCAATCAATGTGCCTTCCCCAGCTCTGCTTCTGTTGTCTGATGACGCTTTGCCTAGGTGATCCCTAGGGGGCGCCATAGTGCACAAGGTGTGGCAGGGGGAAGCGGGGGACACCCAGAGTCAGGAAGACTCATCTTCCTGAGTTCAAATCTGGCCTCAGACACTTACTAGCTAGGGAGTCACTTCACCCTGCTTGCCTCAGTTTCCTTATCTGTCAAATGAACTGGAGAAGGAACTGACAAACCACTCCAGTGTCTTTGCCAAGAAAGCCCCAAATGGGGTCATGGAGAGTCAGACACCAATAGTGTCCACTTCAGCCCTAAATCTACGTTCCTATCAATTGATGTTTGACATTGAGAGGTAAATATTTTTCCTCCACCAATGAATACTCTCTCCCTTAGACCCTTTGTGAATTTGAAGTATTTAACAAAGGAGTGGCACGTGGCATTGTTGGGAGCTCCTTTAGACCCTTCAGCCTTCACGTCCAGACCACTCCTTCCCAGCATATTGGATACCAAAGTCAAAACCTTGAAATGCTGTAACAACTCACTTTGGTTTTGTTTTACTACATCAGCAAGGAAAACCTATGGAATGGGAAAAATGGGAGGAGGGCATGGGATCAAAAGAGAAGACTGGAACGTGATTGTGAGCAGTATTAGAAAGCTCTTAATGCATCTTGCTCTCCCTCCTCCCCTTTCTTTTAATAGAATTTGGTATTCTGGCCAAGCAGTACATACAACAAGGTCTCTTGATTCCTGATCACGTGATAACACGTCTAATGATGACGGAACTGGAGTCAAGACGGGTCCAGCCATGGTTGCTTGATGGTGAGTGGGGCATGGGGCAAGTTGACTTTGCAGAGAGAGAGACTGCTGTGTGATCTTCTTTGTATCTCTTTGTAAAGTCTCATAAATCTCAAAATGCTGCATCAAAATGGTTAAAGGGGGGGAAAAATGGAACAATCCCAAGATGAATGAATCCCAATCTGGGGCTGGAAAAAGGCATCGGCAGTTCAGCTCTATCCATGGGTATGGCCTCAAGAACCTTTCAAAATCCAAGACCCTTGCCTCGTGGCTAGTAGAGGCCTTGAAGAGCCAAGACAGTACCTTCCTGTTCCACTTAATGCTCCCCTCTGAGACCGATTCATCTTTTCTCTGTCTTGTTTGTACATAGTTATTTGCATGTTGGCTTCCCCATGGGAGTGTGAATCCCTTGAGGGCACATACTGGGTTTCTGCCTTTGTATTCCCAGCACAGGGCATAGTGCCTGACACACAGTAGGTGCTTAATGAATGCTTGTTGAATTGAATGAAGGCACAGAGAAGGCTCTTTTCAGTTCTGCTTTTTATAAGTGTGCATACTCTTAATGCCTGATATTTCCTCTCTGCATGGCCCCTACCTACTAGCATTGAAGCCACAGTCTTCACTGGACAAAATGTCTGGGAATGAGATATCTCTTGAAAGAAGGGATAACTTTTCCAGCCTTGCATGGATTAGGCAAAGCTGTTGTCCCAGTATGGATGACTTCCTCAAACAAAATACCAAAGCATGCTCACCTGAGGTTGCTTCTGCTTGTTAAATTTATATAACAGCTTTATTTCAAATGGTTTTTAAGGGTTATGCAGGGGGCATAGTGGAAACAGTGCTAGATCTGGAGTTAGGAATCAGTCCACAAGCACTTAATAAGCACCTGCTGTATGCCAATTACTTATTATTACAATATTACTTATATAGGAATAGATATAAGGACAAAAATGAATGGCCCCTGCCCTCAAGGAGTTTAGAGTCTGATGCTAGTGACATCCTGTGCATATAATGGTCTATATAAAACATGTATGAAAATACCATGGTCACCTTTGAGGGGAAGCCCCTAGCAGCTGGGGAGATAAGGTAGAGCCTTTTGAAGAAGGTGCCACTTGGGCTGAGTCAGGAAGGAATCCAGAGATTACGTGAGATTAAAGTGAGAAAGGAAGGGCAGTCCTGGCATGGGAATATGCCAGTACAAAGACATGGCAGTAGGAGATGGGATGTGTGACGGCAAGAAGGCAGGTGTGGCTGCGCAGTAGATTGTTGGCAGGGAGATAACATGTAATAAGGTTGATAGAGGCTAGCTGTGTTAGAGAACAGGCAGCTGGCAGCTCAGTGGCGAGCATCAAGCCTGGGGAGGCTGGAAGGCCTGAGTTCAAATGCAGACCCTTACTAGCGATGTGACCTTGGACAAGTCACTTACCCTTTGCCTCAGTTTTTGCTTTAAAATGGGGATAATCTGGGGCAGCTAGGTGGCACAGTGAGTAGAGCAACCAGCCCTGGAGTCAGGAGGACCTGAGTTCAAATTCGGCCTCAGATACTTGACACACTAGCAGTGTGACTTTGGGCACATCACTTAACCTCATTGCCCTGCCTTTCCCCCTGCATAAACAAATGGGGATAATCATAGCACCTACCTTCCAGAGATGTTGTGAAAATCCAACGAGCCAATATTTGTGAAGTGCTTGCTCAGTCTGTGCTACAGAAATGCTTATTCCCTTCCCATCCCCCCCCCCAGATGACCTCTTAGTGCCTCAGGGCAACTCTTTGGACTGAATTACCTATATCCCACATATATCCCTACACAGATGAAATCCTAAGTTCTCACCAAATAAATGAACGCCTCACCTTGAATTAGCCAAATGTGGAAAATTTTGGATTTATTTTTCCCTTAAGGGGAGGGGTGTGTGCCTAATGAATATTTTCTACAAGAGATCTTTACTTGTGAAAGGATTCCCTGTAGGCATCTTTTCAGTAGAAAACTACCCTGGTAAAAGAACATAGTATGTCGGGCTCAACCATATGTTATAGACACATCAGTTGAAGAATGTGAGGGAGGCAAACCCATCGCCAGTATTTTTGCCATTTAAAATCATCTTTTAATTTATCCAAGTGATCTTTCTTCTCTTCCCCTTAATTTGGCCAAACTCCAGTTTTGTAGAGTGACAGGGCCCACATATTGATACTGAATAGTCGTGGCTAGGACTAGGGATGGGAGTTGTGGTGCTACTGACAGAGAGAGGGAATGGCGAGCTGAGAAAGCTCCCTCTGCCAATGCACGTTGGTATCTTTGTGGCATGTAAGCTCTTACTGTGCTCCAGACCATGTAAGCCAGAAACACAGATCCTGCCCTCAGGGAGCCCATATTCTAATGCTAGAGCTGACCTACCAAAAAGTGTATGTGGTTAGGTGGATGGACAAACAGGGGTGGATGGGTGGATGGATGGATGGATGGATGGACAAATGGATGGAAAAACAGATGGATGGATGGACAGACGGATGAATGGATGGATGGATGGATGGATGGATGGATGGATGGACAAATAGATGAATGGGTGGATGGATGGATGGACAAATGGATGGATGGAATGATTTAGAGCTGGCTGGTGGCCATAGAGATCAGCTCATTCAACCTTGTCATCTGACAGAGGAGGTAAATTGAAGTCCAGCAAAGGAAAGTGATTTGGCTACAGTCACACAGCTTCTAAATAACAGCCAGGATTTGAATTTTGATTTCTGGTTCAGGGGATGTTTCTCACAACCACAGCTGTTTCTCATGGTATATTTGTCTTTTTCTTTGAGGCTTTTTTCCTCACTTGTGGCTTTTCTTAAAGGGCTCAGTGAATCTCTCTGGCTCCTTACAAGTCCAAGGAGTGTATAGTCTCCATGTTCTCTGTCTGTTCCCCTTGTGCAGGTGACACACATGACATATATGTGTGTATATGCACACACACGAGTAAGCACGTGTAGCTATCTCTATATGTGCATATATACATGTATGTGCATATATGTGATAAACATACAAATGGGGTATGTGTATGTATGTGTGTGGGGGGGAAAGGTGGTTGAACAAGGGAAGATCAAGAAAAGAATCCAGACTGATGGAGAACTAGAAATTTCCATGATCCAGATGGCTCTGAAGCCAGGCATCCAGCAAATGGTGGGTGGGAGGGGAAGAGATGAGAGCCAAGAAAACACCAAGACCGGGGGTGGGGGGCACCTCATTGAGGCTTGTGTGGGTGGGGCCTTGAGCTGGAAAACAAGCTGCCTTCACTTGGTCTCTTCGATGTATTTAATGACTGACCCTCATCATGGTTGATGAGATTATCTCTATTTGCAGCCTTAGTATAGTTTAAATCAGATGTCACATTCCCAATGGCAAAACTCCTGAGGGCTATGGAGCCAGATTAAGATATAATTGGGAAATATTTAACCAAAGAAGTAAAAATACAAGACAACAATAATTTTAATTTGTGGTTTTCTACGTCAGTATGTGAGAGAGGGATCCGTTTCTGTTGGTAAAGCTTAAAACTGCATTAAGGCTTTAGGATGCCAAGTGTATGTGTGTGTAAATGTATATATAAAAATATTCACATATGTATGTTTATACAAACACACACATATACTGTGTATATATCTGTAAATATGCATACACATATAACTACACATGCGTTTACATAAAGACACATGTGTAGCATATTGGTGCCTTTGGGTTTTTACATCACCCACATTTCCCAATGGAAATGGATTGAGAGCTGCTGCACTTTAAGCCAGGAAGACCTGGGTTCGAGTCCACCATCTCTGACACATACTGAAAGTATCACCCTGGGCGAGTCACTTAAGCCCTCAGATCTCTGAATAGTTCTCTTAAGACTAAATTGCAGAGAAGATACCAACTTGCATCTGTAGAAAGAATTCCTACCTCAGGGAATTCTTTTACACCAAATCTAGTCATTATCCCATTATCCTGTATTTCCTGTGTATCTGTCTCCTCTCCTTTTCCCAGAGAGCCATCACTTATAACAAAGAATGACAAAGGCAAAAATAATCCAGCAAAACTAATGAATATTAGAAAGGTTTGAAGATGGATGTATGTAATATTCCACACCCATTGTCCCCCACTTCTATCAGAGTAATCCCTTGTAGAGACTGGGCTGCCGTATGTGCCAAACTCATTTTGGCATTTGATTTATTTGGTATGGCTTAATGTTGAGAGCCCTGGATTTGGAGAGAGAAGGCCTGGGTTCAAATCCTGACTCAGTCACTTTCTACAGTACCTGCACATAGGGGGTCTTTAAGCTGTGCACATAGGAGATGCTTAATTAGTGCACATAGAAAGTGCTTAATCAGTACTTGTTTACTGACTGACTGACCATATGATCTTTTAATGCAAGTAGCTTCATCTTTCTGGGCCTCGGTTTCCTGGTCTGTAGAATGAGGAGCTTGGATGAGATGGCTCCTGAGGTCCTATCCAGCCCCAAAGACATAATCCTATGACTCTGTGGTTCATCAGGTGGCTGTCTGGCTCAGATCCTGCCTCCTGTGTGATGCCCATCAAGAATTCTCCCAGTTGTGGTGCTTTCCTGTAATATTAAGTTGGGACTTTTTTTTTTCTTACTGTTTTAGAATGCTAAACTAATTAAGTGTCTTTCATTGAGTCTTACTAGGTGCAGAGCCCTAATTACTGGGTTCTAAGCTGGTGTGGGTGTGAAGCCCCCAGGGCCCTAAGGGGAGTTGCTAAGACCAGAGCTAATGGTAGGTGCCTAAGTTGTGGTCGCTCAGATGATGTTTGATGACATGCAAGAGACGTCAAAAGAGAGGTAAAAAGAGAGAACAGAGTTGTTTGCTTGGGGCTCTGAGCCACAGGAGGAGTGGCATGTGACTCTGGGCCAGCCCGTTGTTAAGAGCTCCCTGGCTCCTCAACCCAGATGTTGATGGTTTCTTGATAACTATGAATTGTGATCTGATCTATTTGTATTGTGTATGTTTGTAACTTGTTTGTATTTGCTCTGAAGTTCAGGTTGCTGGCTTTTCCTCCTGAACTAAGTGAATGATATTTGTATGTTGGATTAAAGTAGGATTGTTAACCCCTTAACATTGCTTTCCTTAGTAAAGCAGATTAAAAGAACTTGTGCTGGCAGTGTTCTTGTTGTTGGGCTTGTGGTGGTCTTTCACCCCCACAGCAGCTGCTAGCCGAATTGTTACAACATTCTCCACCGTGAATGTATGTTGCTGTATATATGTATGTATGTTTGCATGTATGTATGATTGGCATGATGGGAAAGAACCCAGGGTTCATAGCCTGCCTTTCTATGACCTTGGACCTTGGTTACTTCATTTGGAAGATGGCCGCTGGGATGTTTTCTAGATCCAAGATCCCATGTTCCTGTGCAGAGGCATCATGGGTAATTGGCTCCAGAATCAAGGAGACCCTAGTTTGAGGTCCTGCATTGGACACAGGCTGTGTGACCCTGGCCAAGCTCCTTGACCTCTCAGTGCTGGCCTAGGGTAGCTTTTTAGGATTGTACACTGCAGAGCAGGCACAAATCTCTATCGAGGCAGGGAGTTTTGTCATTAAGGGTTCCCATACCAATGAAATGGCAGGCAAGTCCATCCCATATATACACATGTATGATTACGTAAACATACAGGTGCATGTATGTATGCATGCTTCTCTTTGCATATCCTACCCCAGTAGAGTATAAACCCTTTGCATCAGTATCCCCTTATACCCAGCACACAGCTCACCACAGTGTGGCCAGTAACACTGACCTCCCTGCTTTACCTTGAGAAGGACCCTGCATCTCCTGACTCCAGAATGGCCATTTTCCTTGGCTGTCCCCCTTATACTTGGTCTTCTTAACCCTCCTCATCTTCACCTCCTGCCCTCTGGCTTCCTTCAAGTCTCATCTAAAATCCCACCTTCTGAAAGAAGCCTTTTCTGGTCCTCCTTACCCTTAGGGCTGGTCCTTTGAGATGATCCACACATTATCCTTTCCATAGCTTGCTTGTACATTGTAGTTCACTTGTTCCCTCATTAGACTGAGCTCTTTGAGAGCAGAGACTGTTTGACCTTCTTTGTATCTCAAGCCCAGTTCCTAGCACATAGTAGGCGCTTAATAAATGTTTGTGGATTGATGGATAGCAGGAGCTTAATAATTACTACAGCAGGGAGATGTGCTGTCAGCTTCACATAAGGCTCATAATTAGATTTAATTATGAAATCGAGATGAAATCTTTTGACTCCTTAAAGAGGGTATTATCAGTCAACCAGCAAATATTTATTAAACACCCACTATGTTCCAGGAACTTACTAAAGTCTTGAAATACAAAAATGATTATGAAACAGCCCGTGCCTGTGGGGCACCTACATTCTACAAGGGGAGTCATCAGGTACAGGTGCAAATGTGTACAAAGTAGCCTCACAGTAATTATAAGGGGCGGGGTTGGAGGGGAAGGCAGTGCCAGCAGTTGGGAGAAGTCTTATGCCAGCAATATGTGTTTGATTCGAGCTTTGAAGGAAATCAGGGCTTCTGAGAGGGAGAAAGGAGAACATTCCAGGCATGAGGGCCTTTTTCCCAATAGGACTACTCTTGATTAGACTCTTAAAACACCATTATTAAGCAACCTGCAATTTTTATTTGAAAAGTGCTAGAAGAAAATAGAATATGTTGCATTTTTGCAACCTTGAGCAGTTGAAGGTTATGTGAAAACATGACTTGCTTCTGGGATGGTTCAGTGGTCATTCAGATTTTATTGAGTGGGAGCTAAACTGAATAGAAGAAAAGTGGTTCAAAGACACAGTAATTAAAAAACAACTTCCTCATGCTCCAAAAGCCTGGGTTAGCAGTGGCTTCTCTGGGCTGGACCTTGTGCTGGGAACACCTGACCAAGTCTGGGCTGACTCAGCTGTCTTTGGCTTTAGGCGCTGGCCGCGGTGCTGGAGCTTGGGGGTTGCTACAGCCATCCGTGGATTTCGCCATGGATTCTTTTGGTCTGAAGTAACAAGATGGTTGGGGTGGAGTGGGGGAAGCCGATGGTTCCAGTGAGAAAAGAACTGAACTTGAAATCAGAATACAGTAATAACAGACAATAATAATGTTATATATAAAAATATAATAATAATAATAATATTGAATAACAATAGTAGCCAGCGTTTAAAGGTTGCCAAGCACTTTATAGCCTTGTTTGAGCCTCACGGTGACCCTGTGAGGTAGATGCAGTAATTGTATCCATTTTGCAGATGAGGAAGCTGAGGCAGACAGAGGTTGGGTGGGAATCAGGATTTGACACACAAGTCTTCCTGAGACTCAGTCCAGTCCTCCATCCCCTGTGCTACTTGGCAGTCTCTTGGAACAAGACCGAAGATGTAGGGTGGGAAGGAACTTAAGAGGTCATCTAGTCCATTTTTATTTTTCCAAGAAGGAAACTGAGGCTAGAGAAATTAAGTCATTGGCTCAAAGTCACAATGTTAGAAGACTTGGAGGCTTGTCCTGATCCTGCTGCTTAAGACCAGTGAGATCTTGGGGAAGTCATTCTAGACCTCGGCAGGGGATTGGACCACCTGTCCTCTGGGGTCCTTTCCAGCTTTAAATCTATGATCCCAGATGAGATCTAAGGACCCCTCAGGGCCTTTCTAACTGCCCTGGAGCTGAGCTGTCTTTTATGTTGTCTCTCTTAGACTGGAAACCCCTTGAGAGGAGGACAAGTGCTTTTCTTATTTGTACCTTTGGTTCTTAGCACTGAGCTTGGGCACACAGTAGGTACTTAATAAGTGCTTTCCATTCATGCCTTTGATCTTCAGTCTTAAGCAAGGTCTGGAAGAGGAGTTAGTGGCATTCAGATCACATTAGGAATCAAGTCAACAAATATTTGTTAAGCACCTACTATGTGTCAGGCACTGTCCTAAGCACCAAGGCTATAAAGGAAGGCAAAAACCAGTTTCTGCTCTCAAAGAGGTCAGTCTGACATGATGAGATAGCATGCAAACAATTATGTACAAGTCATTTATAAATGGGCGGCTGGGTGGCAAAGAGCACTGGGCCTGGAGTCTGAAAGACCTGGGTTCAAATCCAGCCTCAGATACTAACTAGCTGAGTGACTCTGAACATGTCACTTAACCCTGTTTGCCTCAGTTTCCTCATCTGTCAAATGAACTGGAGAAGGAAATGGCAAACCACTCCAGTATTTTTGGTGGGAAGGACAGTAGCATTGAAGACTTCTTACAGAAGATGGGCTCTGAGCTGAGAGATGAAGGAAGCCAGGAGGATGAAATGTGCAGGGAAGGAGACCATTCCATGTACAGGGCTTTCGAGGCCTGTGCTTTAGGAAGAACACCTTGGAAACTGAGTGGGAGATGGACTGGAGTGAGCAGAGATTAGAGGCAGGGAAGCCAATGAGAAGGCTACTGCAGTAACTGACTGATGAGACGACAAGGGCCAGTACCACGGTGGGGGTGGCATCAGGCAAGGTGGAATGAATAAGACTCAACAGCAGAGAAAGAGAAGAGTTAAGGAGTCTGGGGGCCTGGAAGGATAGCAGGGCCCCCATGCATGTTAATGTGCTCAGTACTTGTCGATTTTCTTTGTAAAAGTCAGGAGACTTACTTGATTTTTTAATTTAGTGGCTCTTAGCATTGTTAGAAATTAGCACAGGACAAAAGAGCTGAGATCAGTTCCCAAAGTTTGGTCTTGCCTTTCTTTCTGTGACCTTGGGCCAGTCACTTAACCTCCACACCTCAGTTTCCTCACCAGTAAAATAGGAGTGATAGATAGTTGTAGAGATATTCATACAAAGGAAAAGACAGTGGATTTTGAGTCAAAAGACCTTGGTTCAAATTCTGCTTTGTCCCTTAGGACCTGTATGACCTCGAACAAGTAATTTATTTTCTCTTGGCTTCAGGTCTTCATCTGTAAAATGCTGGACCAGATGGTCTCTGAGTTCTCTTCTAGCCTTAAATTGATTATTTAAATTGCCAATAAATTGATGTGGCTTTTAAGGTTCCTACTAGCTCTAAATCAGTCTCTCTATCTCTGTCCATATCTATTATTTGTTTTTCTATCCATCTCTCTCATCTATCATCAATCAATTATCTCTATCTATCTGTCTCATCTGTTTGTCTATTCATCTATCATGTCTCTGTTATCTCTCTTTCCCCCTCCCTCTCTTCCCCCTCACTCTATCTCTCTCTGTTTCTGTTTCTCTCTGTCTCTGTCTCTCTTTCTCTGTCTCTCTCTCTCTCCTTCTCTCTCTCTCTCTCCTCTCTCTCCTCTTTCTCCTCTCTCTCTTCTCTTTCTCTTCTCTTTCTCTCTCCTCTCCCCTCTCTCTGTCTCTCTGTCTCTCTCTCTCTCTCTCACACTCACACACACACACACACACACACACACAGAGACACACACACACACACATACAGACACACACACACACACACACACACACACACACACACACACACAGACGCACAGACACACACACCCCACCCTGTACTACCTGCCCCACTGGGTAGTTGAGATCAAATGAGGTAATATATGTGAATGGATGTGCTTTGGACACTTGAAAGCTCTCTCCAGAAGTGAGCTATTATTAGCCCTCTTCTTCACCCCCTTCAGGGTGTGATTGGATTGTTTCTAACCCTTTACAGACCACCCCCCCGAAGTCCCTATGGCCCTTTCCTCACTGATCTTCTCCAGATCATAGGACTAGAGATAGGAACCCAGTGTTTCTGACTCCAAGCCCAGCTCTATCCACATACTGGGCAATAGCTTCCTGCCTGCTCTCTGAGGAGGAGAACCCATTTATCTTGGAATAGTAACAGAAAGTGTATTCTTCCTTTATTTTTTCTCTCTGTAAGTGGCCCAGAGAAGGGGAAAGAGGAAGAATAGTCTTACAAATATGCCATGTTCTGAGCCATATCCAGAAGCAGGCTGACTTCACAGCTTCTCATGGGCCCTGCCCAGTTGAAGGAAGATCCTTGATCCAGTGAAATAATGGAGTAAATTTAACAAAATGAAAAACAACAGCAACATGGGAATATGAAATGAAAGATGTAGAGCGGGAATGGCCAGACATGAGAAACCTGGGCTCAAATCTCGTCTCAGAGATTGCCTTGCTGTGTGACCTGGGTGACTCACTTAACATTCTAAGCCTTAGTTTCTTCATCTATAAATAATAACATTTCTCAGGGTTGTTGTGAGGACCAAATGAGAAATGTAACGTACTTTGCAAATGAAAAATGTTAGGAAGCTAGTAGGCATTTATTAAACACCTACTGTGTACTAAGTGTTGGGGATACAAAGGCAAAAACAGACCTTGCTCATAAGGGCCTCCCAGTCCAGTGGAGGAGACAACACATACTGCATCCACTGGGTATATCCATTGGTCTTCATTTAGTTTGATAGCTAAATGAGAGGTCATTCACATTATAGTTTCCATTTTTACATTTTAAAACAATGATCTGGGAACTGCACTGATGACAGATTGTGAATCAAGCACCTTGTTCTGAAAACATGTCCATGGTCTGCTGTCTGTCCTGAAGATTGAGTAGATCTTTGGAGCTTAGAGCTGACGTTTCCCACTTGGAGGCAGACCGTTCAGAAAAGTCATTCCCACTGAGGAGGGTCAAGGTGGCCGCATATGGGCTTGGCACGAAGGATAGCCAGGGATGCTGTCCGCTTCCTTGTCCGCATCTGGGCCATGATAGAGAAGCATGGGACACCTGTTACTCCTGACAACTGCTGCCTATGACCTGGGGACACATAATACTGTGGAGAAGGAATCTGGGGATGATTCGAGATTATGGAGTCCTGGACAAAGGGACTTAAAATCCTAAAGCATCAGCCTAAGATTTGAATACCTGGTTTTGAAAAATACTTTGATAATGGTGTTTCAATACATTGCCTTTGTAATCTTCTGTATTTTATTTTATTCATTTGAAAATATTATTCTAATAGGATGTCTGTGGGTTTTCCCCAGCCTGCTAAAGGCACCCTGGACCTAAAGAACCCCTTCCTGTCTTGGAAGCACAGGTAGTGTTTTTGTCCCTTGCTCCCCATTAAAGAGAGAGGTGTTGGGGTGGGGGGGCAGCGGGGAGTGCTGAACAATGTGAGAGATGATGTTGAGGATGGGATGTGGATTCCTGTACCACATGTTCCAGCAGAAGCCTGGCATAGTAAATGAGGAGAAGGATAGCACTTGGAGCCCTCTCGAGACAACCTCTAAAGTACTGTATTGAACAACAAAATGAAGAAGCGTTTGTTAAGTGCTTATTTAATAATATGCAGAGCACCTTACTGAGCCCTGGGAAAACCGAGAACAGTGAGGCAGGCCCTGCCCTAAAGGGGCTCCCTAGAAGATTTTAGCTGTAAGTCTGATGGAAAGGCCTACTGGGCCTTAGGAAGCAGCAGCAAAGCAGATGGAAATGGAGCTGCCTTGGTGGTGTTAATAGTCAGTCAGTCATTGAACTTTGATTAAGTGCCTACTGTGTTCCAGGCACTGCCATAAGCACTGGGATAGGAGGAAAGGCTGTAACAGACAGAAGGCAGCCCATGATGCCAAGGAGAGAAGAAAGCAGATTCGAGAGATGCTGCAAAGGTGAAATTGGCACCATATTGGATATGGGAGGGTGAGAGAGAATGAGGAGTCCCAGATGACTCCTAGGTTGTGAGGAACTGGGGGGATGATGTTACTCTCGACAACAGTTGAGAAATGTGAAAGGCAAAGAATTTAGGGGGGAAGACCCTTCAGTTCTGGACATCTTGAGTTGAAGATGTCTGTGGGACATCCACTTTGAGATGTCTTAAAGGCAGTCAGAGATGGAAGGCTGGAGGACAACAGAGAGCTTGTGGCTAGATAAGTAAATTTGAGAGTCATCAGCATAGAGGTGATCATTGAATCCATAGGAGCTGCTGCAGTCACTGAGTGAGATAGCACAGGGGGCACAGAGAAGAGGGTCAAGGATAGAGCCCTGGAGAATGCCCATGGTTGGTGGGTGTGGCCTGAAGAAGAATCCAGCAGAGGAGCCTGGGAAGGAGCAGTCAGATAGGCAGGAGAGAGCAGGGCCACCAAAACCTAGAGAGAAAAGGATCTGTTAAGGAGAAGGGCATGGTGGACATCCTCAAAGGCTGCAGAGAGGTCAAGATGAATGAGGACTTGGAAAGGGCCCTTTGATTTGGTGGTTAAGAGATTGTTGGTAACTTTGGAGAGAGCAGTTTGGGTGGAGTGATCAAGTCAGTGCCTGACTGAGGAAAAGTTAAGAGGAGAATTGAGAGGAGGTGAAGTGGAGGCACCTCGAAATCCTTCTCAAAGAATTTAGCCACAAAAGGCAGGAAAGGATTAAGTGAGGGGTTTTTGAGGATGGGGAAGACAGGGGCATGTTTGTAAGCAGCAGGGAGGCAGCCAGTAGTGGACAAGGAGGGATGAAGAAAAGTGAGAGAGAGATGATAGAAATGAGAGGGGTCTGCTGGAGGAGACCAGATGGAACGGTGTCACTTTTGCATGTAGAGGAGCTTGCATTGGCCAGAAGGAGTAGACGAGTTTGCATTGGCCAGGAGGAGGGCCACTTCTTCTTGGGAGCCAGGGGTGAAGGAGGAGGTGGTGATAGAACCCATCTGGGTGATGTGATATGAGGCAGCTCTCGTTGAATGGCCCCAGGCTGGGCTCTCAGCTGAGAGGGAAGAGAGAGGGGGAGCCATGAGAGTTTTGAAGAGGGATGAAAAGGTTTAAAAGAGCTGCTGTGGAGAGTGGGAGAGTGGGGTTAATTAGGGAGAATGGCTCAGTGGTTTGATCACTGGAATTCTCAAACAACAGTTAGAGTTCAAATCTAGTCTCAGCTACTTACTAGCTGTGTGACCTTGGGTAAGTCACCTAACTTCTGCCTCTGTTTCCTTACCTGTAAAATGACTATAATAATACTGCCTACTTTGGGGGTTGTAAAGATCAATTGATTTAATATTCCATTCTAAAATTTTCCAGGGAATCACAGTCAAACTCCCTGGCCTATAGTGAGCACTCTGTTCTTGTATTCTGCTCTCTTCCATTTTTTAAATTGGAACACTTGTCTTTAATTTTGCGGCATTTCTTGGTTTCCCTTGGCCTTTCAGGTAGTTAAGAATGGATCCATGGTCCCGTCTTCCTCGTACATGACACTCCGTCCCCCAGTTCCATACTTTTCCAGTGCCTTGACTACACTCCCTTCTTGCCATCGCTTTAGAAGCCTTTTTCATTCAGACTCAGACCAAGTGCCCCCTTCTACATGAAGCCTTCCTCAATCCTCCCCACTTCTAATGTCTTTCTCCAAATTATTTTATGTACGTGTACATGTAGTCTTTTCTGAAGGAATGGAAACTCTTTGAGGTCAGGGGCTCTTTCCCCTTTGTCTTAATATTCCTAGCAGCGAGCCCAATTTCTAGCACAAAATAGATGCTCAGTGTTGATTGAGAGAAGAGAAGTGTGTGAAAGTTATAAAGGTGAATTTTAGGCTTTATGTAAAAACAAACCAACCAACCTCTTTCTTAGCATTAGAGCTCTCCCAGTGTGGAATGGCCTGCATTTGCGGAGCTCTTAATTAGAGGTGTGGAGCTGGATGGAGCCTTGTAGGTCATTTAGCCCAAGCCCTTCTTTTTACAAATGAGGAAGCTGAGGACCGATGTCACGCAGGTAGTGAGTAACGGAACCAGAGTGGGAACCCGGGTCCTCCAGTTTCAAATCTAGCACTTTGACCCTCTGCTTGGAAGATTCTTATGATGAGGCTTGTTTGGCCTCAGAAGTAAGAACTTGGAGGATTGGATGGAAGTTTCAGAAAGGGAGATTTGAGCTCAAAGTAATATTCCAAAATCTTAGAATAATTTGAACCACCTCCAAGAAAGTGATTTCCAAACTTAATGTAGGGACTCATCCTCCTTCCTATAATATTTGTTTACAAAATAATTTTCATGTCCTCCTTGTTGAAGAAACCAATCTCTGGAAAGAATTTTCTTTAGTCAGATTTTATTCATACAAAATTAAGAATTTATTGTAATTTTCATAATACAAAACAAAGATATATCTTTCTGAAATCCTTCCAAGCATTCACATTTACAGCTTATAAAATAACCATAGTGTTATTAAGGCGCCAACTACGCATGATTTTTTAGAGCAGTGTCCCAAAACATAGTGTCACACACATATTGCTGCTTGTAATCATTTTTCAACCACAAATGGAAATTGATATTTTGTCTTTATAATAGCTACAGTAGAAAACTCTTTTTCTCATAAATTGGATTGTAAAGAATGGTAGTAAACGTGTGTTGCTTTGTTTGATAAAGCAGAAACATCTTTATTCACCCATAAGTTTTTCAGGTTCAAATGTTTTTTTTTTTACTCCTCCAGCGAACTATCACAAGTTAAGTCTGTCTTCTGCTCCGTCAAATGGAATAAGATCAAATATTTCCTCTTTACCTATGACTAATGAGTTCCTTATCCATTCATATTTAGAAATAACAAGATCTTAAATTTTCTTCTATTTTGTTTGAAAAGCAGATATTTTTTAAATTGGCAAGCATATACCACCATTATTTTGTATAATTATAACTAATAAATTCAGTCTCTTTTTTTCTGAATCATAGAATGGATTGAAGGACCTTGCATAGATTACATTGAGTACTTAATTTTTAAAAATCCACCTAATATGCAAATTACAAGAGATTTTTTAAAATGAATTCACTCCATTTTAAAAATTGTTGCCAAGAAAAATGCCCTCTTCTTAAGCATGAGGAAGTAGTTTAGTTTTCAGTAATATAAAAGTACTTTATTCTCTTTGCTTACATAGTCACACAGGTTTTCAATGATTCTTTTAACAGATTTTTTAATGAAATTGATTGCTATGTGAAAAACCACATAGATACAGCACTTATTAAACCAGTGTTCATACCTCCATTTTATCCTGGCGTCAATCAAGCTCTTTCATTGTAGACTTTAATACAGAGCTTCCTTACTATATCATTTTTGAAAAAAATCTCTACATGTTTTGGGGAATTTTCTTTTGCTGTTGCTTCAGTTTCAGTAAGTATGCAAAGTAAGAAACCTGTACTAATATTTCTTTCCCTAAAAACATAAGCATTGAGGCTTACCTTTTACCTCATTACCTTTTCCCCCAATGATATCTTTCTCCTCCTTTGCCAGTAAGCCATTCTTTCTAACAATCAACAAAAAAGCAAGAGGTGACATTTATTAACACATCTACTAAGTCTGTCAGTGTTCCATCCACACCCATAGTCCTGTGTGGCTGCAAAGAAAGGAGGGAGGACCACTTTTCTCATCTCTTCTTTGGGACCAAGCTTGGTCATCACTTGGTCACAGTACCTAACATCTGTTTCAATAGCCTAATAGTACACATGTAATCCAACAAGCATCTTAAACTGCCCTTGGTGCTTCATTCAGTTCCGATGCAAATTAGGGAGATGTTGGTTTCTCAGCTAATTGATTTCAGAGGTCTTAAGACAGAAGGATAATTCTTGGCATGGTATTATCTGTAGTGGGAGCTATATGAAATTGCTTTTCACAGTATCAGTAGCTGCAGGTAGCAAACAAGTAGTAAGTGTTTCTACTTTTGAGGAAGACTTTACACTTAATAGTTCTTTATGCAACTTTACATGATGCAAGAAATTGTTTTCATGTTGGAGACATGATATTTTTCAAAGTTTGGGTTTATTTATTAAAAGCATCTAATTTTCTCCAGAAAATTGTCTTTCCAGCATATTTAGTATACGCTATTTGGGTACATATATGTAGCTAATTTTTGTTTGTTGTTTTTGTAGCTAATGCATTCATACAAAATAAATACAGTGGTTGTTTTTCTTCTCCATCAGTAACAGGGCTTATGAGTCCTAGTATTTGGGATCATATGTGCCTCTATCTTTCCCAAAAGTTATTGTAAGGCCAGAAGTCATCAAGCAGAGGTTAGATGTCCAAGTGTTGAGCATATTGCAAAGGGGATAATGGTTCCAGTGCCTTCCCTCTGCAAAGGGGATAATGCCGAGAGGGTCTTTTGATGATTTGCTTCCTTGGACTTCATTTTCTTCCTCTGTAAGACAAACAGGTTGATGAGGCTGCCCTTTAAGGACCTTCCTAGCTTTAGACATGATGAGCCCAGAAGGCTTAAATAAACATTTGGTAATACAGAGGCAATTTGTCAGGAGGGAACAAGTGAAGGGGCTGCCAGCCAAATGGACAAGTTGGGATGATTAAGGTGATGGAGATCACTGGCTGTCCCATATGACATCTGTTGACATCTGGAACACAGTGTTACTTGGCATGTTCTCTACCTGTACAGCTTCTGCTGATAAAAACGTATGTGAATTTGAGTAGAAGATTTAGGTAGTTATAAAAACATGAAAAATTCATGTAGGTGTGGTAAGCTTGGCACCTGAGGGGAGAGACAATCAAAATAAAAGTCCTATTCAAGTACTATTAGTGGTGCTTATCAGTAATAACTGTGAAGAAAGATTGCTGGCCCTGCTGCTCTGGTGGAGATAGTGTGAACTGTGGCTAGACCAGGCCAGGGTGAAAAGAACAGTCATGTGCAATGAAGCAATTATCTTCTCAATAATAAGTTATGGTGATGTCTTTTATAGTCCTATCTTAGTAATTTCTGGAAATATCCACCTGTCTTCCCCCACCAAAAAAAAATGAGCCTTCTTTTAGCACAAAAACAGTTAGAACAGAGACCTCTGGTTCAGTGACCCAGCACCTCTGCTGAGAGCAAGGAGGTGGTATTTGTTTTGCAGAAACACTAATGGATTTTTACCTCCTTAAATCATTGTAGTCATTCTGTATATTGTTTTTCTGGGTCTGCTTTCTTTGCTTTGTATCAGTTCATAGATAGACCTTCTTGTGTTTCTCTGAATCCCTCTTATTTTTCCGAGTTATTTCTGAGTCAAGTCAACAAGCATTTATTAAGCACCCACTGTGTAGCAGGTACTATACTAAGCATTCGGATACAAAAAAAGGGACAAAAATAATGAAATAAATAGAAATAAGCCCTGGGCCTGTGGTCAAGGAACTTACAGTCTAATGGGGGAGAGAACATGCAAACAAATAAGATATAGACACGATAAAGCAGATGTTATCTAAGAAGGAAGGCACCAGCCGCTAGCCTCAAAGGGCTGTGGGGAAGGTTTCTTTTAGGAAAATACCTCCCAGATGCTCATTTCTTCTACCCTCAAAATACCCAGTATTTTTTTTGTACATATTTGCACGTGTGTGTTGTTTTTCCCAATAGAATGTAAATTCATCGGAAGTGAAAATTATTCTGTTGTTGTCTTTGTATCCCAGGAGTCTCCCAAATGGCTTAGCACACAGTAGGCACTTAATAAATGTTTGTTGATTGCTTGTCCTTTGTTGTTGCCCAGTTACTTTCCGTATTTCATTCTTATTTCATAGCCTATTCATCCAGCCCCCAATCAAAGGACATCCATCCTCCTCCAATTATTTGCTACCCCAAAAGTGCTGCTCTGAGTATTTGGGTGTCATTCAGGACTTCTCTTTTTTGCCTCTGGCTTCATTAGAGTATGTGTGTCCAAGGGATCAGTTCCTGAGTCAGAGGGCATGGATAATTTAGTTTCTTTTCTTGCATAATTCCAGCCTGAAATCCCAAATGGTTGTGATTATGTTAGTAATCTCTAGACTGAATGGCGGCTATTTATGGTGTTTGGGGCAGCTTGCAGCCTAGGCTTTCCAAGTAGTGTTTACCAAGGGTTTAAGAAAATGACCATCCTCGCTCAGCTTTTGGGAAGACGTGGGGACCTGTCCTTCAAGGGGGCCTTCAGTTTCTACCAAGTCAAGCTCTTATTTCCTGTCCTGGAGTGGGTGTAGGTCTCTGGCCCAGCTCCCTCTCCCTGGAGTGAATGCTCTCTGAATTAGAAAAACACAAGCGTTTTCCTTCTCTCTTCCCCCTCCATTGTCCCCACTTGTTGCTGTGGCACCTCCTGCTCAAATAGCCTTGGAGCTCTTGGCACTGGTGGGCAAGTATAGTGCCAAGGCCAGAGTGTTTCACTCAGGGGGAGGGAGGACCCAAGCCAAGAAACTGCACCGTGGAGCCCTGGGAAGTCGACACCTCTTGGTACCAAAGACATATTGCTCTGGAACTTACAAAATGGCCCTGTTAATGTATAGTGCTTGAAATGTGATCTCTTTTCATCCTCACCACAAAACTAGGAGGTAGATGCTCATATCATAAGTCTCCATTGTATAGATGAGGAAACTGAGGCCCAAAGAAGTCAAGGGATTTTGCTGGTGATCAAGTAACAAGTTTCTGAAGGCAAGGCAAGTAAGTAAAAATTTATTAAGCACCTACTGTTGCCAGATACTTTGCTAAATACTGGGAATACAAAGAAAGGCAAAAAACAGGTCCTACCCTCAAGGAACTCACAAGCTAATGGGGAGACAGCTTACAGATCACTACACACAAATACAATACATATTTATATGTATAGGATAAATTGGAGGTTATCAACTAATCCCAACTCAAATCCCACCTTCTACAGGAAGCTTTCCCCAACCCCTCTTAATTCCAGTGCCTTCCCTCTGTTGATTATTTCCTATTTACCTTGTGTAGAGCTTTCTTTGTATACATTTTTTTGCCTTTTCCAGTAGATTGTAAACACCATGAAGACAAGGACTATCTTTTGCTTCTTTTTGTATACTTAGCATTCAGCACAGTGCCTGGCATATAGAAGGCACTTAATAAATGTTTATTGAAAGATGTGCATAGGTAAATACTATAGGCATTAGTTTCTCCCTTTTGAAGATGATGAAGGCCAGGTGACTTGCTCAGGGTCACTTCCTCAACGTAAATCCAAAGCAGAAATGGAACCCAACTCTTCCTCTCAATCCAAAAAGGGCAACGGCAGAGCCTTGGAATCAAGACTTCTAGTCATTACAGCTGGAACCATTGGCTCAGATTTAATTTGTGCTCACCATCCCAGTTTGGTGTATGACGTAGACACCGGCAGCTCCTCTAGGTCTGTGGTTCAGGTGGCTGCCATTGCGTTGGGCTGGGAGGTACATCATGGCGTCATGGAAATCTGAGGGTTGTAATTTCCATCGTAGCTCTTCCCCCAGATCAGCCAGCAATTATGCATCTACTGAATACAGGCCAAGAGGTAGCCTTGGCCTTGGAGTTAGGAAAATGTGGATTCAGTTCCTGCCTCTGACATGCATTAGATGCACGACCCTGGGCAAGTTATTTCACCTCTGTGGGGTCCTAGGTGGTTCTTGGAGACTAGAAGTTAATTACAGGAAAGACTGCCTCGCTCGGGTGTTGACTTTACAGCCCTTTAGCTCCTTATGCCAGTGGAATCACTCGTCCTGAGCAAAAAGGAGAGAAGTTGTCAAGACCCAAGGCTTCTTCTCTGATCCTCAGTTTCCTCACCTGTAAAAGAGGAGAATAGATAGATGGACACTTCCCAGCCCCAAATCCCATCTAAAGTGGGTGTTCTGGGGGTTGGCTGGGGAACAGTCAAAGTTCTTTAGTGACAGAGGAAATAAAATGTCCTGTGCCCAGTAGTTATTAAGAGACTTTTCCTCTCAGCAAGTCTTAAGTGCCCTGGCATCCTCAGCAGCCTGGCTTGGGAGAAGGTTATTCTAACATCGAAATAAAGGAGCTAGAACGTAGTCATTATTCCCGATGGCCCCCTTAACTATTAGAATAATGTATGTTTTAGGAGGCAGGATAGTGTATAGAGGGCCAATCCTAGAGCAGACAGAGATCTGGGTTCTAGCGCTTCCTCCGACACATGCTGACTGTGATGTCTTATGCTCCCCACCCCTGCCCCAAGCCCTAGGATGTCCCTTGACCCCTCCTGGTACATCCAGGCAATCCTGAAAGCCTGTGAATGAAGAGCCAGTTGCCTTTCTAGATTGGGAAAGTGAGTTTCCTTTCAGGGAGTTTGGTATGCCAGTAAAATCTCAGCTGGTCCAGAATCAGACCGAAATCAGATCTGCCCCTAAAGAGGTCAGAGTTTGTTTGTTCTTTAAGATAAAAATTCCTCTATGAGGCTGTGAAAATAATTCCTAGTTCACCTATCACTGTGACTGCAGAATACGTAAAATATGTAACTTGTTTGTCTCTGGGGAGAAGGTTGTGCAAAGGGCTGGAAGTTGGAGGGAAGCAGGAAAGAAAAGATGCAGCCCCCTCCATCACTATAGGGTCATAGGAGTTTGAAGTTTCCAAAGCCCAGAGAGGGCATCCCCCAGAGAGGAAGTGGCAGGGCCTGGATTCAGACTCCCATGACCCTGTCACTCCAGGATCCAGCTCAGGTTCAGCAGAGGGTGGCCAGTTTTCCTCTGCTTTAACCAGGTGCTGTGGTCTTATGACTTAAGTGAACATGATGGCATCATGCCCGAGGGAGCCTTTATTTTAACTTTCTCATTTCACTTCTGTAATTGCTCCTTCTGACTCCTGGCTGTGATTCTAGGGAACAGTCTCTGCCCCAGGTCGCTTCTGGGTATGTTTATCTTCGAGTGCCACTGGCAGGGGTGAGGCAGCGGATGCTGTGAAGGAATGTCATCTCCAATCCGAGATTCTTCCTCTGAAAAGCATTTCTGAGCAGTCCTTGTCAAGGTCTTTGTGAGGGCTTCTGAAGGGAGGGGAGAAAACCTTCCACCTCACCTCCACATTCAGCTTCTTTCTGAACTCAGAAAACACTGGAGAGCAGGGCAAGACCAGAAATACAGAATGTGCCGGGACAGGGTTCTCCTCAGCCAAGGCTCCCTGACCTGTGCACCAGGCTGCTGGAATCCCGCAAGGCACATGATCGATCGTGGGATGTCAAGGCTGGATGAGGGCTTGTGAGGGGTTATAGAAGGTGGGCAGGGGTCCCGAGGAGGGGTGGGGCATCACTGTGCTGCTTAGCCTGCAGTTTAAAATGGCCCGTTTTGTGCCAGATGATTTGACTAGGCAGCTGCCAAAGTTGGGGCTGTACCTAAGTGAATGAACATCTCTCAGTCTGCAGAGGGCCAACATGAAAGACTTTGGCTCTAAGCCATGAGGTCTTTACCTAACCTGGGTGATTTTATCTCCATCTATGTCGATAGGTGGCACAGTGGTTTGGATTCAGGAATACTCCTCTTCCTGAGTTCAAATCCAGCCTCTGACACTTCTAGCTGTGTGACCCTGGGCAAGTCACTTCACCCTGTTTGCCTCCTTTTCCTCTTCTGTAAAATGAGCTGGAGAAGGAAATGGCAAACTACTCCAGTGTCTCTGCCAAGAGAACCCCAAATGGGGTCATGAACAGTAGGACATGATGAACAATTTAAATCAATATATAGATTGATTGATAGATATCTCATAGATATCTAGATTGATAGATGATCATAAATATCTAGATTGATAGAAATCTAAGTTGATGGATGGATGGATGGATAGATGGATGGTGGATAGATGGATGGATAGATAGATAGGTGGATGGACGGATGGATAGATGGATGGACAGATGGATGGATAGATGGACGGATGGATGGATGGATAGATGGATGGACAGATGGATAGATAGATATCCTTGAAAGGGACCCGCAACTTTAAGAAAATTATGAATAGAGAAGGTGGAAGGAAGGTAGAAGGCTACTCTGCATCTGTTCATTTAGTGTAGAGCTGGTTATAAAACTCTCATTTTAGGAACTCTCAAGTGGCCTGGGCTGTGGCCTCGCTTTCCCCCCTGCCTGTGGCTCTCCTACATGTGGAATGAAAATAAATTATGGGAAAATGAGTATGCCGTTATCCCTTGTTTTGTGGAACCTTTATTTATGGAATTTTAGCTTGCAGGAGTGATCAAAGTAGGAAGCTATAAAGATATAGAGGTTTAAGAACAATTTGTGAATGTCAGTCCATTCGATGCTCACACCAACGTGTGGAGGGAGGTGCTTTTTATTATCCTCATTTTACGATTGAGGAAACTCAAGCAGACAGAATCGAAGTCATTAAACTTGGGTCTTCTTAGCCTTCAATCTAGGGCGCGTTCCACCTGGTGCCTGGACTAGGGGCTTTTGCATTCGTGAGATGTTTCTAAGTAAAAATAGTAATAGTGAATTTATGGGATCTCATCTGAGCCTCTCCAGTAGAGACTCATTGTACAAATGAGGAGACCGAGGCTCAGAGGAGTTCAGGGATCGGCGGCTGGAAGGCACCAAGGTCTTCTGGCCCAAACCCTTGACTTGACAGATGAGGAAACCAAGTGAATGAGATGTGAAGTGATTTGCCCATAATCACGTAATTATGAGATGCTTGAGAGATGGAATTGGAGGCTGGTGCTTCTTGACTCCAAGCCTGGCCCTCCATCCACTGGTGTTGGCATTAGAGCACTTGGGTTCAAATCCCAGATACTCTACTTAGTAATCTGTGCAACTGTAGGAAACTCATTTAACCTCTTTGGGCCTCCATTGCCCTATCTGTAAAATGGGAGAAGGAACTCGACTGAATGAAGTCTAAGGTGGCTTCTGCCCGGGCATCCTGTGATTTTGTGACTTCTTAGAGTGCCAGATGTTTCCCTCAATATTGCCCACCCCTGTTCCTGGTCCCTTCTCCCTGAGACTACCTTTCCTTTACACTGTACATATTTTGTATGAAGAGTCATTTGCAGATTGTCTCTCTCCATTAGATTGTAAGTTCCTTGAAGGCAGGGGCTGTCTTTTTGCCTTTTTTGTGTCTCCAGATCTCAGCACAGTGCCTGGCCCATAGTAGGCTCTAGTGAATACTTGTTAATTGACTGCTCCATAAAACGATTGAAGGGACCAAGACAAATCATGTGCTTCAGCTCCTTCCTGAAGACAGAGGCGTTGCTCTCCTCATTTTTGCATAGGAGGTGATAGAGGTCATGCTGTGTGAATAATTTGCTTTTCTTTTTCTGTCTGAATTCTGCTCTATGGCATCAACTACTGTTGAGCACCATTGCTCGCCACTGACCTCCTTTGGGGGTGAATTTTCTTCTTCTTTTTTACTTCTCTGTTTCTTTTTTGGCTCTTTTTCCTCTGTGACCTGTAGATTCTTGTTCTTGGCCATCTTTCCATCTCTCTGCATTCTCTTTGGGGATATCATCCGCTCTCATGTTTTTATCGATCATTTCTATGCAGAAAACTATTAGATTGTCATCTTCTTCCCAAACTTCCCTTTCTCATTACCAACTCCCTGTTAGACATTGGTCATCTCGACAGTCTGCTCTGTCTCAGCTGCGAGCATTTTCCTTGTCTGTCCTCAATACCTAGAATGCTTTACTTCATCCTCTCTACCTCCCGGCTTCCCCGAAGTCCCAGCTGAAGTCCCAGCTTAAATCCCACCTTCTACAGCAAGACTTTCGCAATCGCTCTCCGTTCTGATGCTTTCCTGTTTATCACACATGTGGCTTGTTTGTATGTTGTCTTCCTCATTAGAGTATGAGCTCCTTGAGATCAGAGCTTACCTATTGCTTTTCTTTGTATCTCTAGCATTTAGCACAGTGCCTGACGCATAGTAGGCCCTTAAATGCTTTTTGACTGGCTGGCATTTAAGGCCCTGCATGGTATATCTCTAACCCACCTTTTTTGTCTTTAATTTTCTTCTCCCTTTCATTTGAGCTGTTTTTTATCCAAACTGAGCTCCTCATCATTCCAGCCCCATTTCTTCCTCTCTCACCTCTATGTATTTATACATGTCAATTCTCCCTGCTCTCCCCCCACCCATTCCTGCAATGGGACTGTCCATCCTCCCTTGATTCCCTTAGATGAAGCATGCCACAGAGGCGTGATGGAATAGTGATAGACCTGAGTGCTGGGCCTTTCTTGTGATCCAGGGCAAGGCTCTTAATTACTCTGTGTCTCAGTTTCCTCATCTGTAAACTGAAGAGTTTGTACTCAGTGCCTTCTAAGATCCCTTCTAGCTCGATCATCTGAGTCTGTGGTCTCTCGAGCTATACATTTCTGGCTTGCTTTAATAATTTGAATCCTAATAAAAGGTAGAAAAATGAACAAGAAATATTTGGACACCTATCAAGCTGGTTGCTGAAACAAAAGTCATGGAAACCTTGAGAGGAAGCAACCGGATGCCCCCTCTTGAAATTTGGGGTTGAGAGGAAGTGGAAAGCTGAAGTGTCATCTGACACATTGGCCGAACTTTGGCAGGGTCAATTTTGACATATTCAGAGGAAGATTGGTAGGATCCATTGGACTAAATGGGGCTAGGGGCGGCAGACTAGGAAGGATCGCAAGGAATCTATCAAGAATGTTTCTCTGTATCTTCAAATTTTACTTGTGAAGAAGAAAGGGGAGAGTTGTTTACAGAAGCTGGTGCAGATGCATGGGGAGCTTGCCAACCAAGGTGTATTTTTAAAAAGATCCGTATGGAAGATGGAAACAAGGGCCATCAATCGGACAAGTTTTTGCTAAGTGATCACTATATAATAGGCATTGTCCTAGCTGCTCTCGATACCAAAAAACAAAGGACAGGGGACAAATACAAGGTCATAGCCTGGTACACAGCATGTACTTCGAGATTAAGATTGGGCATGCTGAAGTTGGGATTGAGCTGATATTGGGGTGGGAAGTTAAGGACAACAATCATTTTCAAGCTATAGTAGAGAAAAGAGGAGAATCAGAAGACTGAGTAGGGCTGCTGTGGGGGAGGGTAACATATGAAAAGCTAGAGAGAAGGTGGAACTTAGCCACCTGATATTTTGCCCGTGTTCTCTTGGGCAAGGAGAATGGCTTTTGGACAGAAGAAGTCACAACTAAAAGGGATATTAGCAGTTGATTTAAAATGACCCTGTAACTTCCGTATATTCATTGTATTTCTGTGTAGAATAAGGCTAATTCTTCTTCCATGTGACACCTTTCAGATACTTGAAAATGGTCATCATGCCCTCCTTGGGTCTGCTCTTATCCAGATTGAGCAGCTAACTTAGTTCGGTCAACCACTCTCTTTTCCCCAAACCTTTTCTTAATGAGATGGTTCCCATCTTCTGTGTTTTGTCAATATCCTTAGAATAAGTATCCCAGACATGGCCAAACTGGGCCTAAGAACAACAGGACTGCCACCTCCTTTGTCTTAGGATTTTGTTGTTGTTCAGTCATTTCTCAATCAGGTCTGACTCTTTTTTCTTCTATAAAATGAGAATACCTGCACTTCTTTACTCTTCGGATTACTGGGAAGAGAAGAATACATGGGACATTTATAGTACTTTGAAGCTTCGTAATTACAGGCCCTGGGCCTTGTCTTCTGATGTGTCACCTAGCACACAGAGTTTGGCCACTTTTGGCAGATGATTACTAAATGTTTGCTGGATTTAATGAATGAGTCCTTATTCTGCCTTGGAGCTATGTCCTTTCCAGACAGGCAGCTCAACCAAAGTTCTTCCATCTTCATTTAAAGAGCTCTTAAAAGCCTACCTTAATGCCATTTTTGATTAATGGAAGCCAACCAAAGAATTTCCCCAGCTCACTCTTCACCCCCAGCAAATACACCTGCCCTGCTGCCTTCAAATGGCAAGTTATCTGTGTCTTTCTTAAATATGACCTGTGTCCCAAGCCATTCTAGGCATGGTTGCCTCATTAATCTTCCTAATGCTGTACAGGCCCAATCATGTCACTGACGTGGTCAGGCTGTGGGTGGTGGATTCCCAGCATTTACCAACTCAAGTCTTAAGCTCCTTAGCCTGGCACACAAGGGCTGGCTTTGGGAGTGAGAAAAGATTTGGGTTTGAATTCTCTCTCTGACACGTACTAGCTGTGTGTACGCGTGCCCAGAGTTTAACAACATAGTCACACATGGATTGAGTCCCTAGTTGTGGGCAGCGCACCAAGATCCGTAGGGATTTGAGGCCTCAACATTTGAGGCTGATCATGGCACTGCCCTATTGCAATGACCCTTCCCACTCTCCTTGGAATCTTTCTCATCATTCTCTCTTACATCTTTCATAGCCACAATTCTCATGCCCATTCTCCCCGTCTCGCCCAAGTTCATATCTTCAAAACTTGAAATTTAAGGTTTAACATTTATTTTTGCTGAATTCAGTAAAATTGAGGTTTGACCTTAACCTATTGTGACCAGAGTCACAGCATCAAGGTATCTGGGTCATCTCTCACATTGACTTCAAAGCCCACCTGGACACCACACAGCCTGAAATCATTCTCCAAGTTAGGAGGGGAATCTCCCTTGCCTTCTCCCTCCTTCCCTTCTCTCTCTCAGTTACTTCACATTAATTAGTTTATACTCTGTATTTTCTTACTGCCTTATTTGCTGTTTTTTCTGCCCCTTGGTCCAGTGGAAGCCTATGAGGGCAGGAAGTTCTTTATATTTATCTTTGTCTACCCTCCATAGTGCCTGGCACATTTGCTGTTGTTCAGTCATTTCAGTCATGCCCACCTCTTTGTTAAAAAGCTAGGGCCTGATAAAAAAAATAAAATGAGATAAGAAGTATAAATGTAAAAAAAGCTAGGGCCTGGAAAAGGTGAGGTGGGTGCTCGAAATCATATACCAGTTAGTGGTAGAGTTGGTGTTGTGTGTAGGTCTTCTGACTCTGAAGACCAGTGCTCTCTCCATGGCATGGTGCTGCCTAAGGGAAAAAGAGATGTATGTATAGGACAAACTGTGGCATGTGCTTAGTAGGAATGTGAAGTGCTATGAGAGATCAGTCAATCAGTGAGCATTTATTAAGTGCCTACTA
Organism: Trichosurus vulpecula; assembly: GCF_011100635.1. Lineage (NCBI taxonomy): Eukaryota > Metazoa > Chordata > Mammalia > Diprotodontia > Phalangeridae > Trichosurus > Trichosurus vulpecula. Next base: position 14,240,387 of record NC_050576.1, on the reverse strand, counting down.
TGTGCCAAGCACTGTGCTAAGCTTTAGAGATACAAAAAGGGAAAAAAGGCAGAACCTGCCCTCAAGAAGCTTATAAGCAAATGTTGGAGAAATGAGGGAGAAATTGCTTCAAGCTGGGGAGATTGCAGATGGCGCCATGGAGGAGGTGGCTGTGCCTTGAACAGTGGTTCCGTAAACAAGATAATGACTGGATTTGTCTGGAAAGAGTATTATTGGATTTGAGTTAGTGAGGAGATATTGACCTAAAATGGCTTCATACTACTAAAAAGAGGCAGCATTTATATAGAGTATTAAGGTTTAGATTGAGAGTTAGAAGGTATCTCAGAGGCCAACTAGCCCCCCTCCCTTCATTTTGCTGAAGAGGAAACTGAGGCCCCGGGGTCAAGTGACTTGCTCATGGTCCTACATATCACAAGTAGGATTTGAACCCAGGACCTGCTGATTCAATAGCCACTGCTTTTTACACTGTACAGTAAACCACCAAGGCCACTGGAACCAGAGAGACTTTTAGGTGGTGGTTTCAATAGTCCAGACGAGAGAGTATAAGGGCCCAAAATAGAGTGGCAGCATTGGGAATCGAGAGGAGGGGACTATGGGAGAACTGGTGAGGTGGGAGGTGGCACACTGTTCTTTCTTGGTGAGAAATTGGACATACTAAGGGAAAGAGTGGGGTCAAAGATGACATTCGATTCAGCAGATTTTTTATTGATTTAAATGCTAATTATTTAGTGATCTCAACTCCGTGTGGTTTCAGAGATGTTCTCCTGAGAGCAAAGGATCCGATTCAGGTTCTGGGATATGGAGGAAAAAAAAACTGAAGAGCTAAGATCAACCTTCAGTGGCCCCCTGTTACCTTAAGGGTAAAAATAGGACTTCTCTTAGGTGGCATTGAAAGCCTTTCACAACCTTTTCAATTTAGATTTTTTAGGTTTATTCTGTATATTCCGCATCACTCACACCATGTTTCAGTGTTTAGGCTCAAAGGCCTTATGTGTGGCGGACACTGTGGCAGACTCTAGAGATACGAAGAAAGAGAAAGGCAGTTCATGTCCCCAAAAAGCTTACTTTCTCTGGGGGGAGAAACATGTACGTATGTGGGCATATAAAAACATGCATGTATATATACATAACACACATATACATTGTATGTGCATATGCATATGTGTGTGTATACACATATACTTATAAATATGGGGGAGAGAGAGAAAGAAGAGAGATGGAGATATTGAACGTGAGTGAGTATCATGGGGGGGTGGGAGATCAGAAGGCATCTCATGTCAGAGGCAGCATTTGAACTTAGTTTTGAAGGAAGTTAGTGATTCTAAGATGCAGAAGTGAGGAAAGAGTGTTTGCAGGCGTAGGGGACAACCAGGGCCAGGGTGTGGAGGCAGGTGATTGACTGCTGTATGTAAAGACCTTGGCTGGACCAGAAAGTAACAAAGAGGGAGTGATGCGTACTAAGAATGGGAAGTGAGGCAAAGATTCTTATTATGCATCACTCCCTCTTCATGTACTTTCTAATCCAACCAAGCCTTTACACACAACATTCAATCTCCTGCCTCCACACCTTGGTCCTGGTTGTCTCCTGTGCTTGAAAATACTCTATTAAAAGCTGAGGAAGACCTGTGTACGTGGGCTGTCTTGTCAGATTTGGATATCAGCCTGGTACTCACTGAACTTTCTGGTCTCTCTCCATATTGCATCATAGGACCATTTTCAGATCTCTTCCGTGTTGCAGTACTAAAGGTAATCCTTGCGGTGTTTAGTCATCTTGGGACATGAAGATTTACTCCGTAGCTGTGTGATGTGGCAGCAGGAAGACAAGAGCTTCAGCTACATGAGGGCATAGGGTCAAGGACTAGGGAGGTGATTGTCCTGTTTTTCCCTGGTCGGATGACAACTGGGCACCATGGCGCTTAGCACAGTGCCCAGCACATAGTAGGTGCTTAATAGATATTTATTGACTTGTTGACTGACAAATTTTAGGAAGGGCACTGATCAGATGAATTGTGTCCCAAGGAGGGCAGAGGAGAGGACGTGATGATGTTGGCAGACTTCCCAAATGAAAGATTTGTTCTGCTTGGTCTTAGAAAGTAAAACCAGGGTTCCCGATCTCTGAAGGTCAGACTCATTTTCTTTTTTACACCAAGACTTTGGAGAGACTGGAGATGAGTTGGAAACACAATCCAAGGAGCTATGAGTATGGCTGGGAGACTAGAGGCTCTGAAAGCCCATACGGGCAATCATACCAGGCATCAGACCCTAACACTGTGTATGTCAAGGGTGCCTGCAAAAATAATGGAAGAAAAGGAGCGCAAGGAGGTATTGGTGTCTTCTGGGGACCCAACCATCGTCTAAACATAAGTAGTACACGTTCTGGACGACAGACAAACCAAGGAGCATCATTAGAAGCAGCTACCAAAGTGATCGAGCAAGCAAAGGCCCAAAATAAGGACATACTCACTGTGTACACAGATAATCATCTTGTCACCAAAGGCATGAATGAATGGATTCACAATTGGAAAGAAAATGGCTGGAAAACAAGTAAAAATAAAGAAGTAGTCCACAAAGACCAATTCGCTAAGCTGGATACTATGACTCAGGACATGAATGTTGAGTGGAAGTATGTACCTGCTGGTTCGAAAGTTGAAGGCAATACTGAAGCTAAAAGATTAGCCAGAGAAGCAACTAGAAAGAAGTGAGAAGACTCAATTAATACTTTGCAGAGGGTGAAATTTAAAGTGTTACTCTTTTTAGTCCTGCAATATAATCTCCAAATCAATCTCTTTACCCTTCTCCCCCTCTTGTGTTGTAGCTGTCTTCCATGACTATATTTGTTTAGCTATGTGCTATTTTAATTTTTCTTCAATAATATGAACAAAATACTATATTTTATACTATAAACATGCTGTAAACAATTATAGAAATTGTTCACATGTAGTACTAATTAGAGTAGAAATTATTATAAACATACTCTAAACAATTATAGAAATTATTCACATGTACTACTAATAAAAGAAAGGCAGATTCCTCGTCTCTGTCATATCCAACTGAACTCTGATGTGCTCAGCTCTTACCCTAAACTACCTATAAGCTAATCCAGACTGCTATCTAAAGATGCCTGTCTGTGCCATGCAATCTGCCCCTCTGGTGCATTCTTATGACTTTTAGGAATTAGAACTTTTGAAAGTCTTTTCATTTACCCAGCAATTGAACTCTCTAATAATATGTTGTCTCCTCCCCCACCCCCTGCCAAAGTGTGAACTTGACCATAGACTGTCTTTCCATGGTTGTCATCCATCCCCAATACTGAGCTTAGTAGGAATTCACTAAATGTTTTTTCATTAAAAAAAAAAGAAAGTAAAACCAGGATCATCGGGGGTAGGAGGGAGGAGCTGTAAAAAAAGCCCATTTAGGCTTGGAGTTGCGTCCAGAGCTGGAACATGGAGGTGCTGCATTCTTCCTCAGGGATGATCTTCACATTAAACCTGGATGACCATGTGAGGATGTGGCCAGATAAGTTTCCTTCACATATGGGTTGGATCAAATGGCCAATGATGTCCCTTCCGACTCTGAGAGTCTAAGATTCAGAGACTTTTTAATTGGTGACCTGGGGAGAAGACATCTCCCCTTCCTTTCTCACAGATTAGTGGGTCTCACTCTGTGCACTTTCACTACAGAAACCCTGTTCTAGCTGGCTTCCTAAGTAAGATTCAAAGTGCATTAATGGAATGTATCCATAGAGCTGGAATCCAGTTTCCATGGTAACAGGGGGACCTGGGGTGAGGAATATTACAAAATAAACAAGGGACATATAGTCAGTATTAGAACTGGGGGGGGGATGTTTGGATGAGGAAGTAGATGATCTGGCAGAGAGGGAAGGAGACAGACTTCTAGTCCAAAGTTAAACAGGGTGATTCCCTCCGCAGTGGAATGTCTGGTCCTTGCAGCTCAAAGGTGGCACCCAGAAAGCATGAAGCTGAAAAATAAACAGTGTTGTGTCTGGTAAACAGATTCGTGAGAGCCCCTCCCTTTCCCCTGCCAATCAGAAGGGTCTTGAGCTCTGAACAAGGAAACCTTGCTTGAAGACAAAGGAGGGACTCGTGGTTTCTCCTTCCACACTTAGGGAAACAGAGACTGTTCCATTCCTGAAAGAATTCTGGCCACCCAAGGCTTAAATATTCCGAAGGTCCTTTAAAGGGTTGATTGGTGATAATGGAGGTATATGCAGTTTCCTTGGTAGAGGGTAAGCTCCTTGGGGACAAGGACTGCCTCATTTGTGACTCCTGTGAAATGAAGGGCTTAGACTGGCTGTGGCCAGCCATGAATAGATGATCCTTTGCTCCCTGTGGTCTTAGGAACTCCAGTGCCTGACACATAGTAGGCACTTAGTAAATTCTTCATCGGTTGATTAGTAGAATGTAAGGCCCTTGAGGGCAAGAACTGTTCATTTTGGGGTTTGTGAGCCCAATACCTGGAGTAGTGCCTGGCATATATTGAGCAGCAAGTACTCGATAATTAATCAATAAACGTTTATTAGGCACCTACTGCGTGTCCGTGTCTGGCACTGTGCTAAGTGCTGGGGATACAAAAAGAGACAAAAGTCCTTGATTGATTAATAGAGTGTAAGCTTCTCTAGGGCAGGGAGCTTTTCATCTTGCTGTTGTATTTCCAGTGCTTGGTACAGAACAGGTGCTTAACAGTTTACTTGTTGAGTTCATGTTCTGGGTACAAAGTAAGCCCTGGGGTTGCTTGCGTAGAGTTTCGTCATTTGGAACATGTGAAAAGACTCTGGAGGGTCCGCACGGCTTACAAAATCAGGATGTGAGTTCATTTGACTTTCAGAGCATCTCGGCTGTGTGACCTGGGCAAAGAACTCGGCATCTCAGAGCTTCCTCAGCTGTAAAACAGACATGAGAATACTTGTGCCGGCACTGCTCACTGTCGTTGGGAGCAAAGGATTCTGCTGGGTGTATGATAGAAATGGGCCTTGTTATTGTTTAAGCTCATTAGACAGTGATTTCTCCACCTTATACATACTTCCTGAAGTCCTTTATCCTTCCCCACTCAAGGATTTGGAAGCCGTGTCTGCTGTTTTTAAAAGCACGTGGTATTTGGATTAAAATCCCAAAGATGGGCCCAGATCTGGTCCAGTTGCCTTGTTCAGAGGTATAAACAATAAACAGTTCTTTGAAGCTAGATGAAGGTGGCACCATTACCTGTTAAGCGGGTCGAGGACATTTTCCCGGGAAAGGAGCTGGGATTATAAGGATTTTAAAAGAGGGGGTTCTGTTTTTGAGCCAGGGAAGGGGACAGCATTCTAGGTAGATAGAACGGTGTTTGTAGAAAGTGTCGACTGAAAGTCCAGAGAGTGAGCATGGGGCGCCGGCCTTGAGTGAGCGCGCCTGGCTTGTAGACCAGCTCCGCCGTTCCCCAGACTTAGGAGGTGGGCGAATTGTTGCATTTCTCTGAGCCTCCGTTTCTGTAAAATGGGAATGATACCTGATAGCGGAAAGGGGAAGATGATGACACGGCGGATGGGCCGCTGGCCTTAGAGTCTGGGAAAGCCGGGCTCACATCCTGCTCCCATGCTTAGTGGCTGCGTGACCTTCGGCGAGGCGTCTGAGCCTCAGCGTCCTCATCCGGGCCTCCCTCACAAGACGCTTTGTGAGCCGTGCCGCCTTATTCAGATATCGTGGTCGTTGTTTCTGGTGTTTCCTGTTAGCTCTTCGGGTCCTAGATGTTAAGCTGGAAGGGGCCTTGGAATCCAAGTCCCGCATTTTACAGATGAGGAAAAGGGTCGCACCGTTGTTTGGAGGAGGTGCCCTAGCACCGTATAGATGTGAGCTGTTGGCGATAGTAATTAATAGCAGGATTAGCATTTTCTCAGAATAGATGAGGATTCATACGCAGTGATGATGGCATTGGCCTTGGTCAGAGGGGCGGCTTGGGACAGTAGAGGGAGCGCTGAAACTGGAGTCAGAGGACCTGGGTTCTCATCCTGCCTTTGACACTTAAGGGTTTTGCGCAGATCGCTTCTCACTGGGGTTCAGTTTCCCCGTCTGTAAAGTGAGACGGTCGGCCTTGTTACCTTCCAACTCTAGACTGGCGGACCTGTGATTCCTAATACACATCTGGACTGTTGTGTTGTGTTTAGGAGTAGGAAGACCACATTTTATGAAGGATATTTAGCCGCTGGAATGTTCCTATTGAGAGTTGATTCAGAAGGTGAGGGGCTGTAGACCAGGAGATGGTTTGTGTCCCATACCAAAACTGCACTCCTCCTCCCTTATTCTGCTTCTTTGAACCCCTTGTTTTGATCCTCCCCACAGAACCTTGATTCCCTCCAGCTTCTCATGTCCCTCCCCCTGCCAAGTCACCTTGTGCCTCTTTGCTTGTACATATATATACATATGTATGTACATGTATGCTTACATATGTTTGTGTCGTCTCTCTTGAGTGCTGCACTTTTATCTGTGTGTCTCCAGCCCCTAATAATGCCTGCTACGTATTTGGGGCTTAATAAATGCCGTTGATTGATAGGCTGATCTGTTTAGGGAAGCAGGGTGATACTGTTATCAGGCTTATACCCCAAGAGATCAAAGAAGGAGGAAAAGGTTCCATGTGGATAAAAATGCTTTTGTACTCTTTCTGTGGTGGCAAAGAACTGGAAACCAAGGGTGTTCTCTTCAGCTGGGGAGTGGCTGACCACATTGTGTCATTTAGTGCTGTTGTGCCATACGAGATGACGAAAGCGAAGGTTTTGAGAAATCCTGGAAGGTTTGGATACACTGATGAAGGGCTGGAGTGAGCAGAACCAGGAGTCAATTAGCATCTGTTATGTCAGGCACTGTGCTAAGCTCTGAGAATGCAAAGAAAGGCTAAAAACCAACAAACAGTCTGCTCCCAAATCACAGACTAATGGGGGGGAGGTGCATGCAAACAACTATGTACAAACAAGCCATGTTGTTGTTCAGTTATATCTGACTCTTTGACCCAGTGGATTATTTTTTTTCATGGGATTTTCTTGACAGAGATATTGGAGTGGTTTGCTATTTCCTTCTCTGGAGACTAACTTTGGGTGGGAGGGAGTCAGTGCTCTCTCCACTGTGACCTGGTTTCATTGAGCTAGACAAGTCCCTCCTCCACGAGAAAGCAGTGACCCAGGAAGGGCTTTTTAGGCAAACAGGAATTGATTGACTTGCCCAAAGTCACACAGCGAGTAAATACCAGAGGCTGAATTTGAACTTGGGTCTTCCTGTCTCCAGGATCAGCACTGTATCTACTTTGCCAACTAGCTGCCCCCACAGACAAGATAGACAAGACAAACTGGAGTTAATCTCAGAAGGAAGGCACTAAGATTAAGAAGAACTGAGAAAGGACAGTTTGAACAGTGCCAACCTTAAGAACACAGATCAGTGGATCGGTAGTGGCGCATGTTTTCCACCTCCTGATAGAGAGGGGATGAAAGGTATTGGGGGAGGGGAAGGGCTGCAGAATTGTTGAGGGAAGCAGGGTGGTTTGTCTTGACTTAAGAGTTCACGGCTGCCTGCGGGTATCGGCAGGGCTGATGCAGAAGAGCCATCACCTCGTTCCACCTGCCCAAGAAGGCAGAGCCCTCGCCAGGGGAGAAGTGCCAAGAAACAACCATTGGCTGGATATAAGGCTAAACTATCCAACGTCAGGGTCCCTAGAAGAGGATCGAGCTCCTGTGGGAGCGAATGATCTTCCCTCATAAAGAGGCACAAGATCATTGATTTAGAGCCGAGAGGGACCTTAGCGCACTTCAGATATATAAATGAGGGGACTAAGGCACAGAAAAAGCTAAGGAACAGCCAGAATATGTCAGGATTTGAACTCAGACTCCTTACTCCGAGTCCAGTCCACTATGTCATGAAGCCAAATGGCCATTTGTAGATGAGTTAAAGGTATCCACACTAAGGGACAATTTGGACTAAAATCATCATCATCAATATTAAGATTTATTAATTAATAAATTTTATGTAATAATTTATGAAATGACTTAACAATTTAATAATAGTGGTAGTAATAATATTAGCTAATATTTATGTGGTGCTAGTTATGTGCCAGACGCTGTGCTAAGCACTTTACAGTAACCCCGGGAGGTAGGGTCTGTTATTAACCCCATTTCACAGATGAGAAACTGAGGCAGGCAGAGTTTATGTCACTTACCCAAGGTCACACCGCTAGTAAGTGTCTGAGACAGGATTAGAACTCAGGTCTTCCTGACTGCAGTCCCAGTGCTCTCTCCACTCCCTTTCTCACATTCATCACTTGGGGATTGAGAACTGGAATGGATCTTGGGGGGCATCTTGTCTCTCCCTGCCCAGTTTTATCCAGGAGGAAACTGAAGCCCAGGAGGATTTTGTGATTTTTTTTTTTCCAGGAGCCCCGGGCAGACCTGAGCACTGGACCGAGGTCCTGCCAGCTCTGGACACGGCCCCCTTCCTCTGTACCACATGTCACCTCTGAGTTTCTAGGCTTCTTTCATGGGCAGCGTCTGACCTCCTGCTATTTCCACACTGGCGCAGAGCTCTTATGGGGGTGGCTCCAAAGTGCACAAAATGCTGGGCCTGAAGTTGAGAGGACCTGAGTTCAAATCCAGCCTCAGACATTTACTAGCTCTGTGACCCTGGGAGGGTTATTTCTGTCTGCCTCAGTTTCTCATCTGTAAACTGGGGGCACTGGTAGCACTCACTTCACAAGGTTTTTACCAGATTTGAGTATAAGATTTGTAAATTGGTATGCAGTAGGCACCAGATAAATGCGCATTCCCCCTTCCTCTGTGTCTGCCTTTTGTGTTTAGGCTTTCCTCGAACGTTAACACAGGCTGAAGCGCTGGACAAAATCTGCCAGCCGGACCTCGTGATCAGCTTGAACATTCCATTCGAGACGCTCAAGGACCGCCTGAGCCGGAGGTGGATCCATCCCCCAAGCGGGAGAGTCTACAACATGGAGTTCAACCCCCCTCAAGTGCAGGTAAGGGAGATGGATGCTGCCAGTCTGTGCCCATCAGGGGTCACTGGGCTAGAGCCAGGCTCACCATTGTACAGAAGAGGAGACTGAGGCTGCGGGAAGCAGGCGGCTGGACAGTTTAGTCCATGCCTCTCATTTTACAGATGGAGAAACCGAGCCTCTGATCTGGCCAAGGTCGCGTGGGTATTGGACCCAGGTCTTCAGACTCCAGGGTCTGCTTTTAACACAGTGCCGCGTTGCTTCCTGAAAGACCGTTCCAAGTAGCTGCCATCTAGCCTGACCTGGCATCTGTCTCTTGAAATAGCAAATAGATCATTCTATTGTGAGCTCCTTGTGGGCAGGGACTTTTTCTTGCCTCTTTTTGTATCCCCAACGTTTACCACAGTGCACAAAGCCAGCGTAAAACAGGCACTTCATGTTTATTGATTGATTGGAATGCCATTGGGTACACTGAGCTGCTTTGAAATTATAATGGAGTAAAAGTAAGACATTAGAGAGGGGCAGCAGATATAGCACCAGGCCTGGGGTCAGGAAGACTCATCTTCGTGAGTTCAAATCCAGCCTCAGACTCTTACTAGCTGTGTGACCCTGGGCAAGTCACTTAACCCTGTTTGCCTCAGTTTCCTAATCTGTAAAGTGAGCAGGAGATGGAAATGGCAAAACCACTCCAGTAAATGTGCCAAGAAATCCCCAAATGGGTCATGAAGAGTCAGACACAATTGAAAACAACCGAACAACAACAAAACAGGACGTAGATTTTCTCTCCTTTGCTCCCATGTCACATTTATGGCCATCACCATATTCTCTTTGGCATTCTCCGTCTCTGTCTCTCTCTGTCTTTCTCTCTGACTGTCTGTCTCTCTGTCTCTCTCTGTATCTGTCTGTCTGTCTGTCTCTCTCTCTCTCTCTTTCCCTCCTGCTCTACCCCCCTCTCCCTCCATGTCCCTCTCTCTTCTCTCCTCCTCCTCCTCTTCTCTCTCTCTCTCTCTCTCTCTCTCTGTCTCTCTGCCTCTCTCTCTCTCTCTCTCTCTCTCTCTTTCTCTCTCTTTCCCTCCTGCTCTACCCCCCTCTCCCTCCATGTCCCTCTCTCTTCTCTCCTCCTCCTCCTCTTCTCTCTCTCTCTCCCCTTCTCCTCTCTGTTTCTGTTTTCCTCTGTCTCCTTGTCTGTCTCTCTCTGTCTCTCTGCCTCTATGTCTCTCTGTCTGTCTCTCACTCTCTCTGACAGAGCATTATCATTGTTCTCCGTGCTGTGTTTTTGGAGCCCTCTTCAGCCTTATTTTGGGTGTGTTTCCTTTCCCCCTAAGGTTCGCTTTCCTTGTTCACATTTGTAGCCTTGCTGAGTTTCTTTCCTGCGGTTTTTATTCTCAGATTTCCTTTCATCCTCCGGGTCATGATTCTCTCTATAACTTGAATGCTTTTAGGGATTGTCTCCCTTCTAAAGAGCTTCCGCGTCATTACTGCCTTGTGTAGCTCACAGTCAGGGCCCAACCAGACAGCAGTCCTCTGTGAATCCACATGTTTCTTGTGTAAACGTTCTAACGGCCATGTCTTCGAAGAGACCTCCTTGATTCCATTTCACTCTTCTTCATTCTAGTCGTTCACGGTTTCCTCTTCTTGTCCCGCACTGTGGCTGGTCTCTTTTTGCTGACCACCGCTAGTTATGTCTCTGAAATCTCCAAGCATGCCCTCAGCACTTTCTTTCTGCTTCCTTGGTCTCCTGGTCACAGTCTGCTCTGTTCTGTCCTGAAAGATTAAGACTTTATGGCTGAAAGGAGAATTCCAGCGTCGTCGAGGGTTGTTGGTCTTTCTTTGTCACGGATGTGGAAGACCAGAACATTGTCTCTGTGGGCAGTTCATCACCAGCTCGTCATCAGTTACCTTTGGACAATGGTCCTCCGCTGTCCAACTCGGAATGTCCTTGTGTTCTTCAGAATGACAGATTGCTGCTGAGATATTTATGGATCTGATTCTTTATTCAATTACAAAAAGCACTGACTTGGCTTTCCTCTTGCTCCCTGGCCTGGTATTACATGGAAGCACTCCCAGAATTTTTGCCCAGCGTAGGGGAATCAAGGAACTCAATCTTCCTTGGTCAGTGTCGGAGAGGGCAAGAATATTACTTCAGATTGATTTTAAGCACCTTTTTCTCTGAAGTGCTACTCTGTGATTTCATCCTGGCCTCTGCCAGTGGGCCCGAGCTCGGGGCGGGGGGAAGGGGGGTGGGGCTCTCCTGTGCTGGGCAGGCTCTGAAGATGGCCCTGGCAACAGACAAGGAGGATCCATCACTTACTGGTGAAGTTTTTGCCATGGTGACCCAAGAAAGTGCACAAAAGATAGAATGGCCCCTGGTCCTTTGAAGCCTCCCTCCTTTTCATCAGTACCAGTAGGGGAAGGGGGGAGTAGAGTACTAAGAATCATGCAGATTTTAGGAATAAATATAAAGTAACAATAACATTATAAATAGGAATCTGACTTTTGGCAGCTGGGTGGTACAGTAGATAGAACGCTGGGCCTGGAATCAGAAAGACTTGAGTTCAGATCTGGCCTCAGACACTTAGTAGCTGTGTGGCCTTGGGCGGGTCATTTAACTACTATGTGCCTCAGTTTCCTCAACAGTAAAACGGGCATCTCCTTTCAGCCAGGGTTGTTGTGAGGATAAATGAGATAGTACTTGTAAAGCGCTCAGGGCAGTGTCGGGCACAGAGTAGGCATCGTAAAAATGCTGGCTATTTTTATTTTTCAAATTATTGTTTTTGTGGCCGTTATATTCCTAATGTGAGGTCCAGTGACCAAAACCAGTGCATACTTTTGAAAAAATGGAATCATATTAATCTTGACATTAAGAGACAAAAATGAAGTTTCTGCTAAGCAGAAAGGTGGTGTACAGGTACCTGAGGTAGGATTCACACTCGGGTCTTCCTCCCTTCAAATCCAACATGCCACCTACTGTGTCACCAAGAACCTCTGGTGACAGTAGAATAAGTTACAGTGACCCTGCAAGTTTTCAGCCCTTCCAGCTTTGCAGGGTTTTGGATACACTGAGTTACACAAAAAAAAACCATACAGCATCCCTAGTGAGTGGCCACTGAGTCTGTGCTTGAAGACGCCCACAGAGGGCAAACCTGCCCTTTCCTGAGGCAGCCATTCCACCTGGGGACAGTTCCAGGGCTTAGCACGTCCTCCAGCCTAAATCTCCACCTTGCACTCACAGTTTCTAATTCTGCCTGTGGAGGTCAAGCATGCCCTCCTTCTGTTGCAAGCCTTCTGAAGCACAGCTCTCATTTTGTGCCCACCGATGCCCTCCCGAGCTCTTTCCCTAGGCCAGACATCCCCAGTTCCTTCTTCTGTTTATGGTCTTCATAAAGCAAAGCCATCTGTCTTCACCATTTCCCACCAGTAGCTGTAAGTTCCTTGAGGGCAAGGCTTGTTTTGTATTTATCTTTGTATTCCCCACACATAAGAGAGTCTCTGGGATATGGTAGACTCTTAGTTCTTGTTGATGGAACGAATTGAAAGTCACCCTCCTCCTAGTGGCCCCCACCTTACTAGTACCCTTCCTAAAATATGGTGCCCAAGACAGAGAGTTTCTATCAGTCGCTGCCTTGGTTATGTTAAGCTGTGAACTAAAAGTCCTCTTTATCCAGGTCCCTGGAACCCGAGGTTTGGAGAAATCTTGGGTGGGCATCACTACTGATTCCCATTCTCATAAAACCGGCCCTATCCCTGTACTCCTCCCTTTATCTCCCAGGCCTACGTGCTCTCATCAGTGCATAGTCATAGAATTGATGCCAACGTCACGGCTGCACAGGGTGGATCAGTGGATCAGGCCCCTTTAACCCGCTTGTCTTGCATTTCCAGGGGGTTGATGACGTCACCGGAGAGCCGCTGATCCAGCAGGAGGACGATAAACCTGAGGCCGTGGCTGCCAAGCTGAGACAGTACAAGGAGGTTGCGAAGCCCGTTATAGAATTATACAAGTGAGTGTTTCTGTTCCTGAACCTCCCTGTGCCCTCCCAGGGAGGAGTGAACTCTGGGGAGTGTGGAACAGAATGGCCGCATGAGTGAAGCTGCAAGTAGAGCTCCTCGCATGGCCCGGGGATGTGCCTGAGAAGCTGACTTAGCAAGCACCCGGCACATAGTAGGCACTTCATAAATGTTTGTTGAATTGAGTTGCCAGGCAAGGAAGTGGGAAATTGACAACAACAACAACAACAACAATAATAATAATAATAATAATAATAATAATAATAATAATAATAATAATGATAATAATAATAACTGGCCTTCATTTAGTTTGTCCGTGTTTGTGAAGAACTTTCCCAACATTCTGTCTTCTCAGAAGCAATGGGTTTAGAAGGAGGGAACCTGAATTCAAGTCTTGACTTGCTACTTTTCCTGCCTCAGTGACCTTGGGCATGTCACTTAACCTCTCTGGTCCTCAGTTTCCTCACATGTGAAATGGGAGGGAGGTTTGGACCAGACAGGAGGGAGGTGCCACGGGCGGTGGTGGGGGTGTTCATTTCCACCAGTGAGGATCTTGAGGCTCAGAGACATCAAACTTTCCCAGAGTCACAGGTTTGTAAGTATTAGAAGCAGGATTTGAATCTGGGGCTTTCTTGATTCCAAGTTCAGACCTCTGGCTCTTCTGCCATATTCTCTTTCAGTTTCTTAAAGTCCAGAATTAAAACATGAAAAAAATGAAGAAAAGTAGATAAAATAAACAAATTAATTGTAGATTAGCTTCTAGCTCTCCTGTCTCCTAATCCTGATCACTACAAACCTACATTTTTCTTTTTAATTCAGAGTATCCAAAACCTTGTGTAGCTGGAAGGGTTACGTGAAAATAGAGGGTAGCTATTGAGCTAGGTGGTGCCATGGCGCATAGGGCTCTGGACCTGGAGTCAGGAAGAATCATCTCCCTGAGTACAAATCCCATCTCAGACACTTACTAGCTGTGTAACCCTGGGCAAGTCACTTAACCTTCTTTGCCTCAGTTACTTCATCTGTAAAAGCTGGAAAAGGAAATGACAAACCAGTCAAGTATCTTTGCCAAGAAAACCCCAAATGGGGTCACAGAGAGTCAGACATGACTGAACAACAAACAACCATAGCTCTTTTTTGAGCTGCTTTTCTGTCACTGTCACCACACACTCCATCTTATCCAAGGTTAAAGACTAGGCTTGTTTGCATTTTCTTTTTAAGTGGCAGGGATGGTGGATTTCTAGCCGCCCTCCAGTACTCCCATTCTTAGAGTCAGAGAATCAAGGCATCTTAGAAATCTGCTCCTCCAACCACTTCATTTTATAAATGGGAAAAATTCCCAAGGCCCTAAGTGATCAAGTGGTGGGGGCAGCTTTGCGCCCAGATCTGGCAGCTTCCTGTTCAGTTAAGTAGAGAGACTGGACTTCTGGAATCTGTGTATCTTTAGGGAATGAACTAAAGATAAACTCCCATCTGGGTCATCTCGATGCCTCACTCCAGAGCTTTCTAGAAGACTCTGGATTTGGGGGCTGCTTCCTTATCTGGAATGTCCATTTATATCAGTGAAATCAGAAGTCTGGTCCCTCTCCCCTGACCTCCCCGTGGTATTTACTTATGATCGTGGGATCTTAGAGTCATCCAACACAATTCCCTAATTTTACAGATGAAGAGATTAAGACCCTTAGAGGTCAAGTGACTGACCTGTGGTCAGATAGCTAGTAAATGGCAGTCAGGATTTGAACCCAGGTTTGTAATGGAAGCCCCTTGGACTCAGAAACTGCTTTGCTATTGTCTTTTGTATCCAGACCAGCACCTAGCCAAGTGTCTGGCCCAGAAGTAGTGCTTAATAAATGCATCTTGATTGAGGCTTGGTTGTTGAATGAATGAACAAAAAAATGAAGGCTAGCAGAGACTGGTTTGTTTTCTGTCCCCAGTACCCAGCATGATGCCTGGCATGTAGGAAAAACTTAATATCCCTCTATTGAATTTAATTGAACCGATCTTAAAGGATGCTTGGCCAACATGGTGGCCTTGTGTGTGTTCGGTTTTTCTATCCTAATGACCTGAGCTGTACAATAATATCATTTTCTTTTCAAAATATCTTTATGCTTCTTACTTTGACATCAAATACATCCTCCCCTCCCCTTAGTAGAGAGCCTTACCTTGGAACAAATGTTGTTAAAATTCCTGAAAACGTGAAGGAAAACCGACCAAACTCATCATTCATCAGCATTTCTTACCCATAGTGCGCTACCCTTTCAGCCAAAGGAGGGGGATGTAAGAGCCTCATTTTCGAAGGAAAGCCTAAATGTGCCTTTGTTTTGTTGTGAACCCTGTCTTTCAGGACCCGAGGTATCCTCCACTCCTTCTCTGGGACGGAGACCAACAAAATCTGGCCATATGTTTACTCACTGTTTTCCAACAAGATGGCGTCTATTGGAGAGAAAAAAGCCTGACAAGCGTATAGCATGGAAGAACAGGAGGATGTGATTGTTCATTAAATTGTGTGTGTCGTATCGGTGCTGTGTTCAAATTAGAAGCTAATCGAGATCACTCAAAGCGCCTTCCTTGGTTATCCCAGGGAGTGATGTCAAAATGAATCTGTATAGAGAAGTGACCAAAAAATAGGGCCCTCTTCCACTTAGGAAGGAAGTCTCAAAGGGTTTAAAATAAAAGACTCGACATTTGTCTGGACCCCTAAATGAGATCAGGCTGTCTAGGAACCAAATCCTGGATGACTTATCCAACCTGTAACTCATTCGGAAGGTCATGTGGTTTTCCTTCATGGCGTCCTCTGGGAAGTAGCGATGGGCAGCGGTGGGACGGTGCCCCAGAGGGCTGCCAAGCCACAGAGCCTGAGGACTGGAGGCCTCCAAGGACTGTGGCCCCGTCTCGATCACAGAAGCTCTGCTTCTGTCTTCACCTTTGTAGCCAAAGCCAGTCATTCCCATCCAGTCTGTCAGATGGGCCACTGGGCTTCTGGCTGCTGTCCGCTTTCCTTTTCTTCCTTTGGGATGTGAATGCTATCTCATCCTCCTCCAGCTTCCGCGGGATTTTTTTTCATGCCTTCTGAGAAGAAAGGCATGAGGACCCTTCCTCCTCCATTGCTACTCAGCTCTCTCCTTTCCCACAATGCCCATAGCCAAGGGTGCAGATGGCTATCCCTGGAAAACCTCCTGACATCTGCTTAGGAGGGAATGAACAAAATCCATTCAGATTCCAGGGACTGAGTTGTACATGGGAACCTTAAAGCCCAGGTTCGTGTTTCCCCCCCGACACCCAGCTCCTTTCCTTTCATGGAAGGCTAGGCTTCTCAGCATCTCACACAGAGCACCCACACGTCATCTCACATATTAAAACAGTTAAAAAATTGCGGGGACTTCACTAGAGGCAGTGTAGTGTAGCAGATAGAGCTCTGGCCTTAGAATTCAAACCTCCTTCCTGCAGATAGATACTTCCTAGCTGTGTGACCCTAGACTAGTCGCTTAACCTCTGCCGCCCTCAGTTTGCTCAGCTATAAAATGAGGGGGTTAGATGGGATGCCCGCTTCCAGCTCTAAATTTTGGATCCTACTAGAGTAAGCAGATGTTTTAGTTATTATTCAGAATAAACCATATTGGAGAGATGCTGCTGAGTGTTAGTGCTAAGGATGCATGTTGTAGAGATGCTGAAAGAGAGTCTGTGCCCACGTGGAAGAGGCCTCTGCACTCGCCATGGCTAGCCCGAGTGTGATAGCTTTAATACTACAGGATAGAGGGCATCTTGTGTGGATGGTGAAAAGGATCCCAAAGGGTTAGGCCTCTCTCTTACTTTTCCTCTGGAAAATCTAGAAAATGCCATTTATTCCTGCTGCCTTACACCTGAGGAGCGTCCTCTGTCCATGACTGGGAGGAGGGTGACGCTTTTCCCCAAGGAGATTCTCCGCTAGTGTTTCTAGAAAAGACCCCACCCCCCATGGAGCCCTGCACACTGATGGGAAGAAGGGCTGATTTTCAGTGCTTCAGTTGATGGAGCTGAAATGCATTATTTACTCAGTGAAGCTTTCCTCGACATCTCAGCAACACCCCTTTTGTTCGGTGTCTTAGCACCAGTGAACTGGATAGCCTCTCCATTAAAAAAAGACCCACCCAGCTTCTTGCCAAACTGCCTTTCCTCCTCCTCTCTGCCCTCCTGATGGAGCAGATTAGTTGTGTTGTCTTCTAGCTGTCTTGATGGGGAGCCAAGTTTTCTACTGTTTTATTGGGCAAGTGGGTGGCTGGTGGCAATGGAAAGGGAATGTTAATTTTTCCGATTTGTGTCATTAAAATGCCTCACACGGGCTTCTGGAATGTGGTCATCGCCTCATGTTGACTTGGCAGCCTTTGGGAGGAAGGATGTTTGGACGACAGGAGAGAGCTCCAGGTGTGAACCAGGTGTATCAGCTACTCCCTCTAGATGGAGGTCCTTGAGGTAGTGAAGGAGGAGCCTGGGGACATGGCAGGGCTCCAGAGCCACAGCAGTAGTAGCTGTATTATGTAGTGCTTTTAAGTTTGCCGTATGCTTCATGTGTATTTCATAGATGACTGTCATCCCCTACCTCCACACCTTTGTGCAGGATGTCCTGTGCTTTCTCATCTGTTCCTTTTGGAACCCCTCTCTCCCTTCCAAGGCCAACTCTTTGATAAGACCTTTCCTGATCTCAGTTAACCCTTTCTGCAACCTTCTCCCACCTCCCATCACTAGACATTTACTTTGTACGTCCCCATATCTGCTCAACTGTGAACGTAGATGTCCATGTCAGGATGTGACAACCTCCCTTAGCTTCATTTCCTTATCTCTAAAATGGAGACAGTAGCACCTACCTCCCTGGGTCGTGTGGATCAAATGAAATAACATTTGTAAAGTGCTTTGCAGACCGTAAGGCACAACATACATGGTAACTTTTAATGGTGATAAACTCCTTTAGGGCAAGCAGTCAGGGGTTCCCTTTTGTCTGTCTGCCTGGCACTTTGGGTCGTGCTTGTTCCCTGGCAGGCACTTGGTAAGTGCTTTTACTTGGGGTGGTCAAGCATTAAGGTGAGTCTCTTTTGCAAGGAAAGAACACAAGCTTCAGTATTTGGATGCTGTAATTAAAAGATTGCATTTTTCATGACGTGTATCCTGATAGTTAATTACCTCCGTAGAAATCTGTATGAGAAGGACCGTCACAGGTTGTTTAGTCCATGCCGTCTCTGGTCACCATGCCTGACTAGGGCTGTTCAGCCTCTGCTTGGCTACCTCCAGTGCTCCAGCACCGAAGGGAGAGCTGCCGGCCCCACTGATGAATTCAAGGCCAGTCCTCTCCCTTTCCTTGTAGGGTCTGCTCCTGATATGAATAATCTTTTTAATATGACACCACTAAGTGTTGCCATTGCACCAAAGGAAGACAGTGCCCCATTTGGAGAACACTGGTGTGGCACAACACTCCCCATTCAGCTTTAAGGAGGCTGGGGAGAACAGTAAAGGAGTTCTGAATCTGGAGACCTGCTGCCCACCACCTGGATATCCCCTCTGGACCTCAGTATCCTCACTTGTAAAATGAAGGGGTTGAACTCAGTGACCTCTGAGGACCCTTCTGGGTTCAAAAACCCTCCTCCTATGACTGTAACCAGATTGGGGAGGGGTGGGGAGTTTTAACTGAAAAAAAGATGGAGATGGCTAGGTTCTGTATTTCATAGGACATTTCAGCAAACATTCATTAAGCTCCTACTATGTGCTAAGCCCTAAGGACACAAAAAGGAAGCAGCCACTCCTTACAAAGAGCCTACATTATATAGAGGTGATGTGTTCAGATAAAGTGTGTCCATAGTCATTTGAGGGGGAGATGCTGGGAGAATGAGAGTCAGTATGAGCCACATTTGAAGGTGGAGGTCAGTTGTTGGTGTATGGGGGACCATGGAGGTGGAAAATGGAATATCTCAGGGTTGTTGTACGGATAAAATGAAATCACATGTGAAGTGGCCTGCAAACTCTGAAGTGCAGCATTTTCTAATTTCTAAACAAGTAAAACGGAGGACAAATGGGGAAACTTTCTATGCCATGATACATGCATGGATTTAGGAATGTCTCGGAGGACATGTTATGTGGGGGAAGGAAAACTTCCCAGGTTCTGTGTTCCTGAAAATATTTTCATTAGGATTCAAATTATTTTCACAAATTACTTTCCTAATCTTACCCAATAAAGCTTACACTTCGGTTACCTGAAGAGGAGGCATAATCGTCCCATGGCTACTGTCAGAGGTGGTGTCCAAACCCAGTTTTTCCTGACATTGGGTTCACCACTATCCACTACTTCATGCTCCCTCTCCAAGCGTTGGTGGCTAACCCCTCCCTGCCCAGAAGCAGGGTTGCCAACCCTGAAGTTGTCTTATTTCTAATACACTTTTTACACAAAAGGAATGTAGAATCTTAGAGCCTCATCACTTCCACTCTTCCGTTCAACCCAATTCATAGGCTCATCAATCCAGAGCTGGACAGAACCTTCGAGACCATTGTCAAACACTGTCGTCTGACTGATGAGGAAACTGAGGCCCAGGGAGTTTAAGTAATTTGCACAAGGTCCCATAGGCAGTAAACTTGAGAGGCCTCTGATCGGAGAGTCTGTGCTCTTCCCGTTGCACAAGTATCATTTGTTAAGCCCCTACTAAGTACTAGGCACTGTCCTGGCTCAGAGATAAGAAGCAAAACTCTGTTCCTTAGATGCTACTGGTTCTCTTGCACTGACTCCAAGTAATCATTCATCTTTTGTGTAGATGCCTTCAGTAATGGAGACCTCATCTCATTAAAAAAACTCATTCCAAAATTTTTTTTTTACAATTCTAATAATTGAGACAAAAATTGCTTCTTGGGGTCTTTCACCCATTGGTCCTAGTGTTTAGCTTTGACCCATAATAGCACTTCCAGAGTTTCCTAGTTGTAATGTGAAGTCTCCTTTTCTCCAGGCTAAGCATCCCTACTTTCTTCCCATGACACAGTTCCTCACCCCGGGACCATCCTTGGTGCCTTCTGGACACTCTCCAGCTTGTCAGCATCCTTTTCAACCAAAGGCGGTGCCTGGAACTGAGCACCATGTTCTGGAGGTTGTCTGAGCAGGGCAATGCTTGCAGGGGCTGTTACCTCCCAACTTCTGGACACGGGGAGGGCTGGTTAAATCAGTAATAGAGTGAATTAAGAGAAAACAGCCTCCATACTACATTCAGGTAAATCCAATAAGTTCCTCAACGAGGTCTGTATTTCCTCTGGTTATAAATTTGCTTCAGACTGAACAGAAAGGTTTAAGGAGAGCATTTTCAGGATTTCCCCCTTGGTTCCAGCTCCCCATTATAAGTCACAGTTGACCTCATTTCCACTCACAGCTCTAGCACCTCTGCATGCTGCCCTCTGGTGTTGAGAAAGGGAAAAGGTAGCAGAACTGGGTAACCAGGCAGTTTGGTTACCTGATAATGGGATTTCCATCAACGTGGAATTTGGATTAATTCCTTTCTGTGTGGTTGGACTTTTTGTCCCTTCCCTCTCAGGTGCTAGGTCCATGCCCTCCGTCTTTGTAGCAGACACTGCCCTTCGTGGCCTTTGACCAAGGCCTCCCTTTAATGGTGGGAATGTATCAGCCTGATTTAGTGGGAATAATGCCAGATTTGGAGTCAGAGGACCTGGGTTCAAGGCCCCATTGTGATATCCATCCCTGAAATGAGAGGTTTGGAAGGGATGGCCTTCCAGCACTAAATCTGTGATCCCCTTTTGTTTACCAATTTGGTGATACCCTAAGGAAAAGTCATCTTCTAAAGGCATAAAACCATAGATCTAGAGAAGGAAGAGACCTCAAGGGTGATCTCCAACCCCCTCACTTTGGCTGGTCCAAGGACACCCAACTGGGAAGCATCAGAGGCTGGATTTGAACCCAGGCATCAGACTCCAGAGCCAGGGAGCATTACACTGTTTCCCTGTTGGAGGTATGATGCTTGAGTCTATTATTCTTCATTCTGAGAAACAAACTCTGGTGAGGAAGACTTTGATCTCATAGTGGGGATGTGATAGAGTCACAAATAATGGCCCTCTCCATGTCCTCAGAGCTCTTCTCAATTGGTTTTCAAATAAGCTTGGAAATACTGACGATGCAAGATCCAGACCTGGGAAGCAGGATTTCATCCAAGGAAGGCTTTAGAAAATCTCTTTCTACACTGGTTTAGTGAGCCAGGAGTGGAACAGAGCCAGGGACGTGATTGAATGGTCAGTTCCGAGTAGCTGGAATGAGTTGGGGGGAAGCTGCCCCCAAGTGGCGAACCTGGAGCACATAAAGTCAAAGTCTGACCATGTCCCTTCCCTCCCCCCAATAACCTCAATAACTCCCTATCAAGTGTGAAATCCTGCTATGCGACATTGAAAGCCCTTCCAAATTTGGCCGATTCCCGTCTTCCTACACTTGGTTCCCTTTTCAATGCTCTATAGTCCAGCTAACAAAGGTCTCCTCATGGTTCCTCAAACTTGACATTCCATCCCATTTCTCTGCCTTCACACCATGATCTTGCCACCCCACCCCCAGTCTCAGCCTCTTGCTTTCCTGAAGGGCCTTCTGCCTTACCTGGTCTCCCCCTCAAACCTCCTGCCAGTGCCTTCTGTTCCGAGATTACCACCAATCAACTCTATATCTATCTTGTATGTATATACAAGTTGCTTGTCCAATATTTTTTCTCGCTCATCGGGTTGAACTCCCTGAGAGCGGGGACTATTTTGGGGGTCTTTCTTTGTACCCCCAGCACTTAGCACAATGCCTGGCACATAGTGAGAGCTTAATATTGATTGATTGACATCTGGAGGAAAGCGGCCTCTGAGGAGAATACAAGGACTCCTTCTGCCCCTTAGAAGTGCCTCAGATCCAGCTGGAGGGGAAGGGAAGGGAATAACCATTTATGGAACACCTGCTGTGTGCCAGGAACTATGCTAAGCACTTTTGACAACTATCTCAATCTTCACAACAGCCCCGCAAGGCAGCTGCTGTTTTTATCCCCTTATTTTTGTCGTTTGGTGGCATCTAACTCTTCATGACCTTGTAGATCATGACCCTTCTATACTTCACCATCTCCTGAAGTTTGTCTAAGCTCATGTTTGTTGCTTCCATGACACTATATCCCCATTTTACAGATGAGGAAACCAAAGTAAACAGGGTTAAGTGACTTGCCCAGGGTCACCCAGCTAATAAGTGTCTGAAGTCCAGTTTGAACTAAGGTCTCTCTGACTCCAGACCCAGCACTCCATCCACTGTGCCTCCAGCTGCCTCAGCTGAACAACCCTGGGGGCCACTTCTACCCTGAGGTCACTGAATGGGCTTTGGGAGTTCACGGGGAGAGACGCTGGGTTTTTTTGTAGAAAAAGTAGCTGTTTAATTCAAGTACAACAATATTTATAAAGCACTACCACAGTGCTTGGCATATAACAAATGCTTGTCCACTTCCCTTCACACGCTGAGCCTCCCTCAGCATTCCCTGTGCACCATTTTGTCCAGACTAGGCTGAAAGCAGCTTGGAAATTCTTTCTGTTTGATATTTGCATCCAGAAGAGAGGGCGGTGGGAAGGGGAGCCTGGGAAATGTGGCTGCATCTTAGCCATCTTTTGGTGGCTCACATCATTCTTGCCAAGCCCTCCCTAAAAGAGTACACCTGCCATTTATTTTGACCTCAGAGAGACCCCGACTTCTACCCATAAACACTCATGAAGTGAGAAAACCAAAAATCTGAGCAGAAAGTTCTCATGTTCCTAGGATCGCACCTCTAGAGTCAGAAGGAACCTTAGAGGCTGTGTAGTTCAGCTGCAAACATCAGAGATGAGGACACAGGTGTGGGGAGAAGTGACGTATGCACATTCACCCAGGTTGTAAGAAGAGGAGAGAGGATCTGAACCTAACTTCAAAGCCAGGGCTCTTACCCCCATGTGATCCTGCCTCCTCACATTAGGGGCTGATGGGGTGCTTTCCTTTGGATTCACAGCTGCATCATAGGTTCAAAGCTAGAATGAACCTTTGTACTCTTGTAGACCAATCTGTTTTGTAGATGAGTAAAGAGACTGAGAGGGCTAACTTGAGCATGGTTTTTGGCAAAGCCAGTGTTCAAATCATTCCAATTCAACAAGTCGTGGGATTATGATCTTTTATGGTGATCAAAGTAACTGTCCGAGGGGAATAATGTTTCTAGCAAATGGAGCTCAGTGGGTCAAGTCCTCCATCACTCATCCCAGTTCCACTCTTCCCACTCACTTGTCTATCTGAAAGACTTTCCAATAATCCTCTCCACTACTGCCGGGCTAACTTCATAATTCTGTTTTTCTTCACCCAACAAGCATTCATTAGGCACCTGCAGTGTACAAGGCATAGCATGGGCCCTGGAGACACATAAACTCCAATTAAATAATCTCTTCACATAAGAAGCTCACATTATAGGACAGAGGTTCTTCATTTGGGGTCCATCAACTTTTTTTTAATATCTTAATAACCTTATTTCAATATAGTTGGTTTTATTTTCCGTCCTGTACATTTGATTTTATACATGATTCTGAGAAGGGATCCAGAGGCATCACAAGACTGCTTGCCAAAGGGGACCATGTGCACACACACATAAAATATTAAGAGCCTCTGGGCTGCAGAGAATAAGGGTGAGGGAAACATCCAGGACCCAGAATCTCTTATTTGTAAAAGAAAACAAGGTCCTTCTTTGGGTTGTTTTTTTTTGTTTGTTTTCCAGAATTATACCTTCTAGAGACTACTTCCAGGGCTATGTATATGTATGGTTGTATGTATATATGTATGGTGTATGTATATGTTATCTGACTCCAAGCTGCCTCCATTTCTAAACTTCCAAAATTTGGACGGCAAAGGCAGAGGTTGCCCGAGTAGAAGCAAAGTATGTGCTCAGGTTGCTCAGGGAGAAGTAGGGGCTATTAACATAAGCTTAGCAGTCCCACCGTGGGCAGCAGGGGATTGGAACTAAGGTTCATGAGGCAATTTGTAGTTCTGATTTTGTAGCTAAGGAGACGTCGGAGAAATGCCTGGAGAAAGCCCTCAACTTGGTGGGCCTCTGGTCATGGTCACTGTCCCAAACCCTAGTGGAAATCCTCCACCGTCTCCACAAACTGATCTCCTCGGTTATTGCTCTGGAATGAACAAAGCTGACCTCACAAAAAGCCACTCGCTGATCCGATGAGTCAGCTGGTGGCTGTTGACCCTGACCGCACTTCTGAGCGGTTTTTATTAATGATGATGGTGGTGATAGCTAGAATTTACAGAACACTTTAGCTCATCTGATCCTCCCACCAATCCTGCTTTTATTATGCTTATTGTTATCATTAACTATTATTATTAAGCTATTATTAACACTTATAGGTTAAGTGACTTGCAACACTCCATGAGGAAGGTCACGAGGACCTACACTGGGGTGGTGGCAGTATCTGAGGTGAAAAGCATCCGTATAAGTGTCTGAGATGGAATCTAAACTCAGCTCTTCCTGACGCCGGGGCAGGACTCTCTCCACGGGGCCATCTTGCTGCCAAGTACTTCATTGTAGTTAGTTCACAGTATCAGATTTAGAGCTGAAAGAGAGCTTGAACTCATCTGGTCCAACCCCCTCATTTTACAGATGAAGAAACTGAGGCCCAGATAGACAAAGGGCTTGCCGAAGAGCATACATCTAGCAGAACTAGAATTTAAATGCAGGTCTTCTGGCACTAAATCCAGAGCACTTTCTCTCATATCATGATGCCTTGAATGCAAGTGGGTCCCGGGAACTGCATACCTACCTCTTTTAGAATTTTCATTTTTTGTTTTTTTTAAAAGAAATAGAACTCTTTATTAAAAAAAGCTACGTGTAACCATCAATTAGTATTGCAAATCACTATATTTAAATAAGAAGTAATTTATAACAAGACAAAGAAATACAAAGGCCTTTTTTTTAACAATTACTTTCCTAACTAGTCCTTAATTTTGTCGATCACACAGCTTATTTTATTCTTAAACTTGAGGAGAACTGACTCATTCTGAATCTCTTTGCTTGGAGTGAGATCCTTCCCAAGTTGTCCATGGTTCCACCCAGTCTGGAATTGTACTCCCTGGATAAACGATCTGACACAGTCAAATGGGAGCATATGGGAAGTGCTCTGGGACCCTAAAACTCTAAAGAATACAGTTATTATTATTCAATCATCTCTAAGCCTTCCTGTAGACAATGACACCCCCACCCTAACCCTGAAACGTGCTCTGTCTCCCCCATTTCTTCCTGTTGAGATCCTCTTTCCCCACAGGCCTCCATGAAGGGTCCCCAGAACATTCCCGTCAGCCCTTCCAGCTGAAGGTGACTCTTCCTTCCTTAACTGTTCTCAGAAGCTGGGCCTCTCATTATAGCCCAACATCCCATCAGCTTTACTGGCTACCACATCCTACTAACTCTTACTGAGCTCATGGTCCACTGATCACCCAGATCCCTTTCAGAACAGCTGTTGTCTGTCTGTGCTTCTCCCATCTTCTACTTATGAAGTTGAGTTTTTGTACCCAAGGGCAAGACTTTCCATTTCTCCCTATTGCATTCCATCTTCCTAGATTCAGCCCCAGGGGCTGGCCAGCCATGGTCCTTTTGGATCATGCCTCTGACATAAGGCATGCTTACCCTCCCTCCCAGACTGGTGTCATTTGCAAATGTAATGAGCAATTCATGTTTCTCTTACAACTAGCAGCAGAATCTGACCCAGCATCCAGGCATGGAGGTTGTTCTCCTTCCAAATTTTGTCAGATTTCTGCTCCCCAAATTTGACCTCTGCTCTAATCCACCAGTCCAAACCCTCCATGTCACCTACACACTTCTTTTCTCCTTATTCATCTCAAAAATTTTTATCCTGCTTTTTCCTTCATGGCCTTCTCCCAGAAAAGCCAAAAGTCAAGTGAATGTCTTAAGATAAAGTGGGGCAGGGAAGATTAGCATTATATATATTTAAAATACAATAGACACCCAAGGAGAGAAGCATGGTGGAAAATATTTGAGTGACTATAAGCCACCTGGACAGAAGGAGGAAGTAGATGAGATGGGGAAACTGATAACATTTTTGGTCCAGAGGCATCTGCAATCCAGAGCTGAAAGGGCCCTCAGAGGCCATTACCTTCAACCTGCTCCTTCTGCAGGTGTGGACCCTGAGGCTCAGAGTTTAAGTAACTTGTTCAGAGTCTTACAGGCAGTAAGCAAGCATCAGAGGCAAAATCTGAACCGGAGTCTTCTGACTCCAGAACCAGTGTGCTTGCCACTGGACCATGTTGGCCTTAGTAAAACTGGTCTAATTAACTTTCCTTCAGTGCCACATTTATTATGCCACTCTCCTGCCAAGACAGTTTTGATGGTTCCCAGTTTTCTTCTGCACCAAGTACAAATTCTTCTGTCAGCGTTTAGGGCCCTCTTGTTCGTATGTAGCTGTTTGAATGTTGTCTCCCCATTAAACTGTGAGCTTCTTGAGAACAGCATCTGTCTTTTGCCTTCCTTTGTATCCCTAGCACACAGTACAATGACCAGAACATAATAGAAACTTAGCAAATCCTCCCTCCCTTCCTCCCTTTCTCTCTTCTTCTCTCCCTTCTTTCCTTTCTTCCTCTGGGATCCATCTCCAGTCATCCTAATCTATATCTTGCCACTGGACCCAGATGTCTTCAGAGGACAAAGTAAGACTGGTGGCTTTGCCCACCTCCCTCTCACTTAAAACAAACTCACTTGGAAGGCATGGCATCACCTTCCTGATGTCCTGTCCTCTTTGAGAACGAAGGACAAACAGCAGCAACCTTTCTTCCTCCCTCCTTCCCTTCCTCTCTCTCCACCAGGGGGTGCTACTTGCCACTACCCTGGTCCTACTTTGGTGAGAATCATGCCTATAATTCATTTAGCTTGCAGTCCATGGGGACCCACGACTCTTTTTCATATGAAATACAATGGAGAGAGCTCTATGGAGTCAGATAATCCAGTTAAAAATCCCACCCCACCCCACATACAGAATTTGAGATACGTAGCTTCTCTGGAGCTATAAACAACAGAATTGGACTAGAAGGTAATGGACGCCCCACCCAGCTCTAGGTCAGGAGGATCCTATGGGACTTCCATGCTGTGTTGGCTGTATTTCACTGAACCTTTGACATGTGAACAGAGGATCAGCCCCACAGATGAGGACACTTTCTGTGGGCAATGTGTATGTGTGTATGTGTAGATATGCGTGTGTATATGTATAGTTACATCATCATATATCATATCATATATCGCATTATTATATATTTCATATTACATGTTATATTCTATTATAGACTTACTACCACACAGCTGTACCCACAGCTTCTTCCAGGCTCTAGATGCCCAAGACCTTGGGCATTAAAATTCTCCTACACTAAATGGTTTTGTACCCAAGAAGCTTGGGGGTGCATGGCAACAAGCATTTGCAAATTGGCCAGTCTAAATGTGGCCTGGAGTGGTTGGCACTTTCCCTGTAAAATTCATCACCCTTCATGCAAGTGTTTTTCTCTTCTCCTCCCTCTCACTTGTTCCACTACTGACTCATCTTAGGCTTGTCATTCAGCAGGATCCCGGAATTCTTTTCCTGTGCACGAATTTAGCTATTTATTATCCTATATTGCTTTGGAAAATTGTGTGTTTTTCTTTCCGGAGCCAACTCTAAAGGCAGCATGACACAGTAGAAATAACACTGGGCTTGGCATTGGGAGATCTTGAATCCCAGCTTGTTCCTCCAGAAGAATGCTTAATAATCAATTAAGTAACAAGCAGTTATTAATTTATTATTAAGTACCTACTGTATGCTGGGGATACAAATCCAAAAATGAAATTGTGCCTACTCTGAACAAGCTTCCACTCTACTGAAAGAGGGAGCATAGGACCATCCATTTAGAGCAGCTTTGTGGTCATGGATTCCAATCCCTTCATTTGACAGATGGGGAAACTGAGGGACAGAGAATTTAAGAGACTTGTCCTGATAGCTAGTGAGGGTCTGAGGAAGAATTTGAACTTAGGTCCTCCTCCTTGATCACTTTGTCCAAACTCCTTATTTTACAGAGGAGGAATCTGAGACCTAGAGAGATGAAATCATGGCCAAGGTCACACAGGTGTAAATGGTGAGGTGGATATTCAAACCTAGGTCATAGACTTCCACTACTTCTCAATTAACTTCTCCATTTCTGATCATTTATTCAAGTCCAAGATGATATTTACTGATCATGCTGGCCTGCAAGATATGGGTTAATCCCATCTCCCCAAATCCAAGTTTAAGTTTATGCAGTCCAACCTCTTCACTTAACAGAAAATTGAGGCCTGGAGAAATGAAGAGTTTTGCCCAAGATGACCCTGTCAGTGAGTGCTGTGGGGGAGAGATTCAAACCCAGGTCATGGGTCATAGATGTAGAGTTGGAAGAGACCTCCCTTAATGAAAGTTTTAGTCGACTACAATTTCGATTAAGAATGTTAGGAGGTCAAGAAGGATACCATCTTCCAACCTAGGCTGTGTCATTGCTGTGGACTATACTCTTCTATTTGTGTCTGTTTCTCTGTCCTAGAGCCTAGAGCCTTGACGTCATAGATTTAGAAGAATACTGTTGGGCAAGTTTGAATGGTTACCAGCATTGCAATGACACATGCATTCCATTAAAATGAAGGTCACTTCAGTGCCTTAAAGGGCAGGTCACGCACTTAACTAAAAAGAAAGATAGGCAGCTAGGTGGTGCCATGGTGCATTGAGCACCAGGCCTGAACTCAGGTAGACTCATCTTCATGAGTTCAAATCCAGCCTCAGACACTTCCTAGCTCTGTGACCCTGGGCCAGGCACTTCACCCTGCTTGCCTCAGTTTCCTCATCTGTAGAATGAGCTGGAGAAGGAAATGGCAAACCCCTCCAGTATCTTTGCCAAGAAAACCCCGAATGAGGTCACAAAAAGTCAGACACGACTGAAATGACTGAACGACAACAACACGAAGGCAATAATACTCACATGGCTTGTTTTTGGTAAGGGAGGCTCTTTGCAAACAGAAAAGTGCTATCTCTAACAATGAGTTCTTAGAAATGGGAGCTCAGTAGATGCTGCGTTATCCTCATCCTGTGCCTTGCCAAGAATTACAAATTCTATGGTTCCCATAGGTACTCTCATGTCTGTGGGTGGCAGCTTGTTTACCAAACAGAAATGCATTTAAGATCTCAAGAAGCCATCTGGGAATCAGGCAAGAAAGGAGCAGAATTCAGGAAGGGTCGATGTTCCCTGGCCTACTGGCTTCCCACTGGCCCAGGCAGGGCAGGAACAGGGCCAGCTGGAGCCCAGCAGGGGCGGCTGCCGGGAGTGGGACAGAACAGATGTTCTTGTTTTGCTGGTCTTCTCACTTTCAATCAACCCCTGTGGGTCCTTCCTCCTCAGGCCCTCATGATTCTCTTACTATAAAATGTGCATAAGCAGGAGGTGGATTCACACTGCTTTCCCATGTCCTGGTGGGCACTTTGATCCAATCCGCATAGTAAGTGCCTACTATGTGCCATGCACTGAGCTAGGCCCTAGCAGGTGTGTGTATGTGTATATACATAGATAAGTATGTAGGTATATGCGTGTACATATGTGTATATGCATATATATGTTTCTATATAGATACATGCATACACATACATACATGTGTGTGTCTATATATACATAATATGCATGTGTATGTGCATGTATATGTGTGTATACACACACGTACACATATATACGTATACCTATATATACGTATGGGGCTCCCTCCTCAGTGGTCAAGATCAATACCCCACACCTGTGTGAGAATTGCTTGTGTGAAATGAGAGACATTGGAACAAGACCACTCAGCATGGCGTGCCCTCATCAGAGAAGGTGCTGTGCTCTATGAGCAAAGCAGAATTGAAGTAGCTCAAAAGAAACTCGAGATGGGCCAATTTAGAGAATCCACCCCAAATGTCCACATGCACTGTTTGTGCCAGACTTGTGCTAGAGCATTCTGAGCTCATATGGGTCTGCTCAGCCACAGTTGGACGCACTGTAACTTGACTCCAATATGGTAATGCCATTTTGATCCTCTTTGAGAGTGAAGGTCAACGACAAGCTATCTACGGAGACACCCATACCTTGGCCCTCAAGGAGCTTACAGTCTGGGAGGGGGAAGCATACTATGTCAGGAATTAGCCAACTTCCTAATAATGAGAACAGTCCCAAGGTGGGATGGACTGCCTACAGAGGTTCCCCAAGTGAGAGGTCTTCAAGCAGAGGCTGGATGATTACTCATCAGCTATGTTATATGGAGATTCTTTTGGGGCATAGATTAGACTAGTTGGCTACTGAGGTTCTCGGGTTCTGTGGGCTGATAAGCATAGAGAAACTTCTGATGCAAAGATGGAGCAAAGATGGTATGAAACATACCAGGAAAACGTGAGACAGGAAAGCTTACTTGTAGCTGTTGTACATTACAGCCAATGCCAATGACCTTGGCATTCAATCTTCCATCTCTGTGGCTTTACATAGTGCTCTTATCCATGCCTGAAATACATTCCCACTTCACCTTCACCTGCTAAAAAGTATACCTTTAATCGTTTCCACCCCCACCCCAGAATGTGCAGATATTTTATGCTTGCTTCCAATAGACCATGTGGGAGCTCTCAGGGGCTGGCTTTAATCCATGAATTACTCATTGCTGAGAGCCCCCTACCTGGCTATTGAACCAGAAGAGCTGATGACTCAGGAGACCTTTTATAAGAAAAGAAGGTGCTTCTTCTTCACTTTTTGCCATCAGAATGCTAAATATCTAAGATTGTTAATATTTCTCCCAGCAACCTTAATTTCAGCTTTTGATTCATCCAGCCTAGCATTTCTCATGATGTACTCTG
Organism: Trichosurus vulpecula; assembly: GCF_011100635.1. Classification (NCBI taxonomy): domain Eukaryota; kingdom Metazoa; phylum Chordata; class Mammalia; order Diprotodontia; family Phalangeridae; genus Trichosurus; species Trichosurus vulpecula. The sequence continues at coordinate 14,209,505 of NC_050576.1, read as the reverse complement.
TATATAAGTTAAATAAATAAGGTGGCAATATACAGCCTTGCCATACTCCTTTTCCAATCATAAACTAATCGGTCTTTCCATGTTTGGTTCTAACTGTTGCTTTTTGGCCACATATAGGTTCCTCAGGAGACAAGTAAGATGATGTGGTACTCTCATCTCTTTGAGGACTTGCCACATTTTTTGGGATCTCCAAAATCAAAAGCTTTAGTGTAGTCAATGAAGCAGAAGCAGATTTTTTTTCTGGAAATCCCTTGCTTTCTTCATAAAGTTCATCTGCCTCTTCAAAAACCCAGCCTGCTCTTCTGGTAATTCTTGGTTCACATATTGCTGAAACCCAGCACGCAGAATCTTAAGTATACCCTTGCTGGTGTGTGAAATGAAGATAATTGTTTGGAAATTTGAACATTCCTTGGCATAGCCCTTCTTTAGGAATGGGAATGTAAGCTGATTTTTTTTCCAATCCGCTGTTGAATTTTCCAAATTTGCCAGCATATTGAATGCAGCACTTTAACAGCATCATCTTTTTGGATTTTAAATAGCTCAGCTGAATCCCATCACCTCCACTTCCTAAGGCCCACTCGACTTCATTCTCCAAGATGTCTGACTCTAGATCAGTAACCACACTATCGTGCTTATCAGTAATGTTCTTGCCACTTCTTAATCTCTTCCAATTCCGTTAAGTTCCTACCATTTTGGTCTTTTACCATGCCTATTTTTGCATAAAAAAGTTCCTTTTATATCTCTAATTTTCTTGAAGAGATTTTTCTTTCCCATTTTATTATTTTCTTCTATTTTTTTGTATTGCTGATTTAAGAAAACCTTTTATCTCCTTACTATTCTCTGGAATTATGCATTCAGTTGGGTATATCTTTCCCTTGCCTTTCCTTGGCTATTTGTAAAGCCAAATCAAACAGACATCCATTTTGCTTTCATGCTCTTCTTTTCCTTTGCAATGTTTTTTGTTGCTGCCTCCTATAAAATATTGTGAACCTCTGTGTATAGTTCTTCAGGTGCTCTATCTACCAGATTTAATCCCTCAAATTTGTTTATAATTTCAATTTCATATTCATAGGGAATGTCATTTAGGTAATACCCATGTGATCTGATGATTTTCCCTGCTTTCTACACTTTAAGTCTGAATTTTGCCATAAGACGTTCGATATTTGAGCCACAGCCAACTCCAGATCTGATTTTAACTGACTACAGAGCTTCTCCACCTTTGACTGCAAAGTATATAATTAATCTGATTTCGATATTGAACATCTGGTGATGTTCATGTGTAGAGTTGTCTTCTGGGTTGTTGGAGAAAGTGCTTATTAGGACCAGTGGATTATTTGGACGAAACTCTTTAGTCTCTGTTCTCTTCATTTTGTCCTCCAAGGTCAAACTTTCTTGTTATTCCAATTTTCTTGTTATTTCCTACTTTAGCATTCTAATCCCCTATGATGAATGTGACATCTTTTATTGCATTATTTCTAGAAGATATTGTAGGTCTTCATAGAACTGATCAGCTTTGGTCTTTTTTGGCATTGGTGGTTGGAGCGTAGATTTGTATTACTGTGACTTTAAACAGTTAGCCTTGGATTTGAACAGATCTCCTTCAGTCATTTTTGAGATTATACCCCAATACTGCTTTTCTTACTCTTTTATTGACTATGAGGGTTACTCTATTTCTTCTAAGGGATTTTTGCCCACAGTAGTCTATGTAATGATGACCTGAATTCAGCTCACCCATTCCCATCCATTTCAGTTCACTGACACCCAAGGTATTGATGCTTAATCTTTCCTTCTCCTGTCTGACCACATCCAGTTTAGTGTGGTTCCTAAATCTTACATTCTGGGTTCCTACAGAATATTGATCATTATGGCACCCAACCCTTTTGTCACCAGACACAGCTGCAGCTGAGCTTCCTTTTGCCTTTGTCCTAGCCACTTAATTAGTTCTGGAGATACTTGTAGCTGCCCTCTGCTCTTCTCTGGTCATGTATATTGGATACCTTCTGACTTGAGGAGCTCATCTTCTGGTATCTAATCTTTTATCATTTTAATATCCGTGCCAATTTCTTGGTAAAGATATTGGAGTGGTTTGCCATTTCCTTCTTCAATGGATCATCTTTTGTCAGAACTCTTCACTATGACCTATCTTGGGTAACTGCATGGCAAACATCATAGTTTCATTGAGCTACACAAGTCCTTCTGCCGTGACAAAGCAGTGATCTAGGAGAGGATGTTAAATTACTGAATTCCATTCTGATAATTCTAGTAATGTGTGCTGTGATTCTACTGAATTCTGCTCTAATAATGTTGGTAATGTGCACTGATTCTTTTATTCTTAGGACCTCCCTATGTCTTGTACATTTTTCACTGGGAAGAACTAGACGGGAGCCAAAAGTGACATTGTCTCCGGGATTCTAGATGAGGGTTTGATGAGCAAATGAATGTAAGAATGAGAGTTAATGTTTCCCTGTGAATGAACTCAAGAAAACTACAATGGCTTAGAAACAGTCAGTGAGTGGTACACATTGCCAACCCCTGTGAATTCCAGATGAGCAGTGCTGGATATATGCTCGTATATGCTATACGAGGGCTTTTATTTCCTTAAATGCTCGTCTTAGGTTCTGTCTCTTCCATGAAGGTCTTCCTAATCCCCATAGCTACTGTTTCTTCTAGCCTCAAGTGAGCTTCTATTTACTTATCTGAATCCATGATGTATTCCTGAGTACAATGTAAGCTCTTTGGGCACAAGGACTATTTCATTTTTTATCCCAGTTTTTGTATACTTGGCATACAGGTATATAGTCAATGCTTACTGAATTGAATAGAATTGGGGTGATCAGAGAAGGCTTCATGGAAGAGGTGGCACTATACTCAATGCTTCATTTTCCTCCTCCCTTATTTCTCTTTCCCTTTTCTATTGCAATAATAGGATCTGACCATAAAGTGAAGGTATTTCTTTCCTAATTTGGATGCAATTCTTGCATTACTATTGTAAATAATAATAATAATTAATAATAATAACACTTTTTAAAAAAAGTTATATTACACTGCAGGCCCATACTTAACAACTAAATCTCTTATACCCCAATAAGTATTTTGGCTCAAGGATTGAAACCCGTATAAGTGGAAGGATTGCTCAGATCAGGGAAAACACAGGTGATTAGATGTACCAAAAATAAATTCTGATTTTAGTCGAATGATACTTTTATCACAAGTTGCTCAATAGTTCAACTCATCTCTTATCCCACTTAGCTTCTTTGCTGCAAATTTCTCTGATAAGGGTCTCATTTCTAACATATATTGGGTATAATTGAAATTTATATGAATAAACTTCATTCTCCAATTGATAAGTGGTCAAAGAATATGAAGAGGCAGTTTTCAGAGGAAAAATCTAAGCTCCCAATAGCATTGTGAAAAAAATGCTCCAAATCGCTAATAATTAGGGAAATGAAAATTGAAACAACTCTGAACTATGACTTCATATCCATCAGATTGTCAAATCTGACAAAAAGGGAAAATTACAAATTCTGGTGGGACTGTGGGAAAACAGGTATAATTAATGCACTATTGGTGTAATTGTAAACTGAGCCAGCCAATCTGGACCAGCTCTATCCCCCCAAAGTTCCTAAATTGTGCATATCCTTTTAACTTGTTGATACCACTACTACAGCTATAATCTAAAGAGATTAAAGATAATGGAAAAGGACCCATATGCCAAAAAAAATTGTAGTCACTTTTTTTTGTGGTGGCAAGTAACTGAAAACTAAAGGAGTGTCCATCTGCTGGGGAATTGCTGACCAAATTCTGGCACATGAATATGATGGAATCCTATTGTTCTGTAGGAAATGCTGAATCAGGGAAACCTGGGAAAACTCATCTGAACTGAGGCAGAGTGAAATGAGCAGAATCAGGAGAACAATTTGTCCAATAACAAAAATATTGTAAAGACAAACAACTTTTAAGAACTGTGATTAATGCAATGACCAGCCACAATTCCAGAGCACTCATAATAAAACGTTCTGCTCACCTCTTGACAGAGAAATCATGGACTCACAGTGCAGATACAGACAAAAAAATTTGGACATGGACAAGATGGGAATTTGTTTTCCTTGATGATGTATATTTGTTGTAAAAGTTTTATTTATTTTTCTTTTTCAATGAGGGTGGGGGAAATAAGAGAGAGTGAGGTAGATTTTCAGTAATTGAAAAAAGAAGAAGCAGCTAAGGTTGTCAGCTGGGAGAGTGGAAAGAAGGGGGACCATGGGAAGCTTGAACAAGCATGCAGTGATTTAGAATAGCTTTCACAGAGAGTGGAAAAGTGAATTGGCTAAGGAATGCCTTGTAGTAGTGAGGGCCCATTTGAGATTAGGTAGCGAAAATTGGTAATGGACCCAGGCACCCTGCTTTCTTTATTTTCTCCAAGTCTGTTCAGCAGCACATGATTAGGAGTAAAAGCAACATATTGTAGGTATAACCCAAGGTTGCGGTTTGGTGAATCATGATCAGCAATAGGACAAGGGAGCAAGGCATTAAAATATAGAATTAAAATGATTCACCAAGGGGTTGAGATAGAGAAGGTAGGAAAGCATCTGATGGCTTGAAAAAGAATCAAGGGATGGAGGGACTGGAGGTGGTGGTGAGGATGAAGGACAGAATGAGAGTTCATAAGGCAAAAGGAAAGATGAGATGATAAAGGTTATGATTTGATAAAGGAAAATCAGAGTTCTTAAACATAGAAGTGAAAAATGTGGGTGATCGCAAAATCAAGGGTATGACAATCTCTGTGTGAAGCTGAGAGGGCATGGAGGAACAGTTAGATAGAATATTTCTTAAGTGCTTACTTTGTATCAAACCCAGATGTTGGTGCTTCTCTGGTAACTATGTATATTGTGATTTTGTCAGACACAAATCTGTCTGTTGATTTGTTTATAATGTACACCTGTAATTTCTGTTTGTATTTGCTCTGAAGTGCAGGGTCCTGGCTTTTTCCCCTGAATTGAGTGAATGGTATATGTATGTTTAATTATGTAAGATTGTTAACCCCTTAAAGTTGCTTTCCTTAGAAAAGCAGATCAAAGAACCTGTGCTAGCAGCCCTCCTGTGTGCTCTTGTTGTTGGTCTTTCACCTCCACAGCAGCTTCTAGCAACATTGTTGTTCTATGACCCTGGGCTAAAACTTGTAAGTCTAAAGAAAGGGCCCCAGGAGCATGGACACAGGCTGGTTTTGTAACTCTGGCTAAGTCCCTTCACTTCTCAGTATTCTGGCCATTCTATGATGGTAGAAGAAATTTCCTCACTGGGAGTTCCCTATGCTAATGAGATACCTGCTTGAAAACAATATCCACATACGCACATGTGTGCTCCACAGGCACTCGCTCCTGTACCACTCATTACTTGTGTAACTTTGGACATATAATTTCGTCAGTTTCCTCACCTATAAAGTAAGGGTAGCAGACTAAATAGCCTCGAAGGTCTCTTTCAACTCTGAATCTCTGATCCTGTGACTATCAGGAGACTGAGATCCTGGCCCCTCACTGTCTCCTGCACCAGCCTATAGACAAGAAAATGCCAAGCATGCGTCCAACAAAGGGATTCCTTCCCACACCCAAGAAACACAGATGCCAGTTGTTTCTGAATGACTGAGAGCCCTGCCCAGCTCCCAGGCTCCACAAGCATGAGAAACCCTTGCCAGAGGGATGGTAAATTTTCAATCTGGATACATCCCAGCACGGGGGTGGGGGGAAGACAACACTCCCTCCCCTGGCCCTCCCCTGCCAGAGGGTAAGTCTCTTCCTGGTACTGCCTGCCTGTGCAGCCCAGCTGGGTTTCTTCCATCCTCTCGAAGGTTTTTAAACAAGTCATTTTGAGATTCTGCCTTGGAAATATGCTCCCTAGCCATGACCCACGCCCAGGATGCTGTTAAGACCTGGGAGACTCCAGCTAGACTAAGGCTTTGGATGTGCCCTGTGAGAGGAAGAGGAACTGAGCTAAAGTATTGAGTGACGGGACAGAAGCTGTTACTTAGAAGAGGTGAGTGTCCCAGCTTGGCCTCAGGGCACCTTGAGCCACTGGCCAGCCCACACCAATCTACTCTTCGACCTTCACTGAGCCCACAGGTCCCCATACTAAACTCAGCTTGACTAGTAGCACTCAGGTGCCCAGGGAAAGCTTGTTAGGCTGGGATCATCTGGTAAATGTCTGAGTTGGGTAGAGGGAACAGGGCAAGAGGGACTTTGAACTTGAGCTTCCCAGCACTGATTGGCAGAGCTCCTGGAAGCTCACTGAGGCTTATCCAGTACAGAGATGCTAAGATATTTATTGGGGATTGTTGGATATGAGTACAGGTAATTGAGGGGAATTTGCTGGAATGTTCTTCTTAGGGAATCTTTCTGAAAAAGGATAGAAATCTATTTAGGATGGCTTTGTGAGAGAGATAGAGGCAGAATTGGACAGAAAGAGAGACTCAGAGAGTTGAAGACAGGCAAAGTGTGTGTGTATGTGTGTGTGTGTGTGTGTGTGTGTGTGTGTGTGTGATCACTTAAGGACCAGCTTAGATAAGATTGGATAACCTCATCAACAGAAGATTGACCACCAAGTAATTAATGTTTTGGCAACAGCTGCTTGTGCAAACTGACCATCTATTAGGGAGGATGCCATCTGTGTTAATGAAGGGAGTTAACACACCAAAGAAGAGTAGATTGGTGTAATATCAAGGTATAGGTTGCCCAGCAGCACTGAGCTCTTAAGCTGCTTGCCCTCAGCCCAAAAGGTCAGGAAGCCTCCCTCAGCCTTTGCTAAGTGCCTGCCCCATTTAATGGAAGGGTCCTTTCCCATAAAGCAGGATTCTCCTGCCTTCTGAGGACCTTTTGGAACCTTGAATGCTGCTAACTGTCATTAGGGATCATGTGATCTTCAATTTTACTTAAAAGGCTGCACGAATGGGATAATGGAAGGAATAAGGGACCTCAGTTCAAATCGTAGGTGGCCTTAGCACTTTGTCTTAATTTCCTCATCTGAAAAATTGGGAGGTTGCAGCATATGGGCTTTAAGGTCTGTTCCATTTCTAAATCCCCCGGTCCTGTGACATTGGCTGTTGGGAGCTGCAAGGTGTATCTGAGAGAGGACAACTTCACACTTTGTGTAGTGGGGAACATGTGCATGATAACTCATAGGATTGTAGAGATAGTCAAGCCCAACTCTCTCATTTTCTGGGGAAACTGAGTCCATTATGGAGGTTCAGTGACCTGTCCAAGGTCACACAGCTTGAAAGGATCTGAAGCAGGATTTGAACTCAGGTCTCCCTAACTACGGGACCAGCACCCTATCCACTATACAATGCTGCCAACATACTGTCACCCTACTTATCTAATTGTACTTTTTCAACCTGATAGTATTGTCAGGAAGAAAATGCCTTGTAAATCCCGACTTTCTGTTGAAAGAGGAGTAGGTGTTGCCAGTCATCACATGTCTCTTGAGGGCTTCCTGAGGCTTGACATTCTGTATTGTTGACTTTAATAACTCATTACTGATTAAGTTCCTCATTTTATTTACATTTTTTGCCTCTCCTACCTACCCCCACCCCCCAGGGGCCTGAGGACATCCATAAATTCATTCCCCGCTGTGTAAAAGTAGATAAAAATCTAAAAATGGAAGTAGTAACATCGTGTCATGCCTACGTGAAGGCAGGAAAGCCAATCGCGCACTTTCTCCACGTCGCTTCCAGCTCAAATAGCTCACAGTCAATGACCTGAAACTGTTGGAGAAAACATCAGATGCTTTTTGCAGTGTAAGAAAGTCAGTTTTCCTCATTTTCTCAGATGTTTTGATTGGCAAGATGTCTGATGTGATTGGAGAGGTCTAGTTCTTTTCCTCCACCTTCACATTTTTGTATCTTAAATTTCTTATTCTCCGCACGCCTCTACCTCTGTGGAGGGTTTATCCATCATGCCTTCAGTTTTCATCAATAATAACTGGCATTTATACATCACTTTATGGTTTGCAATGTGCTTTGCTGTGAGCTAGGTACTACCATTATTCCCACTTTATAGACGAGCAAATGGAGATAAACAAAGGTTAAGTGACTTGCCCAGGGTCACATAGCTAATAAGTGTCTGAGGCAGTCCAGCATTTCCTCAACTATCTTTCAACTAGCTGGGAATCCTGCTTTTCCATTTTGCGTTGAGAGTTCTAGAGCCTGAAGGTAACTCAGAAGCCATCCGCTCCAATCCCCTTATTATAGGGGTGAAGAAACTGGGGCGTAGAGAAGTTAAATGACTTCCCCAAGGTCAAAAAGAGTACTAAATGGCAGAAGGGCATTTGAACTCAGGTCCTCTGTCCCCATGGCAAAGATACTGGAGTGGTTTGCCATTAATTTCAAGGATGCCGCCATCCTCGGAGTCACCCAGGCTCCCAGTCAAGGTGTTAGCCTGAACTCCTCCCTCTCACCTCCCACACTGAATCAGTCATCAAGCCCTATCATTTTTATGGGGCAGCTAAGGGGCGCCATAGTGCACAGAACGTTGGTCCTGGAGTCAGGAAGACTCATCTTCCTGATTTCAAATCCAACCCCAGGTACTTACTAGCTTTGTGACCCTGGGCAAGTCACTTAACTGTTTGCCTCAGTTTCCTCATATGTCAAATGAGCTGGAGAAGGCAATGACAAACCACTCCAGTATCCTTGCCAAGCAAACCCCAAATGGGGTCATGAAGAGTCAGATGTGACTGAACAACAACACAATAAATCATTTCTGTCCTCACAACATTGCTCAGATATACTCCCTCTCCCTTCTGACACTTTCCCCTCCCTGGTGCAGACCTTCATCGTGTCACACCTAGACTACTACAATAGCTTCTGGATGATCTGCCTGCCTCAGTCTCTCCCCACTCCAGTCCAGCCTCTCCTCAGCTGTCTACTTGATCTTGCTAAAGAGCAAGTCTGAATACATCACCTCCTTATTTAATTAACTCCCTTGTCTATAGGAGCCACCTCACATCAAATAGAAAATCCTGTTTGCCTTTTAAGGTCCTCCATAACCAGACCATTCTTACTACACCTCACACCCCTCCACATCCTCTGTGATTTAGTGACATTGGACTCCTGGCTACTTCTTACCCAAGATCTCTCCCATCTCTTGACTCCAGGCATATTCACTGGTTGCTGCTCCCCCCACCTTGGAACTCTCCCTCCTCATCTCCACCTGCTGGCTTCCTTCAAGCCCCAGCTAAAACCTCAAGCTTATTGACTTGATTGGACTCTGACTCCAGAGTTTCTTTTTTTATCAATGAATCAGCAAGCATTTGTCAAGTGCCTACTATGTGCTAACTTCTGGGGATATGAAGAAAGGCAAAATAGCAAAAAAGTAGTTTTTGCCCTCAAGCAGCTAACAGGCTACTGTAATGGAGGAGAGAACATTCCAGAACAAAGTACAAATGAGATGCATATAGAGAACATGACAGAGGGAAAAATGCCAGCAGCTGAGGGCAGCTGAGCTCAGTCCTAGGGATTTTATTTCTCTTTGGAAACGTTCTGGAATTTCTTGTTGTTGTCCTGCAATCTCTGGGGAGTGCACAAGATTCACTTTCCTTCCTGTTATAATGTTCATTGAAGGCATTTTGATTTTCTTTCCTTTTGTTTTTAAGATTCTCTCTCTTATTTTCTTTACTAGGTTTCTCTTTAGATTTTCTCACTCATTTGTCCAGCCTTTTAGCTGTAGTCCTTCTGCACCCTGGGTCACTCACTTTTGAATCCTGCCAATTTGATGGTGAGCTCTTTGAGGGCATGGACTGTCTTTGCCTTTCTTTGAATCCTCAGTGTCTGGCACACAGTAGGCACTTCATAAATACTTATTGACTTCCCGCTTCCATTTGTGCATGGACTGCCAAAGTTGGCTTGCGGGTTAACCTTAGCATTTTTCCTGGGGAAATAGAAGTTGCTGTGTACAGGTCTCTGACCTGAAAAACTTCCTGAGAGACGAATAGCCCCAGATGATTTTCTAGTCCCCTTTCCAGGAGGCCCAGTATGTACAGCTGGGTGGCGCAGTTGACCTGGGGTTAGGAGGATGTGAATTCAAATCCAGCCTCAGATACTTAGCTGTGTGACCCTGATTAAGTTACTTAACTTCTATCAGCCTCAGTTTCCTTATCTGTAAAATGGAGATAATATCCATTCCCTTTCACATCCATTGAGAAGGCAAGAGAAGCCAAAACCCATTACAAGACATATAGTCATGCAAAGCAAATGTCCTTATTAGTCATGTCCGGAGCTTCAGTCTGTCGTCTGAGTTCATCAATTCTCTATCTGGAGGTTTGTTGTTGTTAAGTTATCTTTCAGTTGTGTCTGACTCTTCATGATCCATTTGGGGTTTTCTTGGAAAAGATAATGGAGAGGTTTGCCATTTCCTTCTCTAGCTCGTTTTACAGATGAGGAACTGAGGCAAATAAGGTGGAATGACTTGCCCAGGGTCACATGGTTAGGAAGTGTATGAGGTTGGATTCTGAAGAGTCTTTCTGATTCCAAGCCCAGTGCTCTATCCACTGTGCAACCTGGCTGCCCTTCTGTTTGGAGGTGGGTATCATGTTCCACTATAAGTCCTTTGGAACTGTGGTGGATCATTGTGTTGATCAGAGTTGCTAAGTCTTTCACAATTGATTATCTTTCCAATAATGTTGTTATTGTATAAATTGTTCTCCTGCATTTACTCACTTTGCTCTGCATTAGTTCATACAAATCTTCCCAGGTTTTTCTGAAATCATTTTTCTCACTATTTTTTACAGCACAAAAATATTCCATCACATTCATATACCATAACTTGTTCAACCCTTTCCCAGTGGATGGGCGTCCTCTCAGTTTCAATTCTTTGTCACCACAAAAAGATTTGCTGTAAAGACTTTTGCACATATGGTTACATTTTCCCTTTCTTGTATCTCTTTAGGTATAGACCTAGTGGTGGTGTTGCTGGGCAAAGGGCACAGTTTAATAGATTTGGGGGCATGGTTCCAAATTGTTCTTTAGAATGATTGGTCCAGTTCACAACTCTACCAACAGTGCATTGGTGGTCCTACTTTTCCGTATCCCCTCCGGCATGTCATTTTCCTTTTCTGTCATGTTAGCCAATTTGATAGGTGGGAGATGATACCTCAGAGTTGCTTTAATTTGCATTTCTCTAATTATTAGTGATTTAGAGCATATTTTCATATGGCTATTGATAGCTTTGGTTTCTTCCTCTGAAAACTGTCCGTTCATATCCTTTGACCATTTATCATTTGGGGAATGGCTCTTACTCTTGCAAATTTGACTCAGTTTCCTATATATTTTGGAGACCTTTATGAGAGAAATTTGCAGCAAAGTATTTTCCCTAGTTTATTGCTTTTCTTCCAATTTTAACTGCATTGGTTGTTTGTGAAAAATCTTTTTAATTTTATGTAATCAAAATTATTCATTTTATCTCTTGTGAACCTTTCTATCTCTTGTTTGGTCATGAAGTCTTCCCCAATCTTCCATGCTTCACTACTTTACTTATGATATGACACTTTATGCCAAAATATATACCTTTCTTGAGCTTAACTTGATATATGGTATGAGATGTTGATGTATGCCTAGTTTCTGCCAGATAGCTTTCCGGTTTTCCTCATAGCTTTTGTTGAATAGTGAATTCTCAACCTGAGGTCTTTGGGTTTATCAAACACTAGGTTACTGTGCTTGCTTCTGCATATTTTGAAATGAATATATTCCATTGATCAACCACTCTGTTTCTCATCCAGTACCAGATTGTTTTGATGATCACCATTCTGTGGTATAGTTCAAGATCTGGCACTGCTCGATTGTTCTTGGTTTGAGATAGATACACAATCTCCCTCAGGTCTAGCTGCCAGGTAAGAACAATCACCAAGCTGTCAAAGTTAGGGGAAGGACAGCCGTCTTTCGTGGGAAGCTGAGCCACGGGAGAGAGTCAAAGGAAAGTAGAGCAAGCTGGAAGCTCTCTTTCCTTTTTGAATTGATGTGACCCTCTCTCACTGCTGCCTCAAGGCTAAGGAAGCAATAAGAAGACAGCTTCATCATCCTCAAATACTTGAGTCCTTCAGTACTGAGCCAGCACAGGGGGATCTAAGCTCCTACTTCCTGGGATGCAACCCTGCTTACATACAAGAGAGGGAGAAGGGATGTTGGACTAATAGAACACTGTATTTGAAGTCAGAGGACCTGGGTTCAAATTCTGACTCTGCCCAACTTTGGGTAAGTGACTTACCCTCCCTGGGGCTCTGTTTCTTTATCTGTAAAATGAAAGAGTTGGATTAGATGACCTCTAAAAGTAATTTTCGTCTGTTTCTCTATGATCCTATTTATTATTAAAAAGCAGTATTGAAATGAGTAGCAAGTTCATTGCTGGACAGTCCTATGTCTGCCTAAGGGAAGCTATTAATAGGACTCTCTTGGCATTGACATTAAACGGCTGTAATGTGACCCAGCAGCAAACCCACTGATTTTCTTTAATGGGTCAAAACAAAGAGATACGCCTGGGGATGGCACCATCCAATTGTCTAAATATAACGTTCAGGGGACCCTAACTTAAATAAATGGAAAGTAAGAAATGCTTGCCACCAGCTTCCTCCATGGGTGGGGAGACATCAATGAGAACAAAACATAGGAGATCCTTGGTCCAAGGTGGGGGTGGGGCAGGAAGACCTGCTTGGTGACCCTCCTTCTGTGGAAGCACCATGCACATACTCACTCTCTCCAGCTGTGTATATGAGCCTGCCCAGCAGTGTCAGCATGGAGGGATGGCTATTTACTCCAAGGCTTATAATTTTCACATTTGTGGCCATCACTGAGATAATTTAACAAGACCAAGCACATTTAGTTTTGTCTTGTTTTGTTTCCCTCTGTCTTCTGGTGACCCAGATCGCAAAAGAGACAGCTCATCCTTTTGAATCACTTTGTTGTTTTTTGAAAACAATATTTAAATGGAATGTCGTGGACGCTGGCACGGGTGACTGAAATCCCTGGGCTCTTTGCCGTTACTTGATTCATCAGTCTGCCTTTCTGGCCTGTGGGTGTTCAGGCCAGCTGTCGTACTACATAGTTGGGGGGTCATCATTGCAAGACCCTCTTTCCCCCAATGAGGAAACCAAGGCAACTTTTTAAAGCTGGAAGCGTTTTGCCTCTGCTCCAACTTGGTGCCTGGCCAGGGTGATCATGGGGCATGTAGGTCGAAGGACAGACGGAAGAATGTGCCTGTCAGAAGTGAGGAGCAAAGAGCCCTGGCCAATGACGGTGGAGAAGGGCAGCTGACAATTTGGGAGCAGCCATTCCTGAAACTGGGAACTCTGAGGCAGAAGAAGAGAGGTGAGTGACCCAGCTGATGATGGCCAGGGCTGGGGAGAGGTGTTGGTCACTGGAAGGGGTTAGTCTTCTTCACTCCTGGCTGTGATTTTGTCTGGTCTCAGAGGTATTGTTGGCATTTTCAGCTGGTCCCTGAGAATAGCTCTTCCGTCAAGGATGCATTGCCTGGTTTTGTTTTGGATTTTTCTGTATTAGAGAGGCAGTTTTCTCATTGCAGATACAGGGATCACCCATTTACAGCTAGATCTCCAGTGTAACCTTTCATGGGACTCCTTTTCCTTATCCACAGAATGGGATTATGCCTGTAGTACCTACTTTGTGAAAGCTGTGTGGCTAAAGCGTTGGACTTGTGGTCAGGAAAGCCTGGGTTCGAATCTTGCCTTAGACATTTACTAGCTGTGTGACCCTTTGCACGTTACTTGTCTCTCAGCCTCAGTTTTCTCCTCGGTAAAATAGGGACAGTAATAGCACCTACTTCACAGGGTTGTTGTGAAAACCAAACGAGATGATATATGTAATGTGCTATGCAAACCTTAAAGCGCTTTATAAATGCTAGCTAATGTTGTGTGGCCCAGTGTGTTTCAAAAGCCAGGCTTGATTATCTTCCTAAGAGACTCTCTAATTCAATTCAGTTTTTTACCTCATTCATTAAGCACCTACTCAGTGCCAGACAGGGACAGGAAGACAGAAACAAAACAGTTCTATTGTTCTAAGAGCTTGCAAGTACTTTGCAATGCCTGTGCATGTGGGAGGGGGTGAAATGTGTGAGGACTGAGCCACAGAGTCAGAAAGGACCGGAGAGATCCCCTGGTCCCATTCCTTCATTTTACAGATGAGGAAACTGAGGCCCTGAGAGATAGGTCACTTGCTGAAGGTCCCAGTAGCAGAGCTAGGTTTGCGCCCATACCCTCTGGCTCAGCATCCTGGATTCTTCCCACTCTCCTGCCTTCCAAAAGTCATCCCTTGTAACGAGTATAGAAACAAAGAGATGAGAAGGTTCCTTAAAAGTCATCAGCTCTAACTGTCCCATTTTGTAGAGGAGGAAGCTGTAACTCAGGGAAGGGACTTGCTCAGACCAACAAGATGGCACCGTGGCTCCAATTTCATTCTCTTGCCTTCTAATACATGCTTGGTCTACTCTATCACTCTTGAAGGTCTGTTCAATTCTAATTTTCCAGCTGTTTTCAAATCCAAGCATCTGGACAAGTCTTCAGAGTATACAGTAAAGGATAGCATGTGCTCCTTTATCTTATTACAGAGATCCTGTTGGGCAGGGAGCTTGTTTAATATGTCTTTGCCCAATCACTAGCACAGCATCCCACATGAGACACTCTACTCACCTGGAAGCCCCACGAGGGCAAGGGTGGTGTCATATCGACCCTTTGGACCTCCTCTAGAACCTAGCACAGTGTTTTACACCCAGTGGGAACTGAATATACACTAACTGAATTGGGTGAACAGGTTCCCCATCAGGGTTTGTCACTAGCTGTGTGACTTTGTGCAAGTCGCATCTCTCTGATCTTCAGTTTCCTATAAAGAGAAAAGGTTAGATTCTGAGACCTTCAAGTTTTGTTTTGTTGCTTATCGCTGATCCTGTGATTTTCTGATTGGTTTCATGTTGCTGATAATGAACGTTGGGCTAAAGCAAGACAGAGGTCTTGGGGAAGGACCAGGTTCTTGGGTGATGCTTCTTTCCTAGAAGTGGGTCCTTTTCATGTGATTCTTCAATCTCAGGGTGGAGGGGAGGCACGGAGGTGGGAAGGGGAAAAGAAGGGAAGAAGGATCAGAATAAACTGGGAAGTCATGTATCTAGGCTAACAGAGATAGCTTCTCCTGTCCTGGCAGAGTTGGGCCATGAGAAACGCTCACAAAGCACCAGGAGGAAGCAAGCCCGGAGGCCAGACGGGTTATGGGTGGAGTTCAGTTTTCATGGTTGTTCCTGACCCTCCACTCAGACCTCTCTCCTGCAGTTTTGCCTGTCTTTAACATCAGTCATGCTGGGAAGGAGCTCGGCTCCCTGGGTACTGGGGCTTTGACTCTGACATTTAACTGGCAATCTCGAGCAGCGGCCAAATGGCATGTTTTCATCCTGTTGAAAAAGCATTGTGTTAACCTTTTAGTAACCAGTCTTTCCCCACCCAGTGCAAGGTGGGGAAAACAACTTTCCCTGGGTAGGAGATACAGGGGAGGGGGAGTGCCCTGTGGGCTCCTTTCTTATTATTAGCTTGGCTGCCTGAAGCCAACAAGTTGTGCCTTCAACACGACTAATGACGGTGGTGATGATAAATAATTTGACATGTATATAGCGCTTTAAGGTTTACAAAGCACCTTACGAATATCCTATTTCATCCTCACAACAGTTCTGGGAGGTGGGTGCTCTTAATACTTCCACTTTATAGATCAGCAAACTGAGTCAGTCAGAAGTTAAGAGGTTCACTCAGAGTTACATGGCTAGTAAGTGTGGGAGATAAGGTGCTCACTCAGATCTTCTTGATTTCAAGTACAGTGCTGTAGACTCTGTGCCACCCAGATTCCCCTAATGCCTAATATGTGAACCTCCCAGATGATTTCATGTAAAAGGCAGAGTGGTAACCATACTTTTCCTTGGGGCAAAAACAGTTGAGCAAGGTTTGGAGTGGAGTAGGTAGTGGACAGTCCTATGCATGAGGTGATCCCTCTTGGATGAAATTGCTCCAGAAGGTATGATTAGTTCTATCTTTGTCCCCAGGATTATAGAAGAGAAAGTTGGCTCCACAAGAGGGATGCCTTGGCAAACCAAATTGGGGGTGGGGGAGAAGGAGGCAACCTGGGGAAGGTACAACAGATGTGGGCAAGTGGAGACCCCAAAAATGAGATGTAGGGATAGCGAGATGAGGTGTGGGGATATGCCTCTTTCTGCATGTTAGCTCCCCACGACAAAAAGTGCCCCATATTAGTTATTGCTCTGGGGGAAAAGGAAGAGGTTGAAATCAGAATATTCCAGCACTTCCAATAAGTGCTGTTTTCTGGGTTGCTACTTAAACATAATTGCTTATTCCTGGAGTTTGACAGAGGAGCAATGGGGCAGTGGGGAGCCAGAGGCAGCTGAACCACCTGTCTATTTGGCTCCCAACCAAATGTGCCAGAGCTGAATCACGGTGATCAGGGGTGATGTTCCCCCACTCAGCGTGGCCTTTTCATGAAATCCCTCAATCAGAGCTCCTTGCTTCTGAGCAGGCCTGGGTGTCTACTGTGAGGCTGCGCCAGGTAGAAGCCAGACGGCACCAGGGTCATTGATTAAGAGCGCTCAGAATTGTTTTCTGCCTGTTCACAGCTAACGAAAGTGATTACTCTAATTCTGGCTATTCAAAGCGCCCTCGTGTGTGTCTACATTGTAATAACATGGCAAGCTTTTCAATGGATAGATTAGACAGATAGATGATAGATAAATATATAGACATATAGATGAGAGAAAGGTAGAGACATAGATAAATAGACGATAGAAAGGTAAATAGACAAAGAATAGGAAAGTAGATATGTAGACAGACAAATAGTGGAAGGTAGGCGAGCAGATGATAGAAAGGTGCATAGACAGACAATAAAAAGGTAGATAGGTAGGAAGGTAGAGGATGGAAGGGTGGATATGTAGAAAAGCAGATGGACAGACAATAAATAAGAAGATAAGAGATAGATATATAGAGTATTTATTAAGTGCTTACTGTGTGTCAGACACTGTACTAAGCATTGGGATTATAAATATAAGCAAAAGAAATATAGGCCCGCCCTCAAGGAACTTATGTTCTTTTTAAAAACAAATCATTACTTTTTTTAGCATTCTTTAAAAAAGTTTTCTAGTTTTAAATTCTCTTTCCTCCTATCCCCTCCCCCATCCTTCTATTGAGAAGGAAAGCGATATGATATCAACTATACATGGGAAATCATGCAAAACATATTTCTATATTAGCCATGTTGCAAAAAAGCAAGAAAAATAAAATGAAAAAATATACTTCAATTTACATTCGGAGTTTGTCAATTCTCTGTCTGGAGGTGGATAGCGTTTTTCATCATGGGTTCTTTGGAATTGTTTTGGGTCATTGTCTTGATCAGATAGCTAAGTCTTTCCTAGGTGATCATTGTTAGAATATTATGTTACCCAGTGCAATGTTCTTCCAGTTTGGTTCACTTTACTTTGCATCAATTCATATCTTTCCAGGCTTTTTGGAAACCATTCTGCTCATCATTTCTTATAGCACAATAGTACTCCATCATAATCATAAACCGTAATTTGTTCAGTTATTTCCCAATTGATGGATATCCCCTTAATTTCCAGTTCTTTGCTAACACAGAAAGAGCTGCTATAAATAGTTTTGTACATATAGGTCCCTTTCCTTTTTCTTTAATCTCTTTGGAGTAAAGACCTGGTATTGTTGGGCCAAAGGGTATGCACAGTTTTATAGCCCTGAGGGAATAGTCAGGAGCTTATGTTTTAATGGGAAAAGACAATACATAAATGAGGAAGAGGGTATCCCCATAGAGGCAAAGTAGAAAAGTAATCTGGAGCATCAGAAGCTGAGCTGAGTTATAAATACTTTAAAAGCATAGAATTATTACAATTCAACATGCTGTCTCTTCCTTTCATGCTTGTGTAAAAGCCATAGGGCACAAACTCCTGCTTGCTTTAAAAAATGATATTTTCATTTTTATTTTGTTAATATTTCATTTAATAGTATTGAATTATTTAATTTTATTTCTGAATATATTCTTCCCCCTTCCCCTACTTGTAAATCATCCCTCATAAAAAAAGAAGGAAATGACCTTGTCAAACAAGAGGGTTGCATAAGGTGGCCCCTGTGGTCCTTTCCAGCTCAAATCTAGAATCCTAGAATCCCTGTGACCCCAATTCAGCAAAATGAACCAGCACATCAACTGAGTCTGATGGTGCCATACCTGTTATCTGCTCACTTCTTCAAAGAAGGGGCAAGACATGTGTGTGTGTGTGTGTGTTTGTGTATACATACACACATATATTTCAATTTTCTCTGGAACCCAGTTTCTTGGTCATTTAATTATGCGGCACTGTTTCCATCTCTTGCTTATTCTATTTTTATGGTCCAAGTAACTGTGCATATTGTTTTCCTGGTTCTGCCTACTTCACTTTGTGTCTATTCGTACAAGCCTCTCCATGCTTCTCTGAATTCATCGCACTAATCATTGTGAATATAGTATGTTCCACTATAATTATGTATCACATATTTATCCACAAACATCTAAGTGTCTTCTCCATGCAAACCATTGGATGAGACACTAGGCATAAGAATAGAGACAAAAATGCCGCTCCCCGTCCTTCTGGACCTCACACATCATTCGTCCAGGCACTGCAGGTCTCTGGGAGATCCATGTGAGCGTCTGTTAACAGCTGCGCTTTGTGTGCTTTCCTCGTACCTGCCACTCCACTAGGCATCATGGTGGGGGCAATGAGGAACAGTAGATGTTATGATGTTATGAGAGGGAGAGTTGAATTTTTGTGGCTTCAAAGTCAAGGGGAGTGCATCATCTTCCAAACCACAAGTTCCTTTCTCCTTCCCCCAAATTGATATGCACATAATTTGTTTCTAGCTTTGTGCTGTCTGTGGATTATATGCGTGTTTTAGTTAATGTGGAGTCTTTCTGATATTGACCATAGAGTTAAAAATGGTAGTGAGATCCTTATATTCAAGAACATAAACAATATAAGATTTTTTATTTGTACTCTTTCAAATTGTTTTTCAGGATGCTCAGGCCAGTTTGGAGCTTCATTGAGAGTGACTTAGCTTATTGGTGCTTACTCTTTAAATTGGAGGGTGCTCGTCTAATTTGGAGGAGACAGCTCACTGTTCCAATCTTTCTTTTCTTGCTAGGGCTAAAATGAACTGCACCATAAAACTGACAATTCCTCCTTGTTACCTGACTGTTCTGGCCAGGAGAACATTTTAGTTTTTCTACCTTCTTAAAAATAAAGAAATAAAAAACCCTCCATTTCCTCGCTTTCTTAGGTCTCATCTGGAGTGGGTTTCAGGAAGCTAGGCTGTTCCCTGTCTAGCCTCTATTCCTCCCTAAGGGAAGCAATTGTCACTTTGAAACTGACAGACAGCTGGTGGCTTAGAAATAGTGATTTCACAGGCCAAAACCTCTTTTCATTTTTATCATGAACAACATGTTTGTAACCTTGGATATCTCTCAGACACGGACAACTGCATGCTTCGAATTGAAGTCCTATGGGCTGGAACAGAGCCTCTTGACTTGTCACACTCTTGATAACTTGATTTCCCTTGCGTGAAGCTCTGGGGTATCCTTCAGATTCCATTGAGATAAAGACGAACTCTGGATATCTTTCTGACAAGAAGAACCCGACAAGCCATTGTGGCCCATGGAAGTTTAGTTCCCAGAATGCAACTCTCTATGGCTGAGAGATATTCAGGCTGCATTTTTCATCTCTGTAGAAGCTGGAGGATGCTCCAAAGGTTCCAAATGGGGAAAACTGAGTCAGCAAGATATTGGCTTCTAGGTGGTGCCATCAGTAGAGGGCTGGATTTAGGGTCAAGAAGACTTGAGTTCAAATTTGCCTCAGACAACTTGCTAGCTGTATGACCCTGTGTTAATGTGTCAGTTATCTCATCAGCGAAATAAGGAGGTTGGACTTAGTGGCCTCCAAAGCCCCTTTCAATTGGAATCTATGATACTAGATATTGAATCATCAAGACATTGGAAGTTGTGTTGGTAACCAAAAATGGGCTCCTTAGCACTTAGTTCAACAAGTGCCCTTGAATAGTTTGGCTTTTGTTCTCTTTGAGTAATTCATTGAGCCTTACTAGGTGCTAAGTCCCAGGCCCAAACCCCTATTAGGTGTAAAACCTTAGTGGGTGTGGATTGGCAACTAAGGTGGGGCCCAAGATGGGGGCTAACTCCAGGGAGGGCCTAGTTTACATGTCCGGGAGAGCAGAGGCTTTTAGACCACATGGGTTTAAGTCCGCCTCTTTGTGACGATTCTAGGTCACGTGGGTGAGTCATATGTGTGACTCACCCCTGATGCTGAAAAAGATATAGAAACCAGGGGTTGGCTGTCTGTTCTTTGGAGCTCCTCCTTACAGCAGTGGTGGCTCACGTGACTCTGGGCCAGCCCTTGTTCTGAGCTCCCGGGCTGAACCTAGATGTTGGTAACTATGAATTGTATTGGGTCTGTCTGTTGATTTTGTACTTTGTTTGTATTTGATTCTGAAGTTCAGGGTGCTGGCTTTTTCCCCTGAACTAAGTGAATGATATTTGTGTGATGAATTAAAGTAAACTTGTCAACCCCTTTAACCTTGCTTTCCTTATTAAGGCAGATCAAAAGAACCTGTGCTGTTGGCAGCTTTCTGGGTGCTGGCTGTGGGTGGATCTTACACCCCCACAGAAGCTGCTAGCCAGATTGTTGAGACAGAAGTACACTGAAGTAGAGACGAGGCCATGGTGGAAGTCCCAAGACATGAGATTTGCACCTGGTCCCTTCCCCCTTTCACCCTTCTTGGGTTCACCCTTGGGGGCTCAGCCTTCACTGGGTTCCCATGCTGCAATAGAGAACTACAGCAGTTGGACTCAGGCTCTCCTCTCCTTAACCCCCATCTTCTGCCTGTTTTATTGATGTTTTGTTTTTCTAT
This sequence comes from Trichosurus vulpecula, assembly GCF_011100635.1. Lineage (NCBI taxonomy): Eukaryota > Metazoa > Chordata > Mammalia > Diprotodontia > Phalangeridae > Trichosurus > Trichosurus vulpecula. Next base: position 14,188,517 of record NC_050576.1, on the reverse strand, counting down.
TGTAAATATTTACAGATTACTTCCAATTGTCTCTTGTAACATAGTAAAACAATAAGTCATAATATAGTGGTCTCATCTGAAAGTGTGTACAACATTCCATCTCTGTAGCATCTCCTACCTCTCTGTTTAAAAATAAAACAAACAAATCCTCAGCCTCTCCCACCCCAGAAATTTCCATTTTCTCTCTCTCTCTCTCTCTCTCTCTCTCTCTCTCTCTCTCTCTCTCTCTCTCTCTCTCTCTCTCTCTCCCTCCCCCCCCCTCTCTCTCTCTTTCTCTCTCTCATCTCTCATCCCATTGGGGGAAAAAAGAAAGATAAATTACTGTAGTAAATGTTTATAATCAAACAAAATGAATTCCCTCAATGGTTGTACACAAAAATGTATGTTTCATTCTTCCCTCTAGATCTGTCACGTTTCTGTCATGGCTAATATGTTTTATTATTGGTCCTCTAGAATCATGAGTGGTCATCGTGTTGATCAGAGCTCTTACAGCTTTCAAAGTTCTTTGCCTTTACAATGCTGTTGTTCCTGTATAAATTGTTTTCCCAGGTCTTCTGCTCATTTCATTTCTGTTTGTTAAAGTCTTTGAAATTATTCATTTTTTCAATATTGATTTATAGTACAAACTATTCAAGTTCTGCTTCCTCCACTCTATATCAGTTCACACAAATCTTTCCATATATTTTTGAAATTATCTGTTTACTTGTTCTTTTTCCCATCTGTACCACAATGTTCCCAGCCCTTCTTTCATTAGTGGGCATCCCTTTCATTTTCAGGTGGTGTTTTTTCTTACCACCACAAAATTTTTTGTGCATAAGGGATCTTTTTTTTTGTTTCTTTGATCAAGTGTTTATATCCATTCATGTTTCACCAACAGTGCATCCCTGTGCCTTTTGTCCCCACAGCCCTACCAACATTTATCATTTTCCCTGTTTGTCATCTTTGCCAATCTAATGGATGTTAGATGGAGCTCCAGAATCACGTTAATTGGCAATTCTCTAATTAGTGGTGATTTGGAGCTTTTTTTTCATATGGCTATAGATGTCCTAGGCTTCTCCCTTTGAGAACTAACTGTTCCTATTCTTAGACCATTTATCAATTGGGGAATGTCTCTTATTCTTATAAATTTGAATTGGTTCCTTGCATGTCTTGGAAATGAGACCTTTGTCAGAAACAACTTGTTGCAAAGCTCCACCCCCCAGTTTTCCTTTTAAGCTGAGCTTTATTAGACTTGTGCATGCAAAAAAAATATTTAATCAAAATTATCCATTTTATTTTCTGTGATCTCACTATCCGTTGTTTAGTCATGAACTTTTCTCCTATCCATAGATCTGATAGGTAATTTTTCATGTTTTTCTGATTTATTTATCATGTGTCTTCTTATATCTAGGTCAGTGCCTGTTTGGGGCTTATCTTTGTATAATGTGTGATGTATTGAGGTAAATCTAATTTCTCTCCTACTGCTGTCCAGTTTTCCCAGTTGTTTTTGTTAAGTAGTGATTACTTATCCCAGTCACTAAATTCTTTGTGTTCGTTGAATACTAAGCTACCAGATATATTTGTTCCTGTATTTTGTGTATCTAATCTCTTCCACGGATCGATGTCTCTACTTGGGAATTGGCTGTGGGAGAGCCAAGGTAGGAACAGCCCTGGAATGGAGATACAGGCTTATGGCTGAAATTGCAAGGAGCGTTTGCAGCCAAGATGCATTTCAGAGTGCTAGAAGAAGTGTGTGTGGTGGGGCACACAGACTTTCTCCCCACCATGTCCTTGTCTTCTCATTTAAACCCCAATATCAGGCTACCAGAGCACAATCCCTTGTATCACCCGCAAGCGCCAGGATTGGAGCTTCCCCCTGGGTCTCTTGGGAGCAGTGAGAGTGATTGAGAGGATCAAAGGGAGGCAATTGATCTGAGTGCTCCTTGGAGGTGCTACTAACAAGTTTCTTTTTAATTTACTTTGCATATGCGACTACATTGTGGATATGTCTTAATAATATAACTATAGAGGATTGGTCACATTGCAGAACATTCTCCAGCTGTAGTGAAGATTTTAGGATTAGAGACTTCCATCTGGAAGGGGATTTAGAGGTCATCAAGTCCAACCCCCTCATTTGACAAGACAAAGAAATGGAGACCCAGAGAGGGGAAGGCACTTGACCAAGAACACACAGCTAGTAAGTGGTAGAGCTAGGATTCAAACTCTGGTCCTCTGCCTCCAGTACTGAAGTCTTTCCACTGAGTGAGGGTGGAGGCTGTTGAGAGAAGGGTCAAGAGAGATCTCTTTCCATCCATACCTAGATGTAGACCCACCTTGGCCAGTAGCTGGGGCACAGCACCACCTAGTGGTAAATTTCTTTAATACATCCCCATATGCCAGTTAAAAGAATGATCTGAGGGGAGGTTAGTTTCTTGAAATGCAGAGCTCCTGTCACCCCAGACATTTACTAAGAAACATAGGCACACCACCATTGTCACTGTCACAAACACAAATCAAAGCACATAGCACATTTTAACAGACAATAGAAATTTCCCCCTCCACCAATCAATCAATCAGACATTTATCAAGTACCTACTATGTGCCAGATTACTAAGGTGTGACACTGGACATGTCATTAAAAATTCTCTGGACCTCAGTTTTGTCATCTGTAAAAAGAGAGGGTTGAACTAGATGGGTCTTAAATCCCCCCACCCTCTAGTTCTCTCTTTTGGTTATAATGATCTATGAACTTCTGTGGCCAATCTGGTCAGGAGCTGGTGATCCTGCGGGGGTGAATGGAAGAGTGGACCAGCCTTGCTCTGGGGACTGCAGAGGGAAGCAAGTTTCTCAGAGCCAGTGGCAGTAGTTTGGTGGATGTCCTATGACCTCTCCCTCCTTACCTCTGCTTCTGGGAGTGTCTGTTTCTTTTAATACTCATCTCAAAGCAGTTCTCTATCAGAGGCTTTTCCTGGTCCCCCCAGCTTCCAGTGCCTGCTCCATTTAAGTTACCTTATATCCAGAGTTGTGCTGGAGACAGTTCTAACTGGTTTGGTGAAAGCCAACTGTTACATTTTCAGCACAAACACCGGTAACTGGAAATTGCCTTGGAAACAAGCCATTGGAAATAACCTTGGAAATTGGCAAATGCTACAAATGGAGCTTGGCACTTTTTGTTTTGTTGATTGTCTAGACTTATGAAGATGTTTGGGAAAATGTTAATAATGAAGATTAAATGTAAAAACGTGTGTGAATATCTCTCCTCACCCAGATGGTTACTAAACATTTTCCAACTGACTCCTTTTTGTTTGAATTTTGAAAATTCATGTACGTACACATATATTCATATATATATATATATATATATACATACACATATTATATATATGTGTGTGTATATATATATATACATATATATATATATATATATATATTCCTGTATACCTATATAGAACAGTGCCTGGCACATAGTAGGTACTTAATAAATATTCACTGAATGAACGAATGGACGTTGTATCCCCTGTGGGGTCAGGAGCTCTTTGGCCTTTTTCTGTGAATCCCCAGTGCCCACCACATGGTATGTTATAGGAGCAGAGATTTTGAGCTCAAAGGTTCTTACATGCAATCTTGTCTAATCCCTGCATTTTACAGATGAGGAGCTGAAGACCCCAATGATGATATGACCTGCTTAGTAATGATAACTATGAGGACAACTGTAACAACAACTGGCATTTATAAAACACTTTAAAGTTTTCAAAACCCTTTACTAATATTATCTTGGTTTATCCTCATGGCAATTCTGGGAGGTAGGTGCCATTAGGATCATAGACCTGGAATTGAAAGGACTCTCAGAGGTCTCTAGTCCAATCCCCTCAGTTTTTAATGGAGGAGTCATGGCCTAGACGTGGTAAGTAATCTATTCAAGGCCTTACATGTAAGTAAATGACTCAAACAGCATTCCAACTCAGGTTTAACACTTTCTAATATGCCATGCTTCTTCTTTTAATGAGGTGCTTAATAAGTGCCTGCTTGAGTGAGTGAGTGAGTGACTATCAGAGCAGTAGTTCCAGAGAGGAAGCATCCAAGGCAGAGACAGATTTTTTTTTTGGTTGGGGGTTGAGATGAGATTGGATAACTGAAGAGTCCTGTGTATTGTCAGTAAATTGGGAATGAGTAGGGTTTCAGTTGTTACGTATGAGATTGGGGAGAGTTGATGGAGTCAGTGTTTCTCAGGGCAGGTTCAAAGCCTGTGCATTTGGTTTGGTGTGAATGACTGGGTCTTGAGTTTGGGCTGTGACCACCTGCCTAGCCTTTCCTCTGCTCCCATTGAAGTGCATATCCCCATGGTATGAGTGGATAGAAGATCAGAAAGTTATTCTGTTTTGGTGGAATAGAAAGACCATGGAGGGAGGTAATTTGAGATAAGCTTGGAAAATCAGACACTAGGGGGTAGTAATCCAGGAATACCAGGCCAAGAAATAGAAGCTTTGCTCGGAAAATGAGGAGCCATTGGAGATTGTTGGAGCAAAGGAATTAGCTGTATAGTGATATCCATGTATACAGATAGGGATAAGAATGGACCTGTGTGCTCACTGATCTAACTCCCTATCCCGAGGCAGGCTGCTACCTTGTCTTCAATCTGGCAATGGTATGAAGGACAGATTGGAGGGGGCAGGGAGCAGAGGTGGGAGAACTCAAAATGAGGATATCCCAATAATCCAGGTGGGTGGCAATGAAAGGCCCATCTTAGAGTGCCAGCGACAGTGGCAGCAACAAGAGAAAAGTTCAGGTAGGCGACATATTGTGGTAATGTAGTAGACAGCTTTCTGGACCTCAGTTTCTTTCTTCTGTAAAATGGGGTCACTGGAATGGATCAGAGGTGGAATTGTTTTTTAAAAAAATATTTATAACTATATTTCAATATGATTTGTTTCCTTTGTAATCCTATGGATTTTATTTTATGCATTAAAAAATATGATTCTGAAAGGAGGTCCATAAGCCTCACCAGACTACCAAAGGCTATCCATGCCACAAAAAGGGTTATGAAACTCTGGACTTTGATGGCTTCTCACATCCTTTCCCTCTAGAACTATGAGCCCAAGGTCTTAGAGAATGCTGGACCAGGGAGTCAAGAGATTAAGGTTTAAATCCAATACTTACTACATGATCTGGGCTAAAGCACTTAATCTTTTGGAACTCAATTTTTCTACCTACAAATGAGAATTAATAATAATAATGATAATAGCAATTCATAGGCAGGTGGGTGATACAGTGGATAGAGTCTTGGATCTGAAGTCAAGAAGGCCTGAGTTCAAATCTGACCTCAGATGTTTAGCAGCTGTGTGACTCTGGGTAAGTCATTTAACATTTATTTGCCTTAGTTTCTTCATCTGTAAAATGGGGCTAATAAGAACCTTGCAGGGTTGTTGTAAGGATCAAATTAGATGATATTTGAAGCGCCCTTTGCAAACCTTAAAGCATAATAAAAGTGCTAGCTATAATTATTGTAATTATTCTTATAATTCAAGTCACATATGCTTCAAGTCATCACTGTACTCATGAGGATGGGAGCAAAGTAGCTGGAGACGAAGGCGCTATGCAGTGGGATCTTGAAGGCGGCATCTTGAGGAGGGGATGGGAATCGTGTCCCATCCCTCTGAAGGATCAGAAGGTGACGTACAGGGATTTTGCTGGCTAGTTTGGCATTAGATTTTAGTATAACATCTAATTCCTCCTTCCATCTCTGGAGAACAGACAAATATCAAAAGTCCCAAGAGAGATAACAAGCCTTTTTGGCAAGAAAAAAAATTCCCCCAGATCAAATTCACCAGCATGTTAGCATAACCCAACAGATTACAGCTGCTTAAAAAAAATCCGAGGAAAACAAGGCAGCTTTATTCCTTTCAGTTTGGGTAGTACTCAAGATCCCTGTGACCTTGATTGTGCTCCCAGAAGGGCCCAGTTTGCCCAGCATGAGTCACTGGAAAAATGACTCAGAACAATTGTATGACAAAGCTAGGACTGTGCAGAGCTGGGCAGCCAGCTGGGCAGACCTCGGGGCGGCAGTAGCTTGTCTCCTGGTCCCCCGGTGGGCCTGGCACTGGACACAAAATGCTCTTTCCTTTTAGCAGAAGTGGAGAAATAATTTCTGTTGAATCCTTAAATTGGAGCATATTTTCATAATTATGTGTTTTAAATTGTTCTTGATATCAACTTAATTAAGTCTGCTGGTTTGTATGAGTCATTGCTGTGGTCCAGGCAGCCACGTTGTGGGGGAAGTGTAGAAGATTCCATTCTTCCTGGAGAGTAGGAGAGTGGCTTGGGTGGTCCTTGTGGAGCAGAGAGAATTGATTGCTGATTGTGCTCGAGGTCTCTCCTGGACCATCTACTGAAGGAGCTGAGGAGGCAGCTAGACAGTTGAATGGTCAGAGCACTGGACTTGGAGTCACAGTAGACCTGAGTTCATCCCTTGCCTCAGAAATACTTCCTAGCTGAGTGACTCTGGGCAAGTCACTTGTGCCTCAGTTTCCCCATCTTTAAAATGAAAGGGTTGGACTTGATGGCTTCCAAGGCTCCTTCCAGCTTTCCATACATGATTAGGATTGAACTAGATGAGTTTATACAATATACAAGGGAGAAGGGAGATAGTAGGTGGAATAATGAGCTAGGAATTAGGATACCCTGGGTTCAAATCCTGCCTCAGATGATTCACTAACTGTGTGACAATGAGCAATTTAGTTAGCTTCTCTGGGCCTCAATTTTCCCAGTTGTAAAATGAAGGGGTTGAACCATCTATGATCCTATTTAGATACAGCCAAGCATTTCCAAAAAGACTATATCAGATGAAAGGAAAGGGGTCCTTGATTTAGTTTAGTCCTTGAAGGGCTGCACAAAGAAAATTCTTCCCAATTTTCTTTGCCGTTTTCTAAATCATGAATTACCTAGCACTCAGGTTATAAGCTCACAGAATGAGAGCTGGAAAGAATCTCAGAGGCTATTTAGTTCTGCCTCATCATATGACAGAAGAGAAAACAGCCTCAAAGAAAGGATGAAAGTTGTAGTCAAGTCACTGACAAGCATTTTCTAAGCACCTACTATATGCCAGGAGCTGTGCTAAATTCTGGGATACAAAGAAAGGTAAGAATCCCAAGCATGGGTCCCTTGGCTCCACATTCAAAGCTTTTTCTTCCTTCTTTTCAAAAGAGATAACTGGAAGATGGGATCCTTGTGCCACTTCCCCACAACTTAACCCTGGAACCCCAGGTTCAATGCATTTAACAAAGAAATGAATCATTCTGATTAACAAGCATTTATTAAGCACCTACTAAGTACCAGACTGTGCTAGGGGATAAAAACACAAAAGTGAAAATAGTTCCTGCCCTCAAAGTGTTTACATTCTAAGAAGAGAGAAATGCCCATCTCTAGGAATATATAGGACCCATAAGAAGCAGATAACCATGGTGGAGAAGGTGTTAATAGGCAGGCATGTTAAGGAAAGACATTAAGCTGAGTCTTGAAAGAAACCAGGAAAATAGGAGCCAAGAGGGGAGATGTATTGACAAAGTCCACTGGATTGGAAGTGAGAAACAGTGGGCTCCCATTTTGGTTCTATTGCTTACTCTCTGTGTGATGAACCAAGGATCCTTCAGTTCTCAATCCCATAAATCCAAAATCTCTGGCCCTGGAGGCTTCTCTTCCTCCATAGTGAGAGGGCACTTGCCAGTTCATCCCTCAGAAGGCAGCTCATGTCTTTCATGAGTCACAAAAATTCAGGAGTCAAGTCAAGTCTGGGACCAAGAAGATGGGCACAAGTCTTTAAAATTCCCCATACTTTCTTAGAGATGTTAAATACACACTTTTAAAAGCCAACAGAAAAAAATCATACCTGCTAACTCCCTTCTTCACCCTGCTCACCAACTCAAACACCTGTCCAAGTCCACTTGGGTTCTTCTGCCATATTTGCCCCCTCAGGGCTGCAAGAATCTATGGCTTTATCTGTTTCTTCATCTGTAAAATGAGAAAAAGTGTCGGATATAATGGCCTCAGCTCCCTTTTCCATCTGTAAATCTATGATCTAGAGATCTTGGCTAGAGGAAATGATTTGGTTTTCTTTTCCTTTCTTTATCTTTCTCTCTCTCTCTCTCTCTCTCCTCTCTCTCTCTCTCCTCCTTTCTTCTTTTGACTCAGCTTACCCAGATGATATATCAGTTTACCCGTCACTACAATGAGGAATAAGCACCTCTCTACTTGGGATTGGAGGGTGGGAGGGGGAAGGAGAAGCCTTGTATGTGAGTATTTGAGTCTGGTTGTAAAGCCTGACCTCAATCTCAGATAGGGTAGCTTATTACTGAGCTGGCTTCTTTCCCCAGAGGTGGAGAAGACTAGGACAGATTTCACAATCTGAAATCCTTGGTATTTGGAAAGAATGAAGGATCTGTAGATAGAGGCCCTGTGTCGGAATCTTGGCTCTGTCCAATCCAGGACAGGTATCCTAACTTTTCTGGGTCTCTGTTTCCCCACTTCTAAAAATAGGCAAATCAGAATAGATGACCTCAGGAATCTGAAAACAAATTTATCTAAGGTTTTTCTTTCCTGATTATTCCTTGGTCTCCCTAAAAAAGAGTCCCATGGTCTTGGCTTCCTTGTGGTTACTTGTGGCTCAGCTACTGACCTTTGGAGTGGCTTCAGGCAAGAGCTGGAAGGGGTCTTAAATGTCACCTAGCCCAATCCCCTTGCTTTACAGATTCTGAACCATTGCCTTCCACCATACCTTGTATTTGTTTCTATTGTATTGCAACTTGGCATTTATTTTTTGTTGTATTTATTCATGTTGTATTGTATTTGTTTAGACTGTATAAGTTTTGTGTCTACTTACATGTGTATACATTGTTTCCTCCCAATAGAATGGAAGCGTCTTGAGGGCAGGGACTTTTTCATTCTTACCTTTGTATCCCCATCACCCTGAAATGTTAAGATATTCAATAAATGCCCGTTGATTCCTGTTTCTTGGTAGATCTGTTGCAATCCCTTCCTATTGCAGAAGAGGAAGCTGAGACTCAAAAAAGGCAGAAACTTGCCTAAGGTCATATAAGTCATAAAGTTAGTTAGTCAAGAAGCATTCGTGAAGTGCCTAAGATGTGCCAGGCACTGTGTGAGTGCTGGGTGCACAAAGGAACTCACAGTGTAAAGGGGGAGACAGAGAAACAACTCTGCACAAACAAGATGGAAAAATATATATATTTAGTCATATAACATGTGATAATTACAGATACTGATTTATACTATATGATATATACAGATGTATATAACATAGAAAGAAAGATAGTGCTGAGATTTGAACCCAGGTCCTGTGAGTCCCGATCTAGTGTTCTCTCTACTCATTTGGCATTCAAGTAGTTAAAAATGCCTATTGACTGACAACTTACATATTAATGGAATAGGTACCACATCTTTTCTCTGTGCAGGTAGGTGGCATAGGAGATACAATCCTTAGACTTGGAGTCCAAAAAGCCCAAGTCTAAACTCTGCCTCAGACACTTACTAGCTGTGTGGCCCTGGACAAGTCACTTGATCTCAGTTTCCTCATCTGTAAAGTGGAGGTAATAATAACACTTACACCCCACCCAGGGTTATTGTGAGGAGCAAAAGAGACAGTTCATATAAAGTGCTTTGCAAATCTTACAAAATTATTGCTATCTTAGTTATTATGATGATGTAAAGGTTGGTGATGAGACACAATGCCCTAAAACCTCATTTTAACTTTGGGGTCTCCAGCTGAGCCCCCCTCCCTCTGGCGGTCCTCGGCTTGACACTGACTCCCTCCTCCTCATCCCTCAGCAGATCTGTCCAGAGATGAAGACGGACTGAACTGAATAGTCTATCAATGAAGGACAAATCGCTGGAAGCTCCAGATCCGACTCCATGCCACGTTTTGTGCTCCGTGTTTATGTCTTCCTGGATCCTCATCCCTTCTGGGGTCCTGCATAATCACAATTAGATAGAACCCAGCCATACCCAGTTGCATGCAATTATCACAGCTCCATCGCTCCCTTGGGGTGCTCCAGCTTGAGGGAGGCTAGCTTGAATGCCTCGTGACCTTTGACAGCCTGTGAATGACAAATCAAAAGTCAGCCTGGCACAAGTCATCAGCTGGGCTTCCTGCTCATCTACAGTCCGAGGAGGAGGAAGGAGAGAATGAGAGAATCTGAAAATAAAGGTAAGGGAAGCTTCCACCTGGGGCAGATCAAAGGCGCCGGGAGGGATGGGGAACTTCCCCAGCATGCGGAGGGAGCTATCCAGGAATTCTCGCAGTGTGAATAGCAGCTCAGGGGCTCCCATCCTGCAAAATTCGAGTTACATAATAAATATGACAGCCAGGCTTTTGTTTCTGTGGTTGCTGCTGCTGCTGCTGCTGCTATTACAGAGAAGCCACCTTCTGGGTTCCAACCCCTGTCATTTCATTAGAAGTTGTGATCCTGAATTAGGCAAATGAGTTAATTTTAGGCATTTTGCATTTCATCTTAGATGACTTAATGCCTTTATCTCCCCTGCACTCAGCACTCAGAGAGGGATGGAGAGAAGCCCAAACTTGGGGAAATGATTTTTTGGGGAAAAATAATAAATGACAGCATGTGATAAGAAACAGGAAGGTTTTAGGTGAAAGGCTATTTCATTATCCAGAAGCACACGGCTCCTGGCTCTTCCGGGCTGGGGATTTAAAATCTCTTTGGAAGACTGCTAGGGAATCCCTTCCAGTGATTATTAATCCTTTCCAGGCCCAGAGGGGCACGAGCTAGCTGACCTTCAGGACTGGGCATGTTGCGGATATTTAACCGGAAAACGCGCAGAAAAAGCAAAGGCAAACACTGGGATTCTGGAAATGAGGAACGAAGGAAGGAACATATTTGTTCCCACGGAGGGAGGGAGAACGGGCTCACTGATGGAAAGGCAACCGAGGTTATCTGGCTCATTCGAGTTGGTCTTGAGACCATTTTTCGGCAGCGCCAGAACCTAGAATGGGGTCGGGGTGGGGGCGTGGAAGGGCTGGCAGGAGCTTCCCATTTCTGGGCTGCTTGGACGCCTTGCAGACGTTTCAAGCCCTCCGTCAGCGGGTTGTTCTCGTTATCATTATATGATGCTGCACTTGCTTCTCGTCAAGACCCAAACAGGAAGATCTCCTTCCTCCTTCCTTCTCCCTCTTTCATCCCCCCTCCTTCGGCATTTGCCATGATTCATGTTTGGGTTGCAGCAAGGAGGGGCCAGGAAGCGGCTGATTCAAAGCTTTTTTAAAGGCCGCTGAGTTGGGGGTGGGCCTCCATATTATCTCCGCCCCATCCCCGTCCTTAGCTTTCCCCTTCTCTCTCTTGGGGGAGGGATTTTCTGTGCTCTCAGATGGATGCGGGCTGCAGCGCGCTGGCTGGCGAGGCGTGACCACCGCGTGCGCCTGGGGGAGGACCGGGCTGCTGGAGGCTCCAGGGCCGAGGGAGCGCGCCTTCTCTCTCCCTTGCCCCGAGTGGGGAGCCAAGGCGCCAGTGTAGGGAGGGCCGCTTTACAGCCTTGGCCTCTGCCGGTTTCTAGGAGGCGCCGGCGCTGTCTTTGAACCCTGGGGACTGGCTGGTTGGCGTCGCGGGCCAGATGCTCCCGCCCGGCTCTAAGCGCCACCCTCTCCACTAATCCGGTGCTTGGCTCCAGTCGGGGATCTTCGGGCTGCATAGTCTAAAGCTGGCTGCACGAGCCTCTGCAGCCTGGCCCTGGTGCTTTCCTCCGCCTCCCTGCCCCCCAAGCCCTGCTCTTCCTCCTCCTCGCGCCCCCTTCCTTCCTGCTGTTTTTCGCAGCTCCCTGGTCTCCCCTCCTCGCTCTTGGGTCCTGATTCCCTTCTAGGTCCCCATTTCTTGCCCCTCCCTGGTCTCCCCTCTTTGCACCGGGTTCTCTGATCAGGACTCCTCCCTATTCCCTCCTTTCTACCCTCGGTTCCCTATAGCTCCCTGTGCCATCCTTCCAGCTCCTGGTTCCCACAGTTCCCTGTTCCCTGTTCCACACTAGCCGCTTCTCTCTGCAACATTGGCATTGACAAACAAACCTGAGAGGGCCAATGCTAATCTGGCCTGGAGGAAGGATAGATTGTTTCTACTTGGGATGATCAGAGAAAACTTCCTGGCAGAGGTGGCATTTCAGCTGGGAGGTGATGTTTCATGGGCAGAAGCCAGAATTAAATGCTTGTTTTTAATTTAATTAGTTAATCTGCAAATGTATATTGAGCATGTACCACGTGACACTGAGAAGCACAGCTAAGCTTGAAACCAAGGTCTCCTCACTCCCAACCCAGCACTGTTTGCACTACATCACATGACCTGTCCTCATTCCATCAACTTCCCCCAGCTTTCTATTAAGTAAGCCTCCCAACGGTAGGCAGGTGTATGCATTCGCAGGTGTATGTATATGTATATATATATATATGTATATATGTGTATATATATGTATATATATATGTGTATATATATGTATATATATGTGTGTATATATATGTATATATATATACATATATATATATATATATACTGTGTGTGTGTGTGTGTGTAATCAAATGAGATCACATTGTGCTGCAAAAAGCACCATACAAATGCTAGCTATTATTTGCATCTCTCTTTTATATACTGTGTGCCTACCAGTAGAATGTAAGCTCTTTGAAGGCATGGACTGCCCCATTGTCTTTGTATCCCCAGCACCTAACCTAGCACAGTGCCAGGCACATAGGACGCACTTTATGAATGTTTACAGCATTTGTGAAGGATGGATTTCCCAGTCACTTGATCACAGCTGAACATCGTACTAGGAGTTTGTCCATTTTTCTGGTGTGTTCCAAGATGCTTCTCCTGCCCTGTGCAGAGATGACAATAACTCCCTCCATGCACCCCTTTCCCAATAACCTAGCCCCAAACCAACTCTAAACCCTTATGGAAATCATGAGGCTGGTCCAGAAATATGCCCAGGAAGGGGGCGGAGCCAAGATGGCAGCTTGAAAACAGGGACTCACTTAAGCTGTTTCCCCAAATCTCTACAGAAATATGCCCAGGAGTTCACAACTCAGTCATAAACATCTGCTGCTTGGAGTCCAGCTATACCAAGAGGGATGACTTGGGTTTTCAGTCCTCGCAGCTACTAGACCTTCAGTCATTCAGGTTTTTCAGATTTTTTGCAAACAAGACTTTGGTATTTTAGTATTTAATATTGTAGTGAGAGGAAGCATGACTTTAGTTGGAGGCAGGAAGCCTGGGCTCATGTCTTGCCTTTAACACAGACTGGCTGTGGGCCTGCAAGCAATTCACTTCTCAATGATGGAGCAATTCCCTGAGCTTATAAACTACAGACAAATTGGGGGAGATAGATGGAGTTACCACACTAGGAGCTACTCACACATGACAATAAAATCAAAAGTCCTGGCCCCATTTCTTTCTCCCCCAATACAAAGTAAGGTTCACAACCCATGGTCCTAACAAATATGAACATAGTCTGCAGCCACCATTTCTAAGATAATCCATGACTTATTATAAAAATGAAAAAAAATACAAGAAATGTTTAATGTGCAATGCTGATGTAACTGTGTCTAGGGTAAGAGGTCATGGGGTTAGCAAGCACCCAATCAAGTTGCTTACTCAACATCACTGCTCACTCCATGTCTTTGTGCATACCCAACTTTACCCATTGAGAACCTCTCTTACCCCCATTGGGCAGGAAACCAACATTGTGTCTCTTTATGACAAGACTCCTTTTTAATGGAGGATAATAGATCCCACAACCCCCACCTTGACTGGGAAGGGAGTTAATTTCATTTATTATTTTTTTCTTTCATTTCCTAGAGTCAGGGAGAAACAGCATAGGCTGGTGGATGGAGTAAGGATGACATGGGATCTGTAACTGGGGATGGACAAAAGGGAGCTCACATTTAATAGCACTTTTCTATTTGATGCTTACAAATGTAAAGTGCCACTTGGGTTCAAAAGGTCAACATCACAAGTGGAAGGCGGGAAAGTGTGAGTAGACAGAGGCTTATTAGAAAAAAATATTGAATGGTTTTAGGAAACTGTAAACTCAGTCACAGAAGAGAATGTGATTTTGAGCTGCATTAAGAGAGACAACCATGACATCCAGGAGTAGGGAGGGGATAGTCCTGTTGTAAACAGTCCTGGTCAGGACAGTGAGGTGGCACAGTGGAAAGAATGTCAGTCTGGGAGTCAGAAAAGACAGAGGAGGCAACCAAGATGCTGAAGGGCTAAATGAGGACTATCTGCAGGCATTCAGGGTGTTTAATCTAGAAAAGACTGAACAGAGTCTGGTGCACAATCACCATGGCCAAATATTGGAAGAGCTGGCAGATGGAAGATGGTTCACCTTGTTCTGTCTGGCCCAAAGGGCAGAATGAGAAACAATAGGTAGGAGCTGTAGAGGTACAAATCTAGTCTCGATGTCTGGAAAAATTTCATAACAAAACATTTGTCTGGGCTGTCTTTCCCCATTGGAGGTCTTCCAGCAAAGGCTGGAATAACCAGTTATTGTTGAGTTATAGAAGAGGCTTCTTGTTGACAAATAAGTTGGAAAAGATGACCCTGAGGTCCCTTCCCAGTCTAGTGTTTCATGATTGTGTGACAATACTCTGTAGAAGAAGGTAGATTATTCCCATTTATCAGATGAGAAAAACTGACATGCCCAAGCTCACACAGCTATGAAGTGGTGAAGTCCCCACTCAAACCCATGATTTTTGACTCCAGATTTATTGTATCTACTTCATCCCTGCTTTCTGGTTGATTTGTATGGAGTATTAGGATAAAATCATCTCATTCAAAGGAAAATAAGAACTATGAAGAGAAATCTTTTAATTTGCCAAGTCATGCTTAGTGAGAGATACCAGTGAAAAAAGAGAAAAGATTTGTGATGGGCTAAATTTTGAAGTTTATGTCATAGTCCTTTTTGATAGTGAAAAAGAAGGAAATAAGCATTTATTAAGCATCTACTATTTTCTAGGCACCATGCTAAGTGCTTCTGGAAGGTAGGTGCTATTATGATCTTCATTTGATAGCTGAGGAAACAGAAGTTAAGTGACTTGTCTAGGATCCCACAATCAGTAAGTGTCTGAGACTAGATCTGAACTCAGCTCTTCTTGGTTTTAGGCCCAGTATTCTATCCACTGCACTGCCCAGCTACCTTCAAGAACCCATTAGTTCACTATGCTTTAAACGACACCCCCACAGCCATTTTGGTTTTGAAGAGAGTTCATTTTCATTTTTTCTATTTCCCAGCACAGTGGATAGAAGAATTAGGATGCCATGGGTTCAAATCCTGCCTTGGACACATCCTGGCTGCGTGATTCTGGGCAAGTCCCTGTGACTTTCACAGTGTCTAAGGTGACTCTCTAAGACTCCTTGCTGCAGAATGGTTGCTAATTTGCATTGATAGGAGTTTCCTCACTTGAGACTTCCTACTGATGAATTCATAGGTCTGGACCACAATGGACTGAAATGTTTCCCAGAAGCCTTTATGGCTTCTAGTGGGAGCAAGGACCCATATGTGTTAGGTAGGCTGCCAGTGTGGCTGGGAACAATGGGAGATGGAGAAGAGAAGAAATGCTACCAGTGGCATGCCTGTGGGATATGGAAGCACTGTTCTATCCCAGCTTGGTTGCCAGGGCATTTCCACTGGAAATACCAGCAAACTCAGTATTTGAGTCAACAGTGTGATGTGGCAGTGAGGAACCCTAATGTGACCTTGGGCCACACTGAGCACCAGAGCACCTAGGAAGAGAGAAGTGATGGTCCTCCTGTATCTGGCCCTGGTCAGATCACATTGGGGGTATTGTGCCCACTTCTGGGTACCATGTTTAGGAAGGACCTTGGGGTGCGGAAAGGAGGAAGAAACTGACTTGGATAACTACCCTATGAGACTTCGAGGGCTACTGGCAGAGAGCAATCTATAGCTCTGGGCTCTCCATGTACCCAAGACAATTCTTGGCTTTGTCAAACCTTTGTGAAATATTCAAGTGTCAACCATTATTCTCCAAGATTGAAGAAAAGAAATATAGGAAACTTAAATAAATCATGAGGTAGGGTGGGGGAGGATGGGGGACAAAAAGCTGTGGTGCTGGAATCATTACCACGTTTCACATGAAGTCATCGGGAACATTTATTAAACAGAAGCACGGTCATGTTTCTGATGATAGGTAAATGTTGAATCATGATTTAATAAATTTCCTCCCTCTGTGATGATGCCTTTTTGTGTGTGTATGTGTGCCTCTCATATATACAGGCAGATATAATCCAAAGAACATGTAGTGAGGCTCCTAAAATTCAACACTGCCCTCTATAATCCGATGGTTTGTCTCAAAATACCTTCTGTGCCAGACAAAGTAAATATGAATGATACATGAAAAAGGAATAGTTGAACTATTTAAAAGCCAGAAGTTGCCAACAGTGCCCTTTACTATGGTAGATAGAGAAGAAGAGTAAACAGTGGTAGGAAATGCAGAAAGTTGAGTCAACATAGATATTTCTGTTAGGCATTAGAAGTTGAGAATTTACCCATTCTTTGAGAAATATGAGCCTTAGTAAACAGAGAATGTCTTTTCTTATTGCAACACATGGGAAGTGGGAACTTTCTCGAGTGTTTAAGATAGAAATCCCATTTCACTGAATCACAGCAGCCTAAAATCGGAAGGGACCTCAGTGACTACCTAATCTATCCCATTGACCCCCCAAAATCTTTTCTACAACATACCTAATAAAGAGTCATATGACTTTGCTAGAAGACCATTGGGGGAACGAATCTCTCCCAAAGTAGCTTGTCCCAACTGGGGATAGCTCTAACTCTTGGGAATTTTCTCCTGTTATTAAACTTAAATTTACATCTTTATGATTTCCACCCACTACTCTTGGTTCTGGCCTCTGTGGCTAAGAAGGGGCTAAGGATTAGACCTTGGATTTCATTGGTGGAGGGAATTCCATTTATCAATGAAGGACACCTTCTCTGCAACTTGTGAGAGCTGCCTAGAGCATTGAGAAGTTATATAACTTACCCCGGGTCACACAGTCTATTTGGGCCAGAACTGGGGCTTGAAAGCAAATACTACTGGGTCCAAGACCAGCTCTCTATCCACGAAACCTCACTGCCTCCCAAGGCTAAGTAGAATAATTTCTAATCCTTCTTCCTGGGATAGCCTTTCAGATACTTGGGAAAAACCCTCCTATAGCCTTTAATCTTTTTCTTCTCTATGTTTAAACATCTCTACTTCTTTCAAGGGTTCCTCCTTCAGCACAAACACAAGACCCTTCAGTATGCTGGTTAAGTAAAGGTTTCATCTCAGTTATCCAGATGTCTTGCACAACAGTATTTCTATATGTATTTGTGCCACAAACCTGAAGGGGGATGAAGAGAAGAAAGGCAGAGAAAGAAGGAAAAACATAAAGAAGAGAATTCTCTTTCTATCTCCCCACTAAGAATTTCAAATTCTGGAACCTCAGTTTGAAGGAACAGAGATAATCTATTGTAAACATTAAGAAGGGATAAGCATCCAGCCTTCCCTTGTACATTTCCAGAGAAAGAGATTCCATGCCCTTCCCCTGGCCGCCCTTCCATTTTTGCCTTTTTATCATTTATGGTTCCTTTCCATTAAATGCCTCCATATCTTTTTAGATCACATGAGGTATATGCCAAAAATTTTACAAGCCATCCTTCCAATTTCCCTGTTCCCTCAGTTGTCTACCATATCAGTTCACTAGCTGACCACCAGCCTGGTTTTGGCCCTTATCACTGTTTACCTAGATTATGACAAAATCTTCTAAGAAGGTAACCCAGTGGCACAGTTTATGGAGAACTGAGCTTGGAATCAGGAAGAGCTGAGTTTGAATCCTGCCCCAGTAGCTCACTAGCTGGACAAATTGCTTGGCTTCTCTCACCTTCAACTTCCCCATCTGTAAAATAGGATCATAATAGCACCAGCTTCCAGGGTTGCGTTGAGAATTAAATAAGATTACATGTGCAAAGTGCTTTTCAAACCTTGAATCGTTTTATAAATGTTAGCTATTCAAAGGCCTCCATAGTTGCATTCTCTCCTGTCTACCATCTGTCTGCCGGAATGGTTTTCCTAAGGAACGAGTCTGACAATGTCATTTCCCAGCTCAAAAAACTCTCCCCTGGCTTCCTATTCCCTTTAGGATAGAATATCAGCTCCTCAGCCTTTGGCATTTAACGTCTTTCACAGTCAAATTCCAACTTTATTTTTTTCAAACATTTTATATCACTCGACTTCGTGCATTTTAAGGTAATTGTCAAAGAGGCTTACAATCTGTTCGCTGAATTCAATAGTTCATTTCCTGTGTCTATGATTATGGCACAGGCTGTCCCCCACACCTGGACTGTGCTTCCTCTTTACTTCTTAGAGTCCTTAGCTTCCTTCAAGGTTCAGCTTGGATGCCACCTCCTACAGGAAGACTTTCCCACTCTGTTTAGTGCCTTCTCCTCCTCAAAGTACCTTCTTTTCTCTTCTCAGTGTACCTGTCATGCCTATTCCCTTAGTAGAATCCAGACTTCTCAAGAAAGAGGATAATTTCGGTTTTGTTTTTTGACTTTGTTGAATGTCTAGTAAAGTGCCTTGCACACAGTAGGTTTTTGATAACTGTTTAATTGAATTACATCTAATTAAAGTATTGTCTAGCTCTGACATTATTGGGTTCTTTGGAAATGACAGAAGTGTGTGTGCATGTGTGTATGTGTCTGTGTGTGTGTGCATCTGTGTGTGTGTGTGTGTGTGTGCACGCTCGGGCAGGGCGGGCGATGCAGAAATCACAAACGAAGAATGGACTAGTGTCAACAGGACCACTCTTTCGCAAATAGCCTCACTCATGCCCTGATTCACACTTCAGACTTTTCCTTCTTCTCTGGCCCTGCCACCTTGCTCTGCTAAGTGTGTCCTTCTCTCCCTTCCCCCTTTCCAGATCCCTTTTATGTATTGTCTTCCCCTATGAAAATGTAAGCTTTTTGATGGTAGGGACTACCTTCCAATATATATTGTCCGTCACATAGTAGGTGCTTTATAAATGGTTGTTGACTTTTCTGCCTCTGTTGCTACACCAGTGTTAAGCATGCTGCCTGGCCCATAAGAATTGCTAAATAAATTTTATTGCTCTGTCTGTCTATCTAGATCTATCTATCTATCTATCTATCTATCTATCTATCTATCTATCATCTAGACTTCATCCAGTCGTTTTACAAAGAAATGGAGGCCAAACAGAGGTTTTAACTTTTTATTCAGAACATGGTAGGTGCTTAATAAATGTTTGTTGGTGTTAAGAAAACTGAGCTGTACATAACCTACTTTTATATTCCTGAGTGACTTTAGTATTTCTTCTTTTTAAAACAATAATGGTTAACAGTTTTTGGATGCCCACTTGTTATGGTGCTGTAGCAACAATTCAGCTAGCAGCTACTGTGGCTGTGTAAAACCAAAAACATCCAGCACACAAAAGACCACTAATGCAGGTTCTTTTGATCTGCTTTACTAAGGAAAGCAACGTTAACGGGTTAACAATCTTACTTTAATCCAACATACAAATATAACTCACTTAGTTCAGGAGGAAAAGCCAGTAATCTGAACTTCAGAGCAAATACAAATTACAAACATATACAATATTAACAACCAGATCACAATTTACAGTTACCAGGAAAGCATCAACATCTGAATTTACAAGCCTGGGGTTCTTAAAATGGCTGCCCAGAGTCCCACGCCACTCTTCCAGTGACTGAGAGCCCCAAGGAAGACTCCAACCTCTTGAGTTTATATATCTTGTGACTGACCCACATGACCTAAAATAGCGTCACAAACATGTGACTTAAACCCACGTGGCCTAGCCTTTTCCTTGAGGCAAGGAGGTCATCAAAGACTCCTCATTTAATCAAGGAAACAAAGGTCAGACTCTTCAAGGGCACTTGATTAAATAAGTGCTAAAAGAGAAAACAATAAAAGAAAGTCCCACCTTAATTACCAATACAGGTGCCCACATCTTAACAGTTTAAAAAACCTGCTTGGTTTCAAATTTTAAAGAAATTTTTCATCTTATTTTTTGGACTGAATTATCTGAACTGATAACTCAAATCTACTTCCCACATATTTATAGACATAATTTTGGCAGAATCATGGATTTTTAAATCTGGAAAGGCTCTTAGAGATCTGATGCCTTCTTAAAATATATATATATATTCTGATGATGAAACTGAAGTCCAAAGTAGTTAATTAAAATCACACAACTACAGGTTTTCAGAGTTGGCAAAGACTGCAGTGGCTACTTAGCCCAACTTCCACCCTCATATCCCTTCTACAACATGTTCAGTAATGACACACACAGCCTTGGCTTCAGTTTTTCTGGTAAGGGACACCCCAATATGCCCAAAGACAGACCATTTTACTCTCACACAGCTTTTGTTGCTAGGGATTTTTTCCTGATGTTTTGCTCTGTGGGGCCAAGTGGTTCACATCTCCCAAGTGATGGCATTTCCAAATATTTCAAGCTAGTTAACATATTCACCACCTTCTCCCTTCCTCACTCCCACAAGTTTTCTTTTCTATAGGCTCAATATTTCTGGTTCTTTCAACCAGTCATCTTGTGGAATGAACTCAAAATCTTGACCAGCATGTTAGTCCTAGTCTGGAAGATCTCCAGCTTATCAACGTATTTTCTAAAATGTGGTGTCCCAGACTGAAAACAGTACTACTCCCCATGTGACCTGAACAAGGCAGGGTACCATGGAACTACCATTTCCATCTTTCTGGAATTGACATCTCTTTTCATAGAGCCTAAGATGGCATAACTGTCCTTGGCTGCTATATTGCACTGCTGGCTTACATTGAGATTGCAGCATACTAAAATTCCAACATCTTATTCTTACAAACTGTTGTCTAGCTCTTACCCCTCTGGCTTGTACATGTGGGGGTAATTTGCCCAAGAAATGTCTCAGCAACATCACACAGGTGATAGTTGCATTAATTTGGACTAAAGATGAACATCTTTAGAATCCCAGTTCAGTGTTGTTCTCACCATACCATACACATTTACTACAAATGAGAGTCTGTTTCATGGGCAGTTATGGCCCAAACATTCCTCAGGAGTTGTTAAACCTGCTGGTGCTACTACATTCCCTAGCCACACTTAGCTAAGCTGAATGAATGAAAAAACCTTTACAGTATTGAACAAGTCAAGTTCTGTGATAAGTACCGGGACATACAACTAGGAAAATAAGACAGCCCCTCCTCTCAAGATCACATTCTGATTAGAGCGGATAATGCACAAAGTTGGATGGATCTCCAAGGAGCATGAAGAGGCTTGGAGGCCCTCAGGTCTCACTGGCAGGACAGATGAGTAGGCACAGTGGTTCTCCATCTTACAGAGGATGATAGTTGAGGATTTCTTGCTCATGTAAGTGGCGTCAGTGACCATAACCACCCTAGAAGAAGTGGTTTGGAAGAGCCTAGCCTACATCTCTCTGAAATGGGAGATGAAAAGAAGTCTGTGTTCCTTCATGAGGATATAGAGATGGGGATCAGTGCCCTGCTGTGACATGAAAAGGAGCATTGACAACAATGTCCAGGAGGAGATGTCAGGGATGCAAACTAGGCATGACTCGAGGTGGCCTGGTTGGTAAGCCATGTAAGGCACCTGCCAGTGGGAGGAGGGTTAGGGAGTGAGAGTTCCAGAGATGAAAGGGTTAAGTCCTCCAAGGCATGGTCTCTGGCCAGAAGACTGAAATCAAAGCCCTTCCCTATCATAGTGCTTTGGGAAAGGTTTCCAAAATACTTTTGTCTTAACAACTCTGTGAGATACCATAAATGTTAATTGTTCCTATTTTACTGAAGAGGAAACAGACTCAGAGGGGTTGTCACTTTTTCAGGGTCAAAGGTCTAGTAAGCGTCAGAACCTGACCCCAAGTCCAAAGCTGAGACTATCAGAACTCAATGTTACTTACATCAGTTGTCTATTAAATGTCAGGGTTTTTCCCTCCCATCCTGTTGTCCTGGTCCTTGAAGACTAGTAAGACACTTTTTATCTCACATGAAGATTGTATTTTCATTGCTCTTTGGATCAGTTAACCTGTGTGCTTAAAAAAGAGACTGTACGTCGTGCCTGTGAATTCTAACAAGCACAACGTACAAGGTATGCTTGACCTGCTTTCTGGTCCATTTTTAGTCTTTATAACTTTTAAAAATACAGAAGACCTTCCCCAGCTTGGAACAAATCTCTGATGTGAGCTCTTCAGCTTTCCTCCTGAATCTGACCATGAAACCTATTCTTGAACATGTTGGCTTTCTTCATATGGAAGCTGCCTGGGATCTTTCTGGTGTCTTTGTGGGAGAAAAACAAAGTTGTAACTACCCCCTTGTAGGCCCTACAACTGTTTGAGCCCCTTGGGCAATGGAGAATCTGCCTGGGATGCAAAAAGAACAATGCCTGGGAGTCTAACAAGCTACCTTTGAGCCTCACCTCTGCCCCATACTAGTTGTGTGACTCTGAGCCTTCATTCCTTCATCATTTATAAAATAGGGATAATAATCACTTCCCTGCTGACCCTCATAGAGCTACTGGAAGGCTCAGATAAAAGAATATATATGAAAATATTTGGTTAATCATGAAGTGCTCTGCAAACTTAATGGGGATAATATGAAGTTGATCATGTGGATTCAAAAAGTCAACACTGTAGGAACAGTATGGGGAAATGTGGCTACACAATGGTTTCTATGGGAAAAGATCTGAGCATTTTGGGGGAACAAGATGCTCAATATGAGTCCCTGTTATATGAATGCAGAAAGCAAGCTAATGTTATTTTGAGCTGGGGAAGTGAGAAAATCATGGTGACCACATCCAAGATGCTGGGCACATCCAAGATGCTGGGCACATCCAAGATGCTGGGCACATCCAAGATGCTGGGCACATCCAAGATGCTGGGCACATCCAAGATGCTGGGCACATCCAAGTTGCTGGGCACATCCAAGATGCTGGGCACATCCAAGATGCTGGGCACATCCAAGTTGCTGGGCACATCCAAGATGCTGGGTACATCCAAGTTGCTGGGCACATCCAAGATGCTGGGCACATCCAAGTTGCTGGGCACATCCAAGATGCTGGGCACATCCAAGATGCTGGGCACATCCAAGATGCTGGGCACATCCAAGTTGCTGGGCACATCCAAGATGCTGGGCACATCCAAGATGCTGGGCACATCCAAGATGGTGCTTGTCCTGCTGTTCTTTTCAGACCACAACAGCAGGATTATATTTGGGTCTCAGTGTCACACTTCAGGAAGGACAGAGATGACTCCTTACCCATAGCTGGCATTTAACAAATTTCTGTTGAATTGAATTTAATCGAGTGGACATGCACAATTGGAGCTCAGCATGAAGACCATGCCCCGTAAGGATGGTTGAGGGGACTGGAGGAGAACTGACTCCAATTGATTTCCTCCATGGGCTCCAGCACTGTAGGTCAAATGGGTTCTTCTGGTTATCCCCATTTCACTTTGTAAGTAATGGGAGCAATTGGTTTGTGTGGGGGAGTGATCTGCTCAGTTCTGTGACTTTGTGGAATGTAGGATGTATGGGAGGGAGGAGAAATTAGAGATAGTGAGAACAGTTAGGAAGTTTCTGAAATGGTTCAGGTGACATGTAAACAGGACCTGCAAGGTAGGTGGTGTTGTTATCGCCATTTTGCTGTCGAGGAAACTGAGGCCGACAAAGGTTAAATGATGTTTTCCAGAGTCACATAATCAGTGAGTGTCTGAGGCTGGTCTTCCTGACTCCAGACCTACCTGAGTCCTATAATAAGTATTTATTAAGCTACTACTATGTGCTAGGCATTGTGCTAAGGGCTGGGGATACAGAGAAAGGTGAAAGACAATCCCTGTCCTCAAGGAACTTACAATCTAATGTTGGAGACAAGATACAAACAAGATAAATACAAGATGCTTCAGAAATGGCCACTTTCTATGGTTTTGAAGGAAATTACAAATCAGTTTGTCAGCTGCCTGATGGGGAGTCTTACGGTAGAAAGTGTTCTTTCATCGATTCCTGTACCCAGCAGCCCCTAATGAGGAGAGCATCAGAATAATACACATGGGACAAAAAGCCCTTGCAAGTCTCTCCAGGCTTTTTACAAGCCACATTGTGTTGTGCAGAGGAGGCATTTAAAGACTGTGTATCAGTGAAGAGAGAAGCAAAAGGGTTAGAGTGTTGGCTGGTGAGCTGCGAGCCAGCAGTAAAGATGGTATCTTAGAAACAGCCCCTGCAGGAGAGTGAGTCTGGGCTCTGGGCATGTGTGATGTCAGTCAGCCACACTGGGGCTGGAGGAACGCTGTACTACTCTCTTCCCCAGAGAATTCAGGCATTTGCTCAGTGACTCGAAGGGTAGCCAGCCCTTTTGTGAGGATGGCTCTTGGGATTTCAGAGTGGTTTCCTACTGGCCATCCTCTACTTGGTGTTCAAGGCCTGCCATCAACTGACTCTGCCTTTCTCATTCAAGTTTGCTGCTAATGTTCACCAATATGAACAATCAGAGGGTGAGGATGAATGAATAGATGGAAAGAAAATACTTACCAAGTACTTACTGTGTGCGAGACTGTGATAATCAATGGGGACACAAATGAAAAAGTAGGACAAGGAGCTCCCATTCTAATAAGGAGGGACACCCTTTTCAGCTGCAAGTCTGATGGAAAGTCTCTTTGGCTCCCAGGGGGTAGCAACAAAGCAGATTGCAAAGGGCTTGGAGACCATGGCAAAGGAGAATTGGGTAAAGAACTTGGGGATATTTTGCCTGGAGAACAGAGGGCACAGGGAAGGGGTGGAATAGGATATGAACATGATGGCTGTGTTGAAGTATTTGAATGGCTGTCACATCTCAGGGGGAGGTGGTATTCTCCTTGGCCTCAGAGAATCAGAGTGGGAGTGATGGATGGGAATTGCAAAGATATGCATTTCAGGCTTGATGTCAGGCAAAACGTCCTAAGGGGTAGAGCTATCCAAAGTGGAATAGAGTGCTTGTGGTCATCATGGGTGCTGTCTTCAAGCAGAGTCTGGACAGCCACTTGTAGGCACATTGTCAGGTGTTAATTAGACTAAATGGGCAATGAGGTCTCTTCTACATCTGAGGAGAACCCACGATGCCCTCTCTCCAATCTGGTGTACTTATCCAATACTCATGTCAGCCAGTTGGGTGCAGCAGTAAGTCATGATTCAAATCTCACCTTAGGCACTCGCTGAGTGTGCCTGGCCAAGTCATATAACATCTTTGGCCCTAGTTTCCTCCTTTGTAAAATGAAGAAGTTGGACTTGACAGAGTCAAGTCCACAAGAATTCATTTAGTGCCACATTGCTTGTCTCATTTGTACTCACATTTTAGAGATGAGCAAGCTGGTACTCTGAGCTTTTAAGTGCCATTCCCCAGTGCCAACCTTTGAGCCCAGGTCCTGGGCCCTTTCCACTGTACTGCCAACTTGGTGCCCATGCTTGACTATTTCACTCTTGACTCTTTTCTTGCTGCCTGCTGCATGGGTGTATGTTCAGTGTTCTCAGTTATCCTACAAACTCTGAATAGGAAGGGATCATATCTTATACTTCTGTTGCATATCCCATAGTTTCTACTTGATCAACCAATTGGTCTTGAGTTAGTCAAAATCCCAAAGTTACCTTTCTGGACCTCTGTTCCATTATCTATAAAATGGGGAGGGGGTTGATATTATTACAGCATAATGGGTATATTAGAAAGAACTCTTGATTTGAAGTAGACTTTCTCTTTAGCTACCTACAAGTTCTCTGTGGGCCTCAGTTTCCTCATCTGTAAAGCTACCTTGTCCATCTCATTCATTTTACAAACAAGGAAAGTGAGGTCTGGGACAGAGAGGGACTTAAGGAATAAAATGGCAGAACTGATATTTGAACTCAAGACTTAGGACTCCAAATCCAGGACTCTTTCTTTGCATTAGATTGCAACCATTTAAATGGAGGCAAACAGAAGTTAAGTGATTTGCCCAAGGTCACACAACTACTAAGTATCTGAGCAGAATTCGAGCTGGACTCAGTTTTGAGCCTACTTTCCTAGAAACCAAGGTATTATAGGCAACAGCATTCTTCTCTCTCTTCAAAGTTTTGGTGGGGAAATGTTTGTACTTTCGTGTTTGCCATATCTTTGAGGCAAACATTCCTTCAAAAAAGCTTATCAGCCTTAAGTGGATAAATGGAATCGGGGAGCTAGTTACTGACCTCTAACAATGGAAGCAAAAGAGCTCATGGGGGGCTTGGTATTAGTAAAGAAGAGAGATCCCCTCAAAACCTGCGTGGCACCCTAGAGCACTTAAGGGAGATGGAGCAACCTGGCTCTGGAAGGAGCAGAGGATAGAAAGGACTTTAAATGCCAAGCAGTAGATTTAAAAATGATCCTTAAGGTAATAGGGAGTTACTGAAGTTTATTGGAGGGGGTGACACAGTCAAATATGCACTTGAGGAAAATCATTTCAGCAGCTGAGTGGAGGATGGATTAAAATGGGGAGAGACTTGAGGCAGGGAGACCAACCAGAAGGCTATTTAGTCCAGGAGGTGAGAGCCTACTCTAGGGGGTGTAGTAGTGTGAGTGGAAAGAAAGGGGTTGATAGGAGAAATATTTGTCAACTGACTGGGTATGTTAAGGATGTCAGGGGCAGCGAGGTGGCACAGTGAGTAGAGCACTGGCCTTGGAGTCAGGAGGACCTAAGTTCAAATCCGGCCTCAGACACTTGACACACTTACTAGCTGTGTGACCTTGGGCAATTCACTTAACCCCAATTGCCCTGCCGTGTCCCCTCCAAAACAACACCAACAACAACAACAAAAAGGACTTCACCTTGGTTGCAAGCCTGGGAGGACAGTGGTGCTCTCCATGGTCCTAGGAAAGTTGGGAAAGCAGGAGAGATTGAAGGAAATGTAGAAATGATCTAGTGACCCCTTCAGCTCCAAAATTCTGTGGATCTCTCTCATTCAAGGAACAGTGTCAACAAAACGAACCCATCCATCTGTCCCATTCCATCTCCTTCCACCCAAGGAATCTTCAGTGCCTTCGGCCTATGAGAAGCTGCATGCTCAACAGCTCAGTTTGTGGAAGTGTGGAGTCAGGGGAGCTCTTGGTCTGCAGAGACCAAGCTGCCTGCTTACAGGAACTCTTCAAAAGACAGACTTAAGCTTAACAGCTATAACCTCTGAAAGCTCTAAAGAGGGGCTTATGCATGACCTTTAAATACAGCTGTGTTTGGAGCAGCTAAACGGGGCAGAGATGGATGCCGCCCTGGATTCAGCCAGATGTGGCAACAGGGTCCTTTATCCCAGCACCCCTAGGGCCTCGGAGCAGTGCCTAGAACAGAGGAGTGGCTTAATACATTCTTGGATTGGTTGATTGAGCCCCTGCCTACCCTTGCCCCAAACAGCTCTCCATAGTTCCCTAGAGTCTAGCCCAGTTCCTGGCACATAGTAGGCATTTAATAAATACTAATTGATTGATAGTAGGCACTTAATAAATGTCAGTCAGCCAACAAGCATTTATTAAATAGGTTGCTGATATGGTGCTAAATGCTGGAGGTACAAAGACAAAAGTGAACATCTCTGCCCTCGGGGAGCTTACCTTCCAATACGTGTATAGAATAGATGTCAAATGAACACAATGTCATTATTGGAGGGAAGGCACCAAGAACTGACAAGATCCAGAAAGGCTTCATGAAGAAGGTGGTGTTTGAGCTGAGTCTGGAACAAACCCCAGGATGCCCAGAGGTAGTAAAGGTGAGGAGGAAGCAATTTTCTGGCATGGAGATTAGAAATGGAGTGTGTGCGTGTGTGTGTGTGTGTGTGTGTGTGTGTGTGTGTGTGTGTGTGTGTGTGATGGCTGCCTGGATGGGAGAGTTGGAAGAGGAGCCAAGGCTAGAAAGGCAGGAAAGGGCCAGGGTGTGAAGAGTTTCCCACTGTAGACAGAGTTTATATTTGACCCTGAAAGCCACATGAAGCCACTGGACTTTTGAAGGAGGGGCTTAATTGTTTAGCTTGTTCATATTTTCTCCTTAATAACTCTTGCTGTTTTGGGTTCTCTCCCTGTCCCTATCACTATCATTACTATAACCACACTCCTTTCTCCTTCTCTGTGCCCCTTTTTGGACCTCGCCTCACCAATTCTGAGATGTTTATGCCTGAAATATGCCAGATTAGAGCTGTCCAGTTTATCAACTGTAGGTCCTCACCCCCATCCCTTACCTGTGACTTCAGAAGTGAGAAACCCATCTGACCTACTTAACAGATCCCACGGATCCCAATTTCCCATGGGATATCAAACACCTGGCTCTTATCAGCTTCTGGGAGCAGCTTAACTAGATGGAAAAATGATGACTCAGATGAATGCCATCTATTGAGCCTGGACAAAGGGGCAAGAGATGGATGTCACAATGCACCCCGTTCTGGGAGGCAGCATTTTCTACAGGAAACCTTTACTAATCCTGACTCCTAGGCCCGAGTGTTAGTTCCTTACCTACCAAATATTACCTTGTATTTAAATTGTATATACCTGGGTATGGCTGTATTGTCTGGGTATGGATTGTACTGTTACATCATAAACTTCTTGATGACAAACGATGTCTCATTTTATCTTTATATCTCTAGAACTCATCATAGTGCCTGGCACACAGTTGGTGCATAATAAATGCTTGTTAATTTTCAGAGTGATTATCTTGTTACCCAGCCTTCTCCTCCACCCTAAAGTTTCAAGTTAAGTCCTTCCATTCTGTGGGGTAGGCTAAAAGGGCTTATTGCTTCCAGTACTGATTGGCCCACCTCATTCTGCTAATAAGCTCCTTTATGTCTGGCAATGGATCCCAGTGAACTTTGGTTGACTAATTGAGTATTTCAGTAGCACCAATTCAAGTTCAGATGTCAGGCTTTGACTCCCAAACTTTTCAAGCCCTGCACCCTCAGCTACTAAAAGAAAACTCATCAGAGTAGATGGCAAGAAGGTGCTCCTTTTGATGAGACTCATGAGGTATTAGGTGATTTTTAAAAATTAAACATCTTAAATAAATTATTAATCCCTGCTAGAAATAAGACTTCAGATACTTTTATAATGTGGGCATGAATCCTCCCACTCTGACAAGTACCAACATCAAGTGAAGGGCTTTGTTAAAGGATGATGGACAAAGAATGAGGCAATGGCTTAGCAAATTCAAATTGGGCACACCTCCCTCATAACAGTCTGGCTGGAAACCATCTAACAAACCTAAATATTCATGAAAATGCTTGGGTTGGGGGGGGGGGGAGAGTTGATTTGGTTTATTAGCAGCAACATAATTGCTCTTCCTGCAGCCCATCTCTCCCTTTTCCAATCCATGTTTTTGTGCAGTTGCTGAAGTGATGTGCCTAAAACTCAGAGCTGGCTATGTTGATCCATTGCTCCAGAAACTTCAGGGGCTCTCTGTCACCTTAGGATAATGTAGAAATCTCTCTGTTTGGCATTTAAAGCCCTTAACAATCTGGCTATGGTAAGGATTCTTAACCTCGGGGTCTAAGAACGTTAACTTTTTATTCACGTTGATAACTGTATTTAATACAATAGAGCTTCTTCGCAATCCTCTGCATTTTATTGTATGAATTTAAAAGCATTGTTCTGAGAAGAGGGTCAAAGGCTTCACCAGCCTGCCAAAAGGGATCCATGGCCCACACACCAAAAGGTTAGAAGCCCTCGAACTTGCCAGTTTGGCTTCACATTATTTCTCTCTTCATACTGGATGGCTCCATCCTGACTGTACTGCTTTGTTTCCACCTCAGTGCCTTTGGCCACTGTCTCCCTTGCCTCACATGCTCTCTTTCCTTACTTCTGCCTTTTAGAATCCCAAGCTCTTTTTGAGGCTTCTTGCTTCAGGTGCCTCAAGACCCCTTTCAGGACCCTGCCTCTCCCCCCTACAGCCATCCCCTCTGGCAATCCTACAGGAGTTAATTATACCTTGATTCTGCTGCATTTTCTTTCATTCATTCTACCCTCCTGGTCTCTAGGTCAACCTAAAGGGCATTTTCATTAAAGCTTTGTGGATTGAAGAGCAAATTCTCACTCCCAGGCATGCTTTATGGTTTCCTTTTTTCTTTTAAAGAGGATGCTGGCCCATCACATTTGCAAACTGAAAGCCTCATCCTCCTTAGATTGAGTGGCGACCACTGATCTGTGCTCATGCTTACTAATAAAATGCATTGCCATCTTCACTTAAGAATGGAAGCACTTCAAAGAGCTCATTTCTGCCGGGAAAGAAATGGATCCTCCGTGTCCCAGAGCCTGAGCGGAGACTTTTGTACTCTGTAGATGGGAGAAGGGACTTTTCAAACCCAAGGCCTATGGCTAAAGGTGGGTCAAGAGGAAATTTGTTTTCCTTTGGATCCAAGTTTGGCACAGGAGAGATCTATTTATACAGTAAGGATTCTAGGCCAGGCCTTTTAACTCTAAGTCTGGGGCTCTTCGAATGACACCATGTTGTCTCTTTTGAGGAAACTGAGGCCCAGAGAGGTTAGATAACTTGGCCAAGGTCATACATCTTAGGGAGTCTCGACTTGAGCCTAGGTCTCCCAATTCTTGCGTCTTTTGTTCTCTCTATGACTTTATTATGGAGTGTGGCTTGTTAGGGCAGAACAAGGCTTGAGAGCTATAGAGAAGAAAGTCAGGGCTCAAGATGAGGCTGAATGTCTTAACAGCACAAGCTGCCCTGTAAGGTAAGGAGCTTCCCATCATTGAAGGTATTTGGTCGGAAGCTGGAATGCTTGGATCTCTCCAGCATTCATAGTTCAGGACTGGCTGAACTCTGAAGTCCCTTCCAATGTGGACACTATAATTCTGTGAAACTATGTCATTCATTAATTAATGAATATTTATATCGAATAGTATTCACAAAACAATTCACAAAAAGCCTCAGGATGACTGGCTAGATTAGGAACCAGATCTGGAGTTTGTTGTGAACCAATGGTAAGGTAACAACCTCCCCAGCCACCCCCATCTTCTGCCGTGGACCTCATATAATGCTTTGTTTTATGTGGCACAATGCAAGGAGTGATGAACTTGGAGTCAGGGAGACCTGAATTCAAATCCAGTCCCAGACACTTGTAGCTGAGTGATCTTAGGCAAAGCACTTAACCTCTTTCTGCCTTGGTTTCCTCAGCTATGAAATAGTGATTGTAATAGCACCTCCCTCCTAGGGTTATTGTGAGGCTCAAATGAGATGATATTTGTAGAGTTCCTGGCACATAGTAGGTGCTTAATAAATGCACATTTCCTTCCTTCCTTGTAGTCAGTATGCACATTGAATGCTTATTGAGCTGACTTGAGTATTCTATCGGCAATCGGCACCAACAGCCTGCTATCAGCTAGCTCCAAGATCAAAAATCTGGCAAAGGCTGATACTGTTAGAAGAGGAATTTCTCCCTTTGTGCCCTCTCTTCTCCTCCTTTATCACCTTTGACCACATTCCGTGGCTTGCCAGAGTAAACCGTGAAGTGTAGATAGTTTTGCCTTTGGTATGGACATTCAAAACAAAAGACTTCCTCCAAAGACTTCCAGGAAAATGCCTTCAGCAATGCCTTAACCTCAAAATAATGTGCAAAGATCAGACCCAAAAGAGAGGCTGCTTGTCCTTGATTTAGGCTGGGGTCTTGTGACTTCTGTCTTCTTGACTCTAGAAAAAGGTAACTGCATGGATTCCCCATTGGTAACATCGGGCAGCCTGGGAGAAGGGAGAAGGGAGGAAGGCTTTCACTGTTGGGAAATTTGTTCACTTAAGCGGTTTTTGTGGAAGAAACAGGCGTGGGAGTATCTTCCTCCTTCCTTTTATTTACATAATGACAATTCAGTTCAACACACATGCATTTTAAAGCTCTCTACTGTGTCAGGTAGTGACTGCAAGATGCTGGGAACACAGAGACAAAATTAAACAAAGCTTCCCTTCACAGAGCTTCCATTCCACTGGGGAGCTATCTACCGTGTCAGGTAGTGACTGCAAGATGCTGGGAACACAGAGACAAAATTAAACAAAGCTTCCCTTCACAGAGCTTCCATTCCACCGGGGGCAGTGAGGGTGTTTACATTTAGAAGCCTGCTTTTCAGATCAGGCTATTTGAATCATGGAAATCAGGCAGGGCTGGGCATCGAGGATGATTCTCAAGAAAAAACGTCTTCTCTGGGTCTGGCTGTAAGATTCCTTTCCCAGACTGTAGCAGCAGCTGCTGAGGGGGGTTTGTTCTGGACATGTTTCTCTCTCCTTCCTGACAAATGGTCTCCATATTAAGTGGTAAGATTGGCATCATCTTTCCCATTTCAGCTCCCCTGGCCTTTGGGAGTGGCCTTGAATTCTGTGTAACTTGTTTGGGTCACATTCCCCCTTCACGCTTTGAATGACAGCGACTCTGAAGCTACCTCTGAGCTCGAGGGGAAAATTGTGCCTGGGCTAGAAAGGTATTGCTTCTATTTTGGCAAGTTGGAGGTGGGACTGAATGGACTGAGACCAGTGAGGGGAAAAGATAGGAGGGAAAGAGAAGGAAAGTCACAAGAAAGGATACCGCTTCAACATTAAAGAAAACAGAAACTCTTTAGCTCCAAGGTGAGAAATGTAAAAGTAAAGATAGCATCATAGACAGAACAGGAAGGAACCTCAGAGGCCACCTTGGACAACAGGTGAAGTGCTGAGGTCCCAGGACTTTAAGGGATTTGCTTAAGGTTACATAGGTACGGACAAAGATGGAATTTGAACCCAGGTCCTCTGACTTCAGAGATACAACTTTTTCCATGATACCGCATGGAGTCAAATCAAATCAAAAAGCATTAATTAAGCACCTACTATGTGGCAGGCACTGTTGTATTCCCCAAGGATACAAAGAATGTTTTTTTAAACTTCTGTGCTTTAAAGGAACTCACTGTCTAATGGCCCAAATGGAGAGCCCAAATGGTGCTGGATTGATAGAGGAAAAGGAAGAAGATTTGTCCAACAATCATATGTACACACACACAATAGACACATACACCTGTGTGCATATGTATGTATATATGTGTATTGAATACATATTTACATTATAGCTTTGTTAGGAGATGCACCAGAACCTTTCATTCCAATTATTATGTATTTCTGTATGCCCATAGTATACGGAGCTTGCTATGAAATGTGGGGCAGCGAGGTAGTGCAGTGAGTAGAGTACCTGCCCTGGAGTCAGGAGGACCTGAATTCAAATCTGGCCTCAGACACTTGACACACTTACTAGCTGTGTGACCTTGGGCAAGTCACTTAGCCCCAACTGCCCTGCCTTCTCCCTTCCAAAAAAAAAAAGAATTAGTGATGTAATTGAACATTCTCTGCATCAAACAGGGAATTACAGAATCTCGGACATGGAAGGGACCTCAGAAATCTTCTAGTTCAACCCAGAATTGAACAGAACCACAACGAGAGGAAGCTCATCATGTCCTCCAGCAGCCCATTCCCCTTTGGGACAGCTGTCATTAGTAGGGAGTTTTTCTTGACATCAAACCAAATTTGCATCTTAGCAACTTTCAGCCTTTGCTTCTGGTTCTGTCCTCTCTAGCCAAGTGGAATAGATAAGTCCCTCTTCCAGGGACAGCCCTTCAGAAACATGTCAACTTCGAGTAGTGATCTTGCTGACCTATGACAGTATTTGGCCAAAAAGTAAAAAGACAGGGAAAGGTATAATGGAATGAGATGGAGCTAATTGGTCCATCCAGTCCTCAAAAGCACCAAAGTTCTTAATGCAGAATAAAGAAATGCATTTAGGAAGACAACACTAAGAATAGTAGGAAGACATATTTGAGAGGGATGAGGCTGAGAAGGCTCCAATGAAATATTCAGTTACTGCTGGGAATCCAGGCAAGTTTCTTATTAAACTTGCAGAGTTGACATTCTGCCATCCCCCCCAAATGAACATCTCCATTTACTGTGACATTGGAAAAGAAAAGTGTTCCTGCTGAATGAGGAGGTAGCCCGGGAATTCTAATTACAAAGATATATAAGTAACACTTGTTTCCCTCTTCCCAGCCTAACCAGTGAAGGGGAACTGTTCAGGAAAAAATGCTGATTTAAATTCTAGCTATCTCTTCTTCTGTACGTGACGTGAGTATCAGGAGAGGCAATTCCTTGAGTCTGATGCTCTGGGAATTTGCCATGCTAGTTGTCGAGAGGCACATTCTGATGGCTTGCCCAGGGCCATGAGGTCCATTTGGGGGTCTGGGCTATTTTTCCTAATGGTGTTAATCTTGAATCTGGGAAAGGGCAGAGTAACAGCTTGCTCTGAAAGAGAGCATGGTCCTGTCACTCTCTCAGAAGGGCAGGTGTTAATGCTATGAATAGGTATGTGGGGCAGGGAGAGATCAGAGTTGGAGGCTGGAAGACAGAATTCATGCCAATGAACAATGTGGAATTCAGGCCATTCAAGAATCTGGAAGGTTCCATTCCAGTGCACCAACAATGTAGTCCCTTGATAAGGTTGGGGGACTAGTGGTGCTAGCAGAGAGATGGAGAGAGGAAGTACTTCAGTGACTCTGTCTCCAGCCAGTGCTAACTAGGATGAAATTATAGAGGAAATATGGCTGAAGTTAAACACATAAGTAAATGTCAGTAAGTACATTCACTGTGGGATCTTGTGGCATAGTGAGAAGAGTACTGGATTTGCAGCCAATAGACCTGGCTTCAAATCCTAGCCCTGCCATTTACTACTTTGGGCAAGATGGCCAACCTCTCTGTGCCTCAGTTTTTCTCAGTTGTAAAATGAGAAGCTCAGGCTAGGGTTACCCTTCAGGTCATTCATTCAGCAAGCATTTATTCTGACTTGGTGCTAGGTTTGGGGACAC
The DNA here is from genome assembly GCF_011100635.1 of Trichosurus vulpecula. Classification (NCBI taxonomy): domain Eukaryota; kingdom Metazoa; phylum Chordata; class Mammalia; order Diprotodontia; family Phalangeridae; genus Trichosurus; species Trichosurus vulpecula. The sequence goes on along the minus strand of NC_050576.1, from coordinate 14,153,631 downwards.
AGTCCACATCTTTAAAGACTTTACATTCTACAAGGGCCCCACTGATTCTAAATTTTTGATCTTAGGACCTGAGTTGAAATCCTTGCACGACTCCTCAAGATGAGGTGACCTTGGGAAAGTAACCTAGACTCCAGGCCTCAGTTTCCTCAACTGGAAAATGATAGACTTGGATTAGAATATTTCTGAGGTTACCTCCAAAGTAAGCCAAGAGTCCATGAGGACTTGAGACCCCTTGGATCCCAGCTTCCTCTTCTGTAGAACAAGAGGGGGTGGACTGGACCTCTGAGTTTTCTTCTACCTTGGAGATTGCTTCCAGCTGTTCTACCCCACGAAGTGCACAGAATTTAGGCATTACTGATGAAGTGAGGTCAAGGCAGCACAGTGCCGTCAGACCCTGGACTTGGAATTGGAGCATGCAGTCATGAAGGTTAAGTCATTACTGACCATGTGACCCTGGGCAAGTCACCTGCCTTCCCTGTGGGTCAGCTTTCTCAACTCTAAATAGGGTCCCCAAATCAAAACTAAAACAAAATAAGACAGTTTTTAAAAGGGAAAACAGCCAAAGCTGGCCATAGTATGATACATCAGCTAGAAGCAAATGGTTTCCATGATATATCACCCATAAAACCAATCACATACTAGCCATTTGACATCCTTATCTGTAAAATTGGTAAGATTACATATATGTATATATGACATTATATATGCATATGTATGTGTATGTATGTATACATGTGTATGTATATGTGTGTGTTGTATGTATATATGTGTGTATATTTATATCAGCTAGGTGCCACAGTGGATAGAGTGCCCTGCTGGAGTCAGGGAGATACATCTTTCTGAGTTCAAATGTGGTATCAGATACTTATTAGCTGTGTGACCCTAAGCAAGTCACTTAACCCTATCTGCCTCAGTTTCCTCATCTGTAAAATTAACTGGAGAAGGAAAGAGCAAACTACTCCAGTTTCCTGGCCAAGAAAATCCCAATGGAGTCACTAAGAGTCAGACATGACTAAAAAATCACTGCACCGCCTAGGTTTGTAAGGTGTACCAAGTACTTTACACACATAATTTCACTTGAGCCTCACAATCTTGTGAGGTAGTTTCTATTGATATTATCAATCCCACTTTATAGCTGATGAAACTGAGGCTTAAAAAAAATTCAATGGCTTGTCCAGGGAGATACAGCACCTGTAGGTCTGAAGCACATATTTAGAGTTTGAGCTTGACCTGAGCTCTGCTGATTGGTGTGCCAGGGACTATGCTAAATTCCTGAGATACAAAAACAATAGACAGACAGTTTCTGCCCTCAAAGAGCATTCTAGTGGGGGAGTGCTGGCCAAGGAAGGAAGATTGGGTCTAGGGAATCACAGGGATGGGATGGTAAGTAGAGCCAGGGAAGGATGGATGTAATGGGGGGTAAGGTCTTGGGCCAGTTGACAGAAGGACAAATGGGTTTACATTTTAATGTAAGCTTTTTGAGGGCAAAGACTGTCTCTCTAGTGTTTTTGGATCTCCAGAATTTAGCATAGTCCCTGGCACATTTTAAGGACTTAAGAAATTCTTCGTTTGTTCATTGATTTATTTATCCATTTATTCTTTCATCCCAGACTCCAAGGCCAGGGCTCTCTCTACCATACCTCACTGCCTTTATTTATTTTCTGAGAAGTTTCCCCGCCCCACCAGCCTGAGATAAGTCAGTTGCTTGAGCAGAAAACCTAGCTTTAGAGCTTGGTGTATTATTATGTGCAGATCAGAGCCATGCACTTAAAAATTGGAAGGACTTAATTGCAATCCTGGCTCTGCTGGGATAGTAAGGAGGAAATCTGTATGACTTCCATTCCCCAGGAGAAATAAATAAAAAGTGCAAAGCCTGAGAACCTGCTCTTTTTACCATGTTTCAGAACACATGGCTATGTCTGAAACCAAGAGGGATGGCCCCTTTGTCAGGCACTGATCTAATCTCTGCTTGAAGGGCAAAAGCTTGGCCTGCAGGGGTCATCAGTCTTTTTCTGCTTCCCCCACAGCCCAAATGGAACATGAGTCACAGACTCAGATGCTTCCTGTTGAATGGGTCTGGTTTAGAGGTGGGTTCTCATTCTCTCTCTCTCTCTCTCTCTCTCTCCATCTCAGTCTCTCTCTCCATCTCTCTCCCTCCCTCCTTTCCTTTCTCTGTCTATCTCTCTTTCAAGAGTTCAGAACCAGTTTTTATGACCCAAAAATGCAAAAATGTTTCCTGGAACATTCAGTGTATGTGGGCAAGTTGGTGGAAGAAGTGGGCCTGAAGGAACAAGGAGTTCTGTGGGGGAGTTCACTGACTCTGATAGCAGGCCATCACAGGGCAAACTCTTCCCTGGAGGATGGCAATCTGACATTGACCCCAGGCCAACTGAATGTTACTGCCCTTTTTTAATGGAATGAGAAGCATGGAGCAGTGGGAAAGGTCCTGGCTTTGGAGTTGGGGGACCTGGGTTTGAATTATAATTGAAAGGAGACAGTGGAGTGCAAGATAAGATGCTGACTATGTATTTCCAGGGCCTGGGTTGAAATCTTCCCTTTGACACTTCTTACCATGACCTAAGCATGCACAGGTAAGGTCATTATGGCAATAGGGCATAAGCATTGGTAGAGACCAGGGAAGCACCCATGTGGCCTCATGCCTTATGCAGTTGAAAACAAAACAAAACAAAACAAGAATCCTCCAAACCCTGCAAGGTTCCTAAATGCCCAGAGATCAGGGTATTGGTAAGTAAATTATAATTCAAAAATGATGTGGATCCCATATTTAGAGCAGGAAAGGCTCCTAGAGGCCTTCAAGTTCAACGGGCCCCATTTCACAGATGAAGAAACTGAGTCATGGAGAAGAGAGATGTTGCCTAAGATTACGGAGAGCAAATGTTTGAGGAGGGGATTTGAACTCATGCCTTCCTGACTCTAGGTTGAATGGCCCCGCATAAATCTGGAAAGACCCTTAAGAGAAAATGTTAATTTTAAAAAGGAGAATCAGAAGAGAAGACACATGAATAATGACTGAAAAAAGAGGAAAAGTGAATGGGAATGAACAGACCAAGAATTCTGAGGGTGGCTTAGAGGGATGGCCTGAAAAGACGGCACAATTTATGGGCTCAAATTTACTTATTGGCATATAAACAGTTATGAATCAAGTTTAATTGGTTGTTTGTCTCTTTAATATTATTTATAATAAATCATTTTTATGTTCCATAAAGGGTAGGAGCATGGAGGGCTCAGTGTCCTGGAAAATCAGTGTGGGGCAGTAGCAAGAGTCCTGGATTGGGAGACAGGGGACCTGGCAGGGACAGAGTCCCTGAGACTCATGACATTTGTGACCTTGCACAATTCCCCTAGGTTCACAGGCTTCAGCTTCCTCACCTTGTCTGTAAAATGAGGCTGTTGGAGGAGGTGGCCTCTGAGGTCCCTTTCAGTCCCAGGTGATCCGTTGAGGTCTGGCAGGGGAGAACCTGCCCACCCTGTTGGTATGGAGGTCATCAAAGGAAAGCTTCCATTTAGGGAGCATTCTATAGTCTCTCCAAAATGCTTTTTTCTCTCCTCACCCTGAAAAATTCAAGCATTTTAGGAAAGGGCTGTCATTCTTAAAGCTAGTTAAATATACATAGTGACTGTTAGTATTCACCCCCATTTTTATAGATCAAGAAACCGAGGTTTGGAAAGGTTAATTGATTTGGCCTGAGTCATATAGTCGGGAAGCACAGGAGCTGGAACAGGAACCCAGGCCTCCTACCTTCCAACCCCACGTACCATAATTGCCTCTCCCATCCAGTGCAATGTCACCAACATCCAGGCAGAACCACCTCACAATGATCAGAGTGGTTAATATGAGAAAAATTGAAAACGTTGGCTGTTGGAGGACATGTTAGAAAACTGGGACACTAGAGAATTGTTGGTGGAGTTGTGAACTGATCCAACCTTTCTGGAGAGCAACCTGGAACTATGCCCAAAGGGCTATAAAACTGTGCATACCCTTTGATCCAGCAATACCACTGCTAGGTCTATTTCCCAAAGACTTCATAAAAAAGGAAAAGGGACCTATTACTACAAAGATATTCATAGCAGCTCTTTTTTGTGGTGGCTAAGAATCAAGGGGAAGCCCATCAGTTGGGGAATGGTTAAACAAGCTGTGGCATATGATTGTAATGGAATATTATTGTGTTACATGACAAGCAGGATGATTTCAGAAAAACCTGGAAAGACTTACATGAACTGATGCAAACCAAAGTGAGCCGAACCAGGAGAACGTTGTACACTGTAACAATGTTGTTTGATGAAGAACTGTGAATGACTTAGCTATTCTCAGCAATACAATGATCCAAGACAATCCCAGAGGACTCATGAGGAAGCATGCCATCTGACCCCAGAGAAAGAACTGATGTTGATTGAATACACATTGAAGCATACCTATTTTTCACTTTCTTTCTTTCTTTTTTTCTTTTATTTGAGTCTTCTTGTACAAAATGACTAATATGTTTTACAGGATTGCAAAAAAAAATCCAGGCAGAGGTCAGGATAGGGAAAGAACCTTGAACTTAATGTCAGAAGAACAAGCATAGGACACCTGACTTGGAACCAGAAAGATTTGGGTTCAAATCCCACTGCAGACATCTACTAGTGAGGTAACTTTGAATAAGTCTCTGTGCCTCAGTTTTCTCATCTGTAAAATGAGGGTTCATAGATTTTTGAACTAGAGGGGACCATCAAGTCCAGTTCTTTTTACAATGTATTTTGTAAATGTGCACTCTTGGGATGACTTGGGTAATCAGAGACCAGAGTGTGTGAAGGGCAGGTAGCCAGTATGGGATTCCATGGGTGAAGTACAGGGAGTATCAGTCATGGAGCATGAAGTGCAGTGGGGTCAATGGAAAGCCCCAGGGCTACTGGATTTTATAGCATGTGTATGAGAAAAAGACAATGAGGGTGGTGGAACTTTGTAAATATTATGCTGGTTTCAGATACTGGAGCCCTGCTAACCTAGTAAGAAGAGAAATCTTAAAAAGGTTTTGGCCATATGGTTTGACAATAGGTACGAATGTCATTCACTGTCTATCAAATAACTTTGCTGTTTGTTTCATTTTATTAGTATTTATTAGTAACATTTAAATGTGTTTGCCTAATCTTCATGATTCTTGGCTCCTACAACATGGCTCTCTGTCCGTAACTTAAATAAGGTCTTGATCTCCGACCCCAGTTGTTAGCACTCCCTATCCCTCAAAATTACTTTGTATTTATTTTCTTTGAATTTTGTATTTACTTACCTAGGTTACATGACTGTTTTCTTTGTATGACTAGAATATAGCAGGTGGTTAATAAAAGCTTGTTGAACTGAAAAGGTTAGAAAGAGCATAGTTCATTCCTCCATCTGTTGGCTGCCATGTTTGTGTCATGGAAACATGTAGAGTTCCTGGTTGGAGCAACAGCCATCGGATGACAGAAAGTAGCCCTTGAACGTTAACCCAGGGCTTCACATCCATTAGGCGAGTAGGCCAACTCTTTGCTATCCTTTGTATCTGTTCCCTTTCTTGTTTTCCCTTCTTCAATTCTTCTAAAATACCTGCTTCCTACTTAGCTGAACTTTGGCTGGCTTCCTTTACTTTGCCCTCTGGTCTTTTCGTTCACCCCGTTTCTGTTTCTGATCTCCTCCTTGTCCTGACCCTTGTTCTTCATGTGTCTCTGTCTCTGGCTAGCCTCGCTGGTTTTGACTCCTCTAATCACTAATACTTGCCTGACTCCTTGAGATTAACTTATCTTCAGAATACATGCTTGGCAGCCAGTGGCACAAACTGCCTCTTTGCATGCCTTGTCTTGTTCTATTTGCAGCTGTAAGAATAAGAAAAATTTTGAGGCTCGAATATTGTCCGACTTACCTCTTCTATGTCAGTGTGAATAACTCTCAGCAGCTCCTTCTGTCAATGGTAACAAAAATGAAAAACAAGAAAGAACTATAACAATGAGTGATGTCCTCATGGAAAATTGTTCTTTAATAAAAAGACGTAGCATTTTAGTAGCACTTTAGGGGTTGCAAAGGACTTGGCAATTTTATTTGTTTCACAACAACTCTATGAGGTGGCTATTATTACTATCTCCATTTTACAGATGAGGAAATGGAGGCAGAGGTGAAATGATTTGCCCAGAGTCACATAGCTAACAAATATCCGAGGCAGACTTGAGTCTTTTTGACTCTGGGTCCCACACTCTATCCACTGTGCCACTGAGCTGCCTTAAATGGACGGGGGAACCAATAGTCAAAAACAACTGACGTTAAGTGTGATATCTTTCACAGGAACAGTTTAAGCCTGTTTTGGTTCTTTCTTAGATTACATCCGTTATTTTTACTTCAGGATACAACTGAGGGTGGCTTTTGAGTCAAAGAAGGTGCCGTGCCGAAATGATTTATTAATCCTTTGATGTGTGTGGATGGCATCAAATTTTAGGCTTCCCCTGAAAAGGCCATTACACAGCTACTTCATCTCATGGACATTTTTTCCAACGATATCAAAATGTCATTTGGATTTGATAAGAGTAAAATTTTCAATGTATACCAAGGAAGAATAGAGATTGAAGACTTTGGACTTGAATCATGCACTCAATTGAACCAACATATGAATACCAAGATGAATACCTTGGTGGTTTCCAGGCAATACCCATTAAACACAAGACTATCTAGGAGACAGCTGAAGCTGTGTATGTTAAGTGCTTGCCTAGGCCTTCTGACTTCTTGACTGGGCAAGAATACATTTAAAGCAATGAATACTGACACAATGCTGGTCTTAATATCAATTTCCGGAATGGTGAAATAGATGACAACCATTTACAGGGGTTCTTAAATTGAAAAAAATGACAACTGTTTCAATAGAAGTGGTTTTCTTTGTAATCCTAGATATTTTATTTTTTGTACTTAAGACCATTCTTCTGAGAAGGCATCCATTGTCATCACTGTCTTCCAAAAGATGTCCATGAGGTTGGACATGGTTAAAAATACCTGTCCTAGAGAGTTTCCAATCAAAAACCTGTACAATCTTAATGGAAGTCATGGGCTCATTGCCCCAAACCAGCTAGAGAAAGATGAAAAAAACACATTCTTGTTAAAAAATAAAGTGGATTGATCGATGTTCTTAGAACACATGCCACATAGTTTGGAAAATTTACAGAAATCCTTTTGAAGCACAGTCCTCACTTCACAAGTAAATGCATAATAAAAACCATTAACAGTTTGACACCTCTGGATTTGATGAAGGTAACCAAAAGATGATTATCTTGGTACCAAACCTACAAAAAGACTGAGATCCAAGAGGGAGATCAAAAGGTGTTCTATGGGCTACATCAACATGAACTCAGCCAACGGTATATTGTATCAATAAGAGAGTGTCAAAAAGTGGCTGAGACAAGTAGGTTTGCTTAGATAAATGGAAAGGTTTATGATAGCAATGTCAGATCAGGTCATGGGTCCCAGAGATTGCAGAAAGATTATACTCAAGCAGTCTGAATTTATTGACTGAAGTTGATTATACAAAGAAATGGTGGAAACAAATTGTTACAGTTGAAAAAATGTACTATATAGACAATATACCTAGAAAGATATGATCAGAGACTTAGAATTATCCAGAAGAAACCTATAGACAACAAACTCCTTTTCGCAAACACAAACCCCCAAATATCCTGGGAAATTCAATGAATGAACTGTACTGGACATCATCATATACAGAATTTGTCCCCCATAACCACCCCAACATAATATTGATCCATAACAAATCAAAAACATTTTATTGACTATCCCTCATCTCTTAACTTTATGGAATAAAAACTTTCCAAATATAAAGACCTAGAAGAAGAAATTCAAACCTTTTGGGAACAGGAAAAGAACCATGCCATTCTGATTATCTTGTCTGCTACTGAAATTGTCCCAAATATGCTTTCAGTGAGTCTGTAGAAGATGAAGATATCTCCTAATACGTTTATTCAATTACAAAGGCATTTATTTTATCTAGCTATGGAATAATCCATAGAATATGAAATATAAAAGAATAATAGCAGAATACTGATTTGTCCTTAGATTATTTCTAAATGAAGCCCATCCAAAAAATGAGAATGAGATAACACTGATAATAATAGCCCTTATACTGGTAGAGGGTTTTTATAGTCACAAAGTGCTTTCACATTTATTATCTCATTTGATCTTTGTAACTTTGCTAAACTTATAAAGTAGGGATTCTCTTAAGGGAAGATTTGTGGTTCCGTAGAAAGAGCACTGGCCTTGGAGTCAGAGAACCTAGATTCAAATCCCTCCTCTTACACTTATTACTTGTGAGACCTTGGGTAAGTCACTTTAATTTCCCCTAACCTCAGTTTCCTCGTCTGTAAAAAGAGGAGATTGGACTAGAAGGCCCCTGAGACCCCTTCCAACCTGGGATCTATTACCCTGTCACTGGCTCCATCTTATTGGTGAGGCTTGAAGCAATTGCTCAAGGTTCAGATTAGGAGATTCAGAGGATTTAGGGAAGATAAAAATGGTCAAGCTCTTCTGCTATTTTCCCCACCATTTAGCAGCTCTCTAAGAGGAAGATTTCGTACTAAGTCAGCAGCCAAACCAGAAAGATAGAAGCCAGGTAATTTACAAAATTTAACCTATCAGAAGCCATACGTATTGGAATGGAATATTGAGAGTGGAGTCAGCTGCCCTTGGACTTTTTGGAGAAGAGGTGCAGAACCTCATCCTTCTAGTTGGGGATATATTCTGCCAGGTTGTCAGGGTCTCTCCTGCTGTTGTTGAATATATGCCTATGGCTGGAAGGCAGGGTCAGGAGAAATGCAGATAGCCAGTGATGAAAACTCCAAGCATTACCTCCTCTATATAATGAAAGAATCCCAACTGCCCCTGTGGTCTTGACCTTCCTAACAATCCTTTACTGGTATGCCCCCCCTTCTTGGTTTTGTTTGGGATTTCCCAGAATTTTAATTGATGGGGAGACAGGGCACCTCTTGCCTTTATTCTCAAATATATACTTCTGAATTTTTGAGCAGAGTGTATCAATTGGTTGAGGAGGCAAAGAAGGAGAAAATTATTTTTAAAAGATGGCGGGGTCGGTGTGGGAGTGAAGCTTATTCAATGGCTGGCCCTGCAAATTTGCCATATACTCCATAGGAATTGGGGTCTGCAGTCAAAGTCTGGGGCAGGGATCTGTGGAGCCTCATTTTTAAATTCTCAAAGCTAGGAGATCCCTCTGTGTACATGGCCTTTATCTATAGAGGGGTTATAACTTGAGGCAGTGTATCCTGAAATGCAATCACAGCAAATAGCCAAACAAGTGCACTCCCCAAACCAAGGTGCCATCCAGCCTGTCAGAGGCTTAAGTGATTAACTTAACTCTTAACTTTCCTGAGACAGCTTCCAAGTCTTGTCATATGAGTATAGAAACATGCTATGTAAGTGTAGGACATAGGTTAACATTCACTTTAGACTTCTGGTCAATACTTCTTATATTGGGCTGCCTCAGGCAACTCTGTGTGTGTGTGTGTGTGTGTGTGTGTGTGTATGTGTGTGTATGCTTAAAAAGAGAGGCTATCCATGTGAGGACACAGAAGTTGTACACCAGGGCTTGAATCCGTGTCTTTTGATTTCTGTACTATCTAAATAAATCATTGTATTCTTATTGATGTAAAAAAACCTTTTATTAGGTACATACCAACCAAATACAATCCCCCGCTGACCAGTTTATTTTACATACTTGTACCACATGTCAGAAGAAGGAGCCTAAGAGATTTATTTAGTTCAATCTCTTAAAATTTACTTTTTTACAGACTTCAAAGGATCAAAGATTTAAGTCTAAAAGGTACTTTAGAAGTTCTGTCTGGTCTAACCCCCTCATTTGGAAACTGAGACTTACAGGGTTAAGTGACTTGTCTAATTAGCTCCTTGAGAGTCAGGACTAGGTAGCTGTTGTTGTTATTGTTGTTGTGTGTGTGTTCACCCTTTCTTTGTATCCTCATCCCGTACCACAGAGTGAATCACACAGGGAGCAGGTGGGGGCTGGAGACTCAAAAAGAAAATTATCAAGAGAAAAGCAGGAACCCTTGCCTGAGCAACCATTAACTCCCCTTGTCCTACAAAGGAAATAAGTCCCGAATTTGGGGGCTTCCTGGCTGAGGCCTTCCACAAGCCTTGTCTTGCTCCACAGTGCTTTGCTGAGGACTCCCAAGGGTGTCTCTGTCTTTCTCTGAAGCTCCCAGAAGGTGGCTCTCTGAGTTGCTTTTTCAACTGTTTTCATCTAGGTCCCTGCACCTGGCTCCCCAGGGTAGCTGGCTTTGTGGTTCTTGCTGACATTTTCCTAGGTCAGCTTAGAAGGGATGACAGAATTGTCTTAGCAGCAGCTACCTTGATGATAAAAAACTCACATAGAATCAGAGAATGTTAGATCTACAAAGACACTGGGGTCATAGAAAATCATAGAAAGGATCCTAGATCTTGAGCTGGAAGGGATGTCAGCGGCCATGTAGTCTAATCTCCTTATTTTACAGATGAAGAAAATTCTGCTGATGTAGGTAAAGGGACTTTCCCAGGGTCATCCAGTCCTTTACATCTGACTGCCTTTTTACAACATGATGGATGAGCTCTTCCAGTCTTAGCTTGAACATCTTCAGGATCCCATAGGTATTCCAAACCCAACACATCCAATGTCCAAAAGAAAACTCCTATTTCTCTCCAAATCTTCTACTCTTCTAAAATTCCTTATTACTATCACAGGATTAATAAAGGTGTGCTGGATGACTGATGGATAGCCTTTTTTGCTAGCTCCAGTTGTTAGGGAGTTTTTCATGATATTGAAGGGAATTCTGTTTCCCCATGACTTTTTACTTATCTGCCTTGGTTATTTCTTTCTTTTGTAGCTAAGCAGAGTAAGTTGAATCCTTCCATTTGATAACTGAAATCTTCTCCTCTGTAGTACAAGCATTCCTAGTTCTTTCAACCAAATTTTATGATATCATCTTCAGTCTTATCACCATCCAGGTGATAAGGGCTGCCTGCCCTCTCTTGGACACATCAGATCTTATCAATGTCCCTTTTAAAATATGATTCTTATAACTGAATCCCATGTTCCAGATGTAGTTGGACCAGGGCAGAGTACCAGTGTACTGTGATGAGTAACATCTTGAGTATCTTCCCACCCCTGAAAGCTTTCCAAGCAGGTACATTGGGATACTCTGAGAGTTTTCTTTGTCCTGGGGGAGAGGGGTAGAGTTCTGATCCTGATCTATATGATTTTTGCTTCTTGTCACTTTTGGTGGTCTATGTTGGTTCTAACTTCCTCTGTTCAACATTTAACCACAGGAGGCAAATAGGGATTCAAGGAAATGAACTATGGATTTGGAATTAGGGGAGCTGAGTTTGGGGCTAACATTACTGCCTGTGTGACCTTGGGCCACTAATTTCTTCTCTCTGGGCCTCAGTGTCCTCATCTGTAAAATGACAGAGTTGTAATTAGATGACCATTAAGGTCTCTGCTAGCCCTAAACCTGGGGTTCTCAGAAGGAGAACTTGGACTTGGGAGGCTAAGTTAGGGCTGTTAATGCCCAATGTTCATAGTATGACTCAGACTGTGTTTTCTTTTCTATTGTCTTAAAAAAGTATTTAAGCTGAATAGCAGCTGCTTTAAAATACTATACAAAGTATGTTGCGCTTGTATACAGTCCAGACTTTTTAAGCAGAGGCTGTTTTTGCAAAAATGCATCCAGAAAATGCATGTGCTTCTAACATGGACCTTCATAGTTCCCAAGGTAACCTTCCAGGCTAAGCTTTCAATATCCCATGAGCAAATCATTCAAGACATAAAATTGAAAATTTAATATAGCTAGGAAACATATTCCCTTTCAGCAAAAATAAACTATTTTTCTTGTCCAAATTAAATATTTTCAGAAGCTTCTTCTTAATATAATCTTTAGGGTAGAAAGAATGATTTTCATATCAGATTTGATATGTTAAGGCTCGAAATCTCTCCTTTAAAAGGCTATATGTAGGTATGGATGGGCACCTATATGCATTTCTTTTTTAAGAGTTTACATTAAATATAATCTTTATTTTGGAGAATGTTGTCAAAAGTTTCACAAGTTATTCTGATTGAATTTATTTTATATTAAATCACATTAAAAATAAAACCTAAGATGGCTTGTGCAATACATGTACTCTAGCTCTTATTCCCAAATTTGGGAGCTACAGAGTACTCAGACATATTTTTTATCTGCAGGATTCCCACAGCAGTATGTCTGCAGCTCAGCATCGTATCTGAAAACAACCTAGTAAAAAGTTTTAGAACTGACATCTTTTTAGGAAAGGAATTTTGTCTTTTTACAAAGTTCCTTTATGATTAAGTTCCCTTGATCCAGCCACTTTATGTGCAACAGCAAAGCCAGGTGCTTTCCCAGTGGGTGAAGCATGAATTTAATGTTGAGGACAGGAGAAGAAATTGTGTGTGTGTGTGTGTGTGTGTGTGTGTGTGTGTATAGGCAATGATATACACTGGAGAGAATGCTGGCATTGGAGTCAGTACCTATACACCAATCCCTCATGTTGTATTTATTACCTGTATGAAACTAGGCGTGTCACTTGATTTCTATAAACCTAGGGCAACTCCTTTGAACTTAGATAAGGCAAAGGCTGGTAGTAATTTACATTGGCAGATAAGATTTTTTAGCAATGAGAGTTCCCTACACCAATGAAACCCCAGATCCTTGGCACATGTGCATGTGTGTGTCCATGTGGGTGTGTGCATATGAGTACATGTGGTAACATGGGTGTATATGCATGTGTGCTATGTGTGTATACTTTCATCAGGATGCTGTATAACTGGAAAAGGAGGTGGGCCAGTCATATAGCCAGAACGAGGGATGTCCAGGAGACAATCTGTGTGCTTATTGCTATCTATCAAAATAACAAGACATTTGAAGGAAGTGCCCTAGAATGATGGGCTTCCTGTTGATGACTTATAGGAGAACATAAATACAAATTACACAGAAAGAACCCTGCCCTCTGCCTGATAATTGTTGAGCCTCATCGGAGATGAGAAATAGCTCTGACTCTAGGAAGAGAGAGGTCTCAGCTAAAATGCTCTTGTCTCATAGCTTCTTTCCCTGCTCCAACAGAATCTGAGTTCTAGTAGCTCTGAACACCATCCAACTATAATTATCATCCCTTTCGTACATTTGCCTCATAGAGCCAGCCAATCTAGCACACAGCTGCTGAAGAGGCCAACAAAAATCTGGACTGAGGATCTAAGTGGGCGAAATGAACCAGAGAATTCTCTTCATTGGGCTGATGGAGACACCCTGTCTGCATGGATATGGTGCTCTCCAACAGCAGGTGGCATCTTCTTATCTGCTTCTGGATAGTAGCAGTCACGAAAGATAGGAATCTGGGAAGAAGCCTATCCAAGTTTTTGATCCAAATGCCAACTTGGTAGGGGCAGGGTCCCGAACAACTTCCCAAAATATGTTGCAAGGCTTTTTTATGTTCTGTGTAAAACGTCTGAAATGCTGGCAATGGATGGGTAAACTGCATTTGGTTCTTCTAGAATACATAGAGGGGATTGGAGCAGTTTTAATTGTTGAGATTTTTGTAATTGCTCAGTTGTAATAGTGCAAAGTACTTTGTTCAATGTGAATTTGGTATCACCAAGTCCATTAGATTCTCCTTTCTTTTATATGATGCCCTTTTCCCACTTTCAAGTCAATGTACATGCCAGCTATCATAATAGTAATAGCAGCTAACATTTAATTAGTGCCTAATATCTGCCAGGTCCCTCATCTTTACAAATATTATCTCTTTGAATCCTCACAACAAGGTAGATGCTAATATTATCCCCACTTTATAGATAAGGAAACTGAGGTAAATAGAGATTAAGTGACTTACTTGTGCAGGATCACACAGCCATTCAGTGTCCGAGGCTGGATTTTTACTCATGTCTTTCCCCTCACACCCCATGCTGGCTGAATGCTTTCATGTTCTGTGATACCTGGATCTGGATTTAGGAGACCTCCATTTGCATGCTGCTCTATAAAATGGGGATATTAAAACTTACCTTTAAGACTTACTGGCTGTGTAGATTTCAGTATAAAGCATTTTGTAAATATTAGGGGGCTACTTAAATGTAAGTTATTGTTTTCCCAGTTCTGTCAGATCTGAAATCTCACATCTTTCTCTCAACTTGTTTCTTTTTCTTTTTTTAAATAAAAAGATAATTCTATCCTCTTAAAAGATTCATGGACCAAAGCCAGCAATTCTGAAGGCTGGCTTTGAAGTGACTCCTTTTAAAAAGTCTCTGGAAAGTCTTTTTGTAGGCCTTAGTTGTCCTCATCTGCATTCTGAAATGACCTGGGAATAACTGGATCTCTGGTGACATGCTGCACAGGTCACAGGACAGGCTGAGCCTAGTGATAGCTCCTGCCTGCTTCCCAGACAGTCCCCAAAAGTTGCATGGAGTCAGATCAGAATAAACTCAGATGAGAATAAACCTTATCTCCCATTTGCTTCTAATTAGAATCACATGCTTTTAAAGCTGGCCGGGACTTAAGTTTGCTGGGTTGGGGCTAGAGTAAGGGGAGGAAAGGGACTTCTACCAGAATCCAGGCAATGGGTTGGTGGAGGGAAGGAAGGGATTCCTCTACCAGCAACCCAGCAATTGTACATCCTTTACTTTGCTGTCGAATTAATCTGATCACCAAGTAGCAGAGGCCTGTTGTTAAGTTATAATGTATCATTGGGATAGAAATCTCCTCGTGCTGTGATGAGGCACTCTGATGCTAAGGAGATGACAAATTCCCTCTGAAATCAGAGGAACTGGGTCCAAATCCCACCTCAGTCTCAGTGCCTATGTGACTACGGGTAAGTGGCAAGCTCCCTGGGCCTCAGTTCCCTCATCTGTAAATTGGGGAGACTTCACTGGGTGACTTCTGAAGTCTCTTCCAGGTCTAGCCCTATGAACCTATGATCTTTTTTCTTCCTAAGGATGAATGTTCCGCAGTTTTCCTTCCAATGTATAAATTAGTCTATTTTTCCAGAAAAAAAGGCATAACCTAAGTAGGGTCACCATCCAGCTTAATCTTCCCCTCTTGAAACACCATGCAATTGTAGGCAAAGTTACATGAATTGGTAGTGTCAGGATTTGCTAAGAAAACATCCGAGAGCCTCCACTCTCCAGTTTGTCTGTGTGGTTTAAGGAAAGAGCTAAGTCCTCAAGCACACCGAATGTACCTGCTTACAGTACCCGCACGCCCTCCTCTATTCCTTTCATTCCGCCCCCTTGGCCTAGCTCCTCTCCTCCCACTCACATACCCCCTCCCAGAGCCGCCCTTCCCCATAGCCTCCTTCGCGGCCGGTGTAGCGCCTGAAGAGGCAGCAGCAGCCTAACCGCTGACACCTACGGGATTGCTTCCGGGCACTCCGGAGCTGGGGGGCAGCTGGCCCGGGGCCAAAAGCCTGGAAGGGCCGGACTGCTCAGCTCGAGCCTGGGCTCGGTAGGCGGGCGGTGGTTCTAGCAGCAGCAGCAGCAGCAGTAGCAGCAGCAGCAGCAGCGGTGGCGGCCACAGCAGCCAACAAGAGCTCTCGCTCCCTCCCTTCTGTCCTCCCTCCTTCTCTCCCTGGCCCGCCCACCAGGCGTCCCGTGCGCTCCAGCTCAGGCGGTTCCATTGCCCGGGGATCCGCGCTCAGCCCAGGGCGGAGGCTTGGCGTAGCCCTAGAGCAAACCGTCTCCTTGGGCGTGGGGAGGAGCCGCACGCCCCTGCACGCGCCCGAGGGTGCTCCGAGCCTCTTCTTCCTCTTCTTTCTCCTTCTTTGCTCCCCAACCTCTTCCCCCTCCCCCAGGGAGGTCATGCACCTGTGATTTTCTTCCCCCGCCCCCTGAAATTCCCCCTCCTTCTTTCCCTTCATCCTCTCCCTTCCTCTCCTTTCTTCGTATATTTATTTATCCGCTCCCCACTCGCCCTGCCCATGAGCCTTCTCGGGAGCTACCGGAAAAAGACCAACAATGATGGGTACGAATCTTTGCAGCTGGTGGACAGCAGCGGTGACTCGGGCGCTGGCAGCGGCGGGAGCAGCAGCGGCGGCGGTGGCAGTGGCAGCGGCGGCAGCAGCGGCGGCAGCGTCAGGCTAGGAGTGACCCCGGTAGCGGCGGTAGCAGCAGCGGCGGCAGCTAAAAGTCCCGCGCGGCGCCCACCGACAGGCGTCAGCACCATGGACAGCTCAGGTGCTGGGCCCGCGGGGTAGTTGGGCAGGGAGAGGAGTTGAGTCCGGGGGAGGATGGAACACGCGGCCCTGCGGGGCATCGCCTTACCGACCCACCCGGGAGGCCCAGCCCTGCTCTTGTCTCTGCCCCAGCTCTGGCCCGCACTGGGATGGCACCTGGGGAGATCTAATACCAGGTCACCCCCGTCTCCAATTTCCCCAGTTCAGGGAGCGAGGAAACGTTAGATGTGGCCAGGGGCCCTGCAGCCTGGAAATTGCGCCTCTTAATCTCCGGGCTGGTGAATACACCAGCTGGGAGGGGGAAGGGGAGGGCGGGCCGGCTGGGAGGGTGGCAGAAGGGCGGGGAGCAGCCGCTGCCTTAACTCTATCTGGCCAGTAGATGAGAAGAGGGGAAAGCGTAAGTATCTTGCTTGTTTTTGTAGTCTTTCTGCTGTTATCAAAGCTAACGTTTTTCTTTGCAATCACATAGAGTGATGTGCCATATTAACTCCCTGCCCACTCTCTGTAATAACCTTTACTAAGCACCTCAGAGATGGATGCATCATTACAAAGAGCTTTTTAGTGTTTGCAAAACGACATTTACTTCACCATTCTTGTGCTTGGCCTTTTTATATCAGGATTCCTTTACCTTGCATACATTTTTTTAGACCTTTGAATGCAGAAGAGATTGAAAGGCCTGGGGATTTTATATCTAGCTTTTCAATTAAGCACCTTGAAAAGCGCTGGTAGGAAGCTGTATCTTTCTAGCTAAAGCTGTGTCCTTAGCTAAATGTAAGTTTAATTTAGCCCTGATGAGTGGTGAAGCTCTTTGGCTAGGGGGTAATTGTTTAACTTTGCAAGACACGGAGGTTGGAAGTTTGTTTTTACAAGGGTAATTCATTCTAAGAGACCTTAGAGATCATATTAGTGTTGGGAGCTTTAATATAGGAAGCCAGAGCAGTCCTTTGGATAGATTACTGCTTGGGTCGTTTTGAAGTAGAGCTGAATTAAATTTGGGCATATTGCATGTGGAAGTAATTATTTGTTTTAACCAGTTGATAATCTCCCTGGGAACTCATTATTTCAGCCCATTACCTCATCCCCAGTCCTGTGTGTGTGTGTGTGTGTGTGTGTGTGTGTGTGTGTGTGTTTAAATATGCTTTGTTGTAACTGAATTTCACCTGTAAAGCTTTCCTTGAATAGAGGTAAGGTAACTGGCTGCCTTCCTGCAGCACCGCTTTTAAAAGGCAAAAATCACCCTTGAGGCCCTGGCTAGCTCGGGGGCTAGTTCTCGAAGCTTTAAGTGTGTAGATCATACTGTTCTGGATTAATCAGAGTTGAAAGTCCTTCACTGTCTTTTTGATGGTAGTCATGAGGATGCTCTGCTAGAGAAATAAGAGAAACTCGAAACCTGGCCTCTTTTAGATGTATCCGGAGCAGAGGTTCTTAACCTTCTTTGTGTTGTGGCCCCATTTGGTATCTGGTGAAGTCTATGGGCCCCTTCTTAGAGTAATGTTTTTAAATGCATAAAACAAAATACATAGGGATTACAAAGGAAACCAATTATGTTGAAATGCAACTATCAAAATACTTTTTTCCAAAAATAAAAAGTTCATGGACTCTGGGTTAAGAACCTCTAACCTAGGGGTTGGTAGCCATTGAAGGTTTTAGAAATCTGTGGCTACCTAAATGTCTGAAGGTGCTTGTTAGCAATAAATCGCACATCCTCCATGAGTTCAGAGAAAGAAGAAGGCATTGCTTTGACAAATTCATGTCCTACAGCAAACCATTTGAATTCAGGATGCTGTACTTACTGCCCGTTGTATTTCTGACATGGTTTGCTTCTTGGTTTTGGAGAGAGGACATGCTGCAGTATTATGCAGTTTATCATCTAATCAACAGTTCTATTTAAAAAAAAAAAACTACTTGGTGCCAGATACTGTGTTGTGAAGCTGGGGATACAAAGGCAAATGGGACATAGTTTCTGCCTTTGACCTGTGATAGAGTTCCAGCTCCGGCCCCTTACTAGTCCCTGACCTTTATTTGAATCCAAATTACTTCGCTGGGCCTCAGTTTCTTCATTTGTAAAAAGAGAGCATTGATTTCTAAGAACTCTGTGTAGCTCTAAATTGATGATCTTCTGAACAAGATTGTTGTTACTATTGCTTTTATTTGTATCCCCAAGGCATGACATAGTGCCTAGCACATGGCAAGCACATAACAAATGGTGTTGCCTTGCTTGGTCTATAAAATGTGTCCAGCAATGACTGCCCTGCCTACCTCACTGGGTTAGTGGGAGGCAAGTACTTTTTAAACTGTAAGGCATCATGTGAAAGTGAGCTCGAAACTGCTAACACAGGATGTGAATATCAGGGGCTACCAGTGTTTCTGACCTTGCTCCCTTAACTTTGTTTTCATTAATTTATAGAATAGATACTCTCTAAATAGCACTATGTCAAAGGGAAAGTATCTTGCATAGAGCACTGGCCTTAGAATCTGGTCCATCTGATTTTGACTCTTGCCTTAGAAACTTACTGGCTGTGTGACTTTGGGCTAGTTGCCTAACCTCTCTGACCCTTAGTAACCTCATCTGTAAAATGAGGATAATAATGCGCCTACCTCTGGGAGCTGTGGAGGATAAGAGACAAATATAGTGCTCTTCTACAAGTTTAGTGCCCTTCCCCCTAAGGTTATCTCAGTTTCTGAGGTTATCTTCCATCAACTCAGAAAGTATCTTATACATATCTATTTATCTCTCCATTAGAATATAAGATCCCTGAGGGCAAGGACAGTGTTAGCTTCTTCTCGGTGCCTAACTACAGTGAGTGCCCCATAACTACTTGCCAGTTGTTTGATTCCCAGATCAAGGTGGATTCTAAAAGCAGTGTTTTGCAAAGAAGGCATTTGCTGCTTTAACCAGCCCTCCTGTCCCATTGTTTTGTGTGTTGGTGGCCTGAGATGTGAATCAGATGATGACTCTTGTTAGGCAGAGGGTGCCTGGGAGCCAAATTAGCAAGATGAGCTTTAGTTGCTGAAATATTCTGTCTTTGGGTTTGGATTCTCGGTTCCTAAAACTCCTACTTAAGAGATCACTTTGGGGAGAAAAGCAATGCAGAAACTTTGAATTTTTGCAAAAAGTCTTTTGTAACAACACTTTTTGTGATAATTGAAGGGTGCTGAATCAGTGTAGTGAGGAGCAGATGGAAGAAAGAAATGTGAAAATTATCCTTGAAAAATACTGCCCTGAGTTAGGTTTTAACATAGTCAGCTTTGCAACTCCCCCCAGGTGCGACCTGTGTAACCTTTGAGAGAGTGTTTAGTCCAACACCCATACTGATTTGGGAAACTGAGGCCCAGAGAGATGGTGAGTTATCCACAGTCACAGAAGCAGTAAATAGAGGGGTTCAAATTTGAACTTGGAGCTTTTAGCCTGGTGGAAAGTGCCCTGAACTTGTCAAATCGCTTGAGATTAAGCCTCTCTGAAGGTACTTTTCAGCTGTTTGGTTATGGAACAGTCACTAACTTCTCTGGGCCTCCTGTAATTTGGTCTGAGAGAGTTGGCTTGGCTATTGAAAAGATTCGACTTGCTTAGTCACAGAGCTTGTGTTTGTGGCCATCCTTCTATCCAATCCTTGAAGCGGTTACGTTCTGAATGTAGCAGTAGTGACATTATGATCATAACAACAGCAATAAGCAGCTGCCATTGATTACCCAAGTAAGGTTTGCAAAGTAGTTTTCAGGCATTGCCTGTTTGGATCCTCACAGTAACCCTGTGAGTCACGTATTGGAAGGTAATCTTCCTCCCACTTTATAGGCGAGGAAAGTGAAGCTCAGGTGGGTAAGGATGGATCCCACAGCTGTTTGTTAGGTCTCAGAGGGAGTACTTGAAACCAGGTCTCAACTGACTCTTCAGCCCAGTGCTCTTTCTACTTGCAGTGAGGGTTGTTGTGAGATGCACATGATGAGGTATGGAAGGTTCTTTGGAAATTTGAAAACATGATATAAATCTCAGTTGCTCTGATGCCATGCTCCTGATCTAGGTTTGAATCACAGGATTTTAGAGCAAGGGATCATCGAGTCACAGAAGAGCAGAATTTGAGAGTTGAGTTGGCTCAGCAGCCGTCAAGTCTGACCCACACATGAAAGCAACCCCCATTACAGCATGTCTACCTAGTGGTCAGCAAAGCCCCGCACTTTACAAATGAGGACACTGATGCCAACTGCTAATTTTCCTTCTAGTTCTAACATCCTCTGACTGTTAAGTGACATAAGATAGCAACCTAACGATGGAACCTGCTCTAAAAAGCTGGCTTCCCCTGCTCCCAGTGGGGTATCGTTTCTACAACTCCTCCCTGACGGGTTCCTTGCCTTCCTGCTCTGAGAGTTTAGGTTTCACATTTTAAGGAGAAATAAAGCACAATTCTTCATTTCTTTTCATTATAATATAGCTAGTTTTTATATAGCACTTTAAGGATCAAAATCACTTATGTATACATTATAAATGTTAATATAAAAGCCATTTAAATGGGATATTTAATATAATAGAAATTATATACATATTTAAATATATTAAGTTAGGCAGCTAGGCAACAAAGTGGATAGAGCATTGGACCTGGAGTCAGGAAGACCTGAGTTCAAATCCAGCATACTTACTAGCTGTGTGACCCTGGACAAGTCACTTAACCTTTGTCTGCCTCAGTTTCCTAATCTGTAAAATGTGGATGAGTCATAGCACCTACTTCCCATGGTTATTGTGAGGATGGAATGAGATAATATTTGTAAAGTTCTTTGCAAGGCTGAAAGCACGGTATAAATGCTAGCTGTATGTATTTATATGTAAACATTAATATTTGCCAGTGTTTAATTATACGTGTATGTGTATATGCACATGTATAATTAAACACTCACAAATATTAATGTTTACATATAAATATATGTGTGTGTATTTTATATGTGTGTATGTACATACATATACACACATATGCATATGTTTCTATATAGAATCCCCATTTGATCCACACAACGCTCTTGTGAGGTGGATGAGACAGTTATTCCCATTTTATAGAGGAAGAAGCTAAGTCTGGGAAAGTTAAACTGACTTGCCGAGGGGTTATGTAGCTAGCAAATGCAGGCATTTGAAAGCAAACACTACCACATTTTGATCCAGATGCCTTGGAGCAGATTCTCGGAGTAAAATGACCTGGGTCGAACTGAAGAGTTTAGTCCTGGAGTAGCCCTTGGTCTCCGGCCCCCCTGGATAAAAGCTGATATTTCTACAGCAGGCCCTTCTCATCTGAGTTTCACAGCAGCCCTCCTCACTTTAGAAGTTTGATACGTATTTTTATGCTTATTTTACAAGAGTGGAAAGTGAGACTACCAGATGAGGTGACTTGAAATCACATAATAATAACATTTTCTCAGTGTGGGGCTCTCACAAAGTGCGCTCTCCCGGACTCTCAGCATTTTCCCTGCATTGCTTGGCTTCCTCCAAGTCTCAGCTAAAGTTTCACCTTCTGCAAGATGCCTTTCCCAGGCTCCAGGACCTCAGAGCCTTCCCTGAGACTACCTCCAATTTTTATTGTCTATATCTTATTCCTACTTAGTGGTTGCATGCTGTCTACTCCCTTAGACCGGAAGCTCCTTGAAAGTAGAGACTATTTTTTGCGTTGCTTTGAATTCCTGGTGCTTGGCACAGTATCTGGCACACAGCAGGTGCTTAGTAAATGCACTGATAAATGACTAATTGACCCATAAAGTGGAAAGTGTACTGGCTCAAGAATTAAAAGACCTGGGTTCAAGTTCCGGCTTATTCCCTATGAGACCTTAGGTGAGATATTTTATCTCTTTGGGCCTCAGTTTCTTCATCTGTAAAATGAAGGCTTTAGACTGGGTGGCCTCGAAGGTCCCTTCCAGAGCCCAGTATATGATTCTATGACCTCTCTGGCCCTCATTTTCTTCTTGAAAAATGAAAAGATCTGAAGTTAGGGCTTCTTAATGTGTGGTCCCTGAACTTGTTTTTTAAATCTTTTTCAATAGCTGTATTTCAATATAAGTGGTTTCCTTTGTAATCTTATATGTTTTATTTTATACCTTTAAAAACCATGATTCTGAGAAGAGGTCCATGGGCTTCACCAACCTGCCAAAGGAATCAGAGACACATGCAAGTTTAGAGGCCCAGGACTAAATGACCTCTGAGGTCCTCTTCTGCTCTAAATCTCGGATCCTGGGGCCCCATAAAACACACTATTCTATCATTTGAGCCTTATTACCATCCTGTGAGCATTTCCTACAGATATTTTTATTCCTACTTTATATATGTGGATAACTGGGAAGAAAAGTGCCTTGTGCAGGCTCACGCAGCCAGGACTGTGGGTCTCTAATATTTCTGGTACATGTTAGAACTTCATGAGAAGGAAAAGATACTTTTTAAGAATTAAGGAAATTATCACCAGAGACTTCATGGGTGTTTCTGCTGCTTGTTTGGGTTGGGGATGGGGAACCTTCTATTAAAAGGGTGGATGAGACCAATGATGGAAGGTATTTGTTTCAATGTAGAAAACCAACAACACTTATTTTAGCTACTGTGAAAACATACAAAAGTTTCATCCTAACTGATGTGCTCATTTCCAGCATCCATGATTCCATCAGTATGGAAGCCTTCTGTATTAGTACAGATTCAAACCCTGTTCACCTTGGTAGATGGATATGTGATTTTCTGGGCATCGAGCATGGGATATGTTTGTTCCCATGGCTGTATCTGAGCCTTCCCAACTTGATAGATCCTTCTTAGAGAATATGCTTCAAAGACTTTGACAGTGGGAACCCAGGGTCACCTGCACATTACCATGAGGCTTCAGAAGTTGACTGACAGCTTGGGGGAAAATAATGAAAATATAGAATTGAGCAGGATCAGGTCAAAGGCAACAAATCATATACAACATTGGAAAAGGTATGGAAGTACCATGAGTACAGTGAGAAAGATTTGGAGTTTAGGAGACCTGGGTTTGAGCCTCGGCTCTTCCACTTACTAGTTGAGTGACTTTGGACAAGTCACTTCACTTTTCTGGGCCTGTTTCCTCATCTGTAAAGTGGGGAGTTTGGACTAAGAAGACCTCCAAGGTCCCTTCCAAGGCATATGGTCCAATGGTCCTGCAAGTCCATAACCTTGAATGTCTATTCTAGCTTTAAATTTATGCTCTTAAGGGGATTCAGTTCTTGAAGTTATCTTTTTGCTGAAACTTAGCAAGTTTATAATATAAGGCCTTGTTCATTAAAAATTGTTAGGTAATATATCTCTCATGAGATAATAGGATTTGGTCCACTGAGGTCACAAGGATAATAAGGTGTGGGATTGGAGGAGGACCCTCCTGATTCCAGGCTGTTGCTCTCTTGGCTGCCCCTCCATAGGAAGATGCATGTACAACCATGGAAATTCACATAGAGCTGGGGTTTGGAAGAAATGAGGTTAGGCCTAAAATAACTCCGGCTGTAGGCAGCATGGGGCTTTGGGGTGGTGACTGTTAAAATCGGAGGATGTAGCCTATCACGTCAGGACTCTGTCTTTAGGCATTTCTTCTGTGTGACAAACAGTGAAAGGGTGGTGGACTTTTGGAGGACTCTTCCCATTGGACTGCTATTATTATGTTACAAGTATAGATATTTAGATATTAATAACACCAACTAAGATTTCTATGTGGTAGCACAGCATGAAGAGAGTTGGCCTTGGCGTCAAAAAGATCTGAGTTCCAGACTGGCCTCTCATATGTAGTGGCTGTACATGCCTGAGCAAATTCCTTGACCTCCTAGTGCATTATGCCAAGCCTCTTTGACACTAAGCTGAACAGATGGAGACAATTTTCTTACTGGAATTTCCCTGCATGAATGAAATCTCCTAGCTAGTCAAGCCCACTCCCGGCCCCTCCATGCCTCAATGTGTCATTTATGCAGTTTAAAGTTGGCAAAATATTTTGGACTTTACCTTCTTTTTGCCTCAAAATGACTTTGTGAGGTAGGGTCTATGGCATCTGAGGCTAGAAGAGAGCTTTGCCCATGGCCCCATACCTAGGAAGTGTTGAAGCAGGATATGAACAAAAGACACTTTGATCTTTCACCCAACCCTATCCACTATGGAACATTGCCTTTATGATAATCTGGCCAGGAAAAATGTAGGGACCAAGGGTGGGGCAGGGTGGGTTTTGGTGTGGGTCGGGGGAGCAGGTAGAAATTGTGAGGCCAAACATGCAATCAGCAACCATTTGGGGGGACCTATTATATTCCTACATTCCATGCTTTCTCTAACATGTAATGTTAGAGAAATCTCTAAGATGTGCTTCCTTTTGAGGGGTTTACAATCTAGTAGGAGTGATACGAGAGTCACACAAATATCAAACGAATTGGAATAGGACAAGAGCATGAGAAAGGGTCTAGGTCTAGAATCATAGATCTTTTGATGGGGGAGACCAGAGAAATCATTTAAGTCACGTAGGTCAGCTTTCTCATTCTGCAGATAAAGTGCTATGGGTGCAGAAGAGGGAGAGTTACTTATTTGCTGGGGGAGTCAAGGAGGGCTTCATCAAACAAAGGGGGCTGTACGTGCCTCTGGGATTTCCCGAAGGCAGAGATGGATTTGGGTGGGTAGAAGGGGAGGAGGACAAGTAGGAGGAGGGAACCTGTTAGTTCAGGTGCTGGACTTAATGGGACTTAGGGAATATAACAGTGTAGACTTGGAGATCGAAGGAGAAGGGGAAAGTGTGTGAAAGGAAGTAACTCCAGGTGTCTTCAGTTGGTGGTTGAATGAATGGAATGAGAGGCTGTGGGTTGCTCAGGAAAGAGCCCCAGATACCCCCAGAGTGAACATGCCCAGAGTGTCAGCATTCCTCATTGAATCCAGTCCTGGACCATGAAAGCCTGGTGTAGTCTCGGTTTCCTATCCATAGAATGGGGATAAAATCACTTTCATGATCTGCTTCGAAAGGAGGTTGTGACACCAGTCTTTTGTAAGCTGTAGGTGATCTGAGTATGAGCTACTTACTGTCACTGAGCAGTGAGGTACAAGCGGTGGTGCTGAGTTCTCATGTCATCCCCCATGGTCAGATCACCTGCAGAATATTATGTTCATTTCTGGATGCCTCAATTTAGAAGCTAGAGGCAGTGTATACTAGTGAGTAGAAAGAGCAGACCTGGGAATCAAAAGAGGGGGAGGGGAACAATGATTTATTAAGTACCTACTATGTGTCAGGTATGGTGCTAAGCACTTTACAAATGTTACCCAGGAGGACCTGGATTCGAGTCCTGTTTGTCTCTGACACTTACTAGCTGGGCCACCCTGGACAAATTATTTAGGCAACTTTCTACCAGTGTAAGATGCCAATGTTAAGTGTGGAGGGAACCCTTTACCAGGACCTCCCGACCCCAATGAAATCACAGATTTAGGCAAAACCAAACTACATAGTGGGCTTGAGAAAGTTCAAAAGAGATAATGTTAACCCCATACCCCAAGAAGATCAATGAAGGAAGGAGGGATGTTTAGTGTAGGACTTGGAAGAGCTAGGCTAGCTGTCTCCTGGACTGCTGGGTGGAGGAGGGATCCCATTAATTCTTCAGGCCCCAGGGGGAAGAACTGGGAACAATGGAAGGCTCTCACAGAGAAACGGGGTTTCCCAACAATCAGAGCTTTCTCCTCCAACTGAAATGGGTTACTTCTGGAGGTGAGGGCCTCTCTGAGAGGGGGTGGTGGACTATGGATTCTGATTCAGGCTTGGATCTGATTAGACCAGATCCTCAGGGCCTGCCCAGCTCTGAGATTCTGTAATAATAAATGATATAGTTACACATCAGATTGACTAGAACAGGAGTTCTTAACCTGGGTCTAACCTTAACCTTGGGGCAGCTAGGTGGATAGACTACTGGACCTGGAGTCAGGAAAACTTGTGTTCAAATTTGGCCTCAGACACTCAACAGCTGTATAACCCTGGACAAGTCACTTAACCCTGGTTGACTCAGTTTCCTCATCTGTAAAATTAGCTGGAGAAGGAAATGGCAAACTACTCTAATATATTTGCCAAGAAAACCTCAAACTGGGTCACATGACTGAAATGACTAAACAACAAAAACCCTAATCTTATTTTAATTTTTTATAACTGTATTTCTTTAGAATTGGTTTCCTTTGTAGTGCTATGTATTTTATTTTATGCATTTTAAAAAATTATTCTGAGAGGGGTCCATAGCCTTCATCAGACAGACACAAACCAAGTTAACCTCTGGATTAGGGTAACCTAGAAAACTACATGCCCCCCACCACTTTTTTGATATTGAAATTGTTAGCCTGGATCAGGTGATAATTTTCAGAGCACCATCCTGAATGCAGCTTCCCCCCCTCACCCCCCAGCCCAGTGTCAGTATGTGGGCCACTTCGGGACTGGCAGGAATGTCAGCAGGTGCCAGCTCCCATCCTTCTTTGAAGCCTGTGAGTCAGCATCATGTTAGGGAAGAGCAGCCCAGTGCCCTGGGAGGTGCATTTCCATGTACGTGTCTTCAAAGAGGCCTGCTGTGGCCGTCTAGGTGTTAGCCTCGGTGTCAGATTCCAATTTGGGTAATTGCATTTGGCCTACTTAAAATTTCACCTGCTGTTTCAATTAGACAAAATGGGCTGGCCAGGGCCTTTGAGTCAGAGGTGTGATCCTAGAGGCAGCTGAAGGTGAGGAGGAGGAGGTTGCTGCTGCTGCAGCTGTGGGTGGGAGGGGGGGTGGAGGGAGGGGAGGGCCCTTTTCCTATCCTTCCGCTTCCCCTTCCTCTTCTTCCCCTTCCTCTTCTTCCCCTTCCCCTTCTTCCCCCCTTCTTCCCCCCTTCTTCCCCCCTTCTTCCCCCCTTCTTCCCCCCTTCTTCCCCCCTTCTTCCCCCCTTCTTCCCCCCTTCTTCCCCTTCTTCCCCCCTTCTTCCCCTTCTTCCCCCCCTTCTTCCCCCCTTCTTCCCCCCTTCTTCTCCCCTTCTTCCCCTTCTTCCCCTTCTTCCCCTTCTTCCCCCCTTCTTCCCCCCCTGTCCCCCCTCTCCCCCCCCCCCCACCTCTCCCCCTCTCCCCCCCTCGCCCCTCTCCCCCGTCTCCCCCTTCTCCCCCTTCTCGCCCTTCTCCCCCCTCCCCCCCTCTCTCCCTTCTCCCCCTTCTCCCCCTTCTCCCTCTTTCTTCCCTTTCTTCCCCTTCTCCCCCTTCCCCCCCTTCCCCCTCTTCCCCTTCTCCTTCATCTATGTACACAGTTAGAACTGGGTTGTCATCATGTTGTGAGTTCATAGTTTAGCTCCTTTGCCTGGGCTCCAGCCTCCCTTCCTGGAGTAGAGACATGGGTGGTGAAATGAATAATCAGCTTTTTGCTTGTTCTGTTTGGCTGACAACACTGAGGACCTGAAGGAAGAGCTGTTATGTGGAAGGGAGGTACTGAGTGCTTCTCTTTGGCTTCTGAGGGCTGGGCTATGTGAATGGTGGGAAGATGCAGGAATCTGATTTCAGGACAATATAAACAACTTCAAAAAACAACCAGGAATTGATGGAAAATGGCACTGGCTGCCTATTATTCAACAATTTAGCAATCATGGGGCATTGCCTATGGGCAAGCTCTGAGCTGGGCAATGGGGATGCAGAGCCAGAAATGAAATAGCCCTTGTCCTCAGGGAGTTTCTAGTCTATCAAGTGCACACCAGAAGTAAATGCAACACCAAGGAGCAGGTGGTGGCCCATGAGCTAAGGACTGGAAGGGCCGGAGGTGAGGGAGAGATGCATTCTGGACACAGGGGATGAACACTGAGGAATGAGAGTGAGAACCATCCTAAGTTCAGCAATTCCTTGAGAACAGGCTCTCTCTCTCTCTCTCTCTCTCTCTCTCTCTCTCTCTCTCTCTCTCCCTCCCTCCCTCCCTCCCTCCCTCCCTCCCTCTCTCTCTCATGGCTTTCTCTAGTACATCACAAGGCAAAGGAGAAAGGGAAAGGGCACAGCTGGTGGGTCAATTTGATGGTAAAAGTGAGTGTGCAAAAGGGAATGAGATAAAATTGGTCTGGAAAGGTATGAATGTTGTAAATTCTTTGTTACTTGAGAGCAGAGCCAAGACTAGGGGTAGAAAAATAGCATCTGGCCAAAGGCCCATCTACCATGCCAAGGATGCTGGCGTGTGGGAAGTGTGTAACAAGGGACCTTTAAAAATATTAGTTTTCATAAATACATATATAGTTAATTCCATAAAATACGTATCTTCACGCCATGTTGCTATTTATTTTATATTATCATATGTTGTAGTGAAGGTGTAAAACTGCTAGGGGCTAGTAACTCAAGTTTTTCAAATGCAGGGTGAAGTTTCGTGTTTTAGAAAAAATTATTGATATCTTTTGTTTTAACATCATCTTCATTCCCAAATCTGTGCCTCTGAATGCTCCTAACCAGCTAGGTATTTCTTATAACAATGACTGGAAAAGAAAGGGGGGAAAAGTAGTTAACCAATACATCAACTGAGTCTGGCGGTATATACGACGTTCCACCCCCATAGTCCCCCACCTCATATAAGAGGGGAGGGAATCTCATCTTTCACATCTTCTTCAGCACCAAGTTTACACAGGGTTCTATTTCCATTTTTTTTCATCCTTACCATTTAAGTTGTTTCAGTGTTTGTGTGTATTGCTTTCCTTATACTGATAACTTCACTTTGCATCCCTTTATAGACATCTTTCCTTGTTTCCTACTCATTTTTCCTTATGGTCTAGTAACATTTCATCACATTTGGGTACCACAGATCATTTATCCAGTCTGTAATGAGTGGGCATCTATTTGCTTTCCAGTTCTTTGCCATCACAAAAGTGTTGCTATGAATGTTTTGGTGTCAATAAGACTTTTCTTTCTCTTTGGGAAGTGTATGCCTAGAAGTGGGATCCCTGGATTAAAGGATATGAACATTTTAGTGACTTTTTTTAAAGCGAAATTCCAAATTGCTTTCCAGAATGGTTGGATCAAATACGGGTCTACCAACAGTACACTAGTGTGCCTGCCTTTTTGCAGCCCCACCAACATTGACTGTTCTCATCTTTTGTTCCTTTTGCCTCATTGCTAGATATGAAATAAAAACCCAGAGTTGTTTGATTTGTACTTCTCTTAATAGTAATAATTTGGAGTAATTTTTCAATGGATTGTTAACAGTTTTCAATTCTTTTGAGAGCTGTTTGATATCTTTTGAGCTCTTTATCAACTGAGGAACGACTCTTTGTCTTCTATATTTGTATTAGTTCCCTAGATATCTTGGTCCCTTATCAGAAAACTTTAATGCAAAGATTTTCCCCAAATGACAGCTAAACAGTTCAATCCTGCCTCAGACATTTACATTTTAACCTCTGCCTCAGTTTCCTTATCTGTAAAATGGGATAATCATAGGACCTACCTTTCAGGTTGTTGTGAGAATCAAATAAGCTAATATTTGTAAATCACTTTGCAAACCTTAAAGCGCTATGTCAGTGTTAGTTATTGTTATCCCAGTTGTACTCATTTTGCATATGCTTGTTTCAGTCATATGTAATCGAAATTGATTAATGCTTTTGATAGTCTCTATCCCTTGTTTGATTGAGAAGTCAAGTCCTAGACATTTCTATGAAAGATATCTGAGCTGGCTCTCTTCTGATACTTTTTTTTGGGGGGGAGTGTTCGTGACATATATATATATATATATATATATATATATATATATATATATACACACACAGATATATATATATGTATATATATATACACAGATATATATATATATATATATATATAAATATAATTTCTATTTGGGTAGTATGTTCATTTTGAGCTTATTGTGTTATGTGGTATAAGATGTTGATATAAACCCAATTTTTGCCAAGCGGTTTTCCATTTTTACCAGCTGTTATTATCCAATGACAAGAGTCATTGGGAGTCAGGGTAATATTTTGAACTGTTCAAGTTTTGCCCAGGGCACACAAATGTCGTGTTTAGGTTTTGCTGAAAGCTCCAAGCTAAGGTTAGATGACTCACTGCTCAGGAATGCTGTGGCGAGAAATCCTATCTGGGGTAGGATTTGGACTAGATAACCTCTACTGTCCCTTCCAGGACTTGAAATACAAAGAGTGCCCTGGGTTTAGAGTGAGATCATACGTTGGAATTCTGGCTCTGCTGCACAGTACCCATGAGCCTTTGGGCAATTTACTTCCCTTCTCTGGACCCACGTTCTTCTCTAAAATGAGAAGGTTGAAGCAAGTACTTTCAAAGGTCCTTTCCACCTCTAAATCTGTAAGACTAGCATCCTAGGACACTACAGATTGTCACTTTCCCCTACGTTTGTCCAGAAATACTCAGGGATCAGATCTCTAATTTCATCGGTATAGGGAATTCCTCCCTTTACCAGATCAGGTTGGCAACTTATGATCTTAGAGCGTTTCCTAGGGCTTGTGTTGTTGTTCAGTCATGCCCAACTCTTCATGACCCATTTGGGATTTTCTTGGGAAAGAAACTGGAGTGATTTGCTATTTTCTTCTGTAGCTCAGTTTACAGATGAGGAAACTGAGACAAACAGGATTAAGTGACTTGCCCAGGGTCACACAGATAGTAAATGTCTGAGGCAGGATTTGAACTCATGTCTCCCTGACTTCAGGCCTGGTGCTTTTTGCACTATAGTATCACCTAGCTGCCCCCAAATGTAATCCTGGACATGTCGCTTAACCTATCAATGCTAGCCTAGGCCAATGATGTCAAACTCATATAAATAGGGAGTCAGTAAACCATGTATAAGAATCTGTCCAAGCCATGCATTAGTTTTTAAATATAATATTACCTGTTCTGTTGTATTTTTTTTATTTTTTTAACTGTTACTTTATTGCATAGTGATATGTTTCTGGCTGCCCTGGAAAGTGAGTCTCTTACTGCCATCTCTACCCTAGGAAAAGGGCACCTATAGGCACCTATAGGCAACCTGGCCCATAGTAGGTTCTATTATTATTGTTGTGAATTATTATTATTGTGAATTTCTTAGGCAGGATTTGAACCTAGGTCTTTCTGATTTTAAACCCAGCAGTCTATCTACTATGTTATAGGCTCAATCCAAAAAGGAAATGCCAAAGGATTCAGCTCACTGACTTAGAGCTGGTAGAGACCCCAGAGGCCATCTAGGGTAGCCTCATCCCGTTGAGATAAGGAAACTGAAGCCCATGGAGGTTAAGTGACTTGTCGAAGATCACAAAGATCAGAGGCTAGATTTGAACTCAGGTCCTTCATTTGACTCCAGAACCAGTGAGAGTGCTCATCCCAAAGTGCCAAGCTGAGATTTTGCCCTCTGGATCATAAACTTGAAAAAGCCTGCCTACCATGAGTATGAATAAGAGGTTTTGGGTAGAACATGGATGGAATCCTGTAACCAGGAAGATCTGTGACCCTCAGCAAGTCAGGTAACCTTATTAGGCCTCAGTTTCTTCATCTGTAAAATCAGGGCATAGGACTTAATGGCCATTAAGATCCTTTCTGGCTCTAAATCAATGATCCTTCTTTTCTAAACCAATGATCCATCTTTTTTTATGGGGATTTGGAAGAGGGGACAAAAATTCTCTGACTCAGATCTGGTCCCTAGGACAGGGATTTGTTCTGTGTAGTTTGGATTCTGTCAAAGGGCCACACTTGAGGGCCTAGAGGGTCATATGTAGTCTCGAGGCCACCACCCCCTGGCCGCTAGGGCATAACAGCCACTAGGGAAATGGGTTCATGTGCGTTCCAAAATATTGGGTGTTTCATTTCTATTGTCCATGTGGAGATGCACCCATTGAAGCTGCTGCTTGCCAGCCCTGCCTTTGTCTCTCATGTGTCCTCAGAGAGATATCTCCATTATACGCCTCCCTGGCACCCAGAGGGGGGCAGCTGTAACACAATGGCTTGTTTTGTGGATAAGCCTCTTTCCAGAAAGAAGGTTCTATAGTGGGCGTCATTGTTTACAAAAGCCTGACTGGAGGCAGTTTGAAACTGGGCATTTAGTGGCACAGGAATTCAAAGAGAGGGTCTTTTTCCCACTCTGGTTCTGGAGATACTTCCTAGGGTTGTTTTGAAGATCAAAAGAGTTCTTTACCTCCCTCCTCTGCCTTCCTCTCCCCTTTTTCCTCTTAAGTGCCTACTAAGTGCTAGGGACATAAAGCAAAAGTGAAACCATTTCTGCCTTTAAGGAACTTGCATTGGAACAGGGGAGATGATATATACACTTGAATAAGTATGTGCCAGAGAAATACACAGTAGGTACAAGAAGGTACTGGCAGCTGGGGGATTCTGCACAGAGAAGAAAGCATTCCAGGAATGTGGTACAGGCAGTGATAACATGAAGATCTTGGAGTGGAGTTTGATACAAAGAGATCAGAAAAGTAAGAAGGGGCCAGGTTCTGAAGAGCTTTGAATGCCTAATTTAGGACTTTGTATTTGAACTGTGAAGTAATAGGGAGCCACAGGAGTTTATTGAGGGAGTGACACGGATCTGCGCTTTGACAGCTGCATGGAGGGTGGATTAGAATGAGGTGAGACTGGTACCTGACAAAGACTTCTCCCCACAATGCATGTGACAAGTGATTGTGAAGGCTTTCCTGGAAGAATTCCATTGAAAAAGAACCTACTACCTAGTAAGGCAGCCCACTCCATGTATATCAGGGAGCTCCCCCCCCCAAAAAAAAACTTAAGTGGAAACCTGCCCATAAGCAGCTTAACCCTATCCTCTGTGTACACAGTTGTCTGTATGTTGTCTCTCTGGTTATACTGTGAGCTCCTTGGACTTCTCTTTGTCTTTCTTTGTATCTCCAGCACTTGGCACAATGCCTGGCACATAGTAGGCACTTAATAAATGTGCAATGACCAAGCAAATGACTAGGCCTCCGTTTCCTTTTCTGTAAGATGAATGGATTGTAATAGATGACCTCTAACGTTCCTTCTGGCTCTAAATCCCAAGATCTCTGGAGTTCCTTAAGGATAACCAGAAATTTGCTCAAGCACAATAAAAGGGATTGTGGATTATTGTGCCCTCTGTGTTCTGCAGACTTTTATTTCCAGGACCCTTCTTAAGCTCTGGAAGCAGTTTGTGGTCCACACAATGGCACT
Source organism: Trichosurus vulpecula (assembly GCF_011100635.1). Taxonomy (NCBI): domain Eukaryota; kingdom Metazoa; phylum Chordata; class Mammalia; order Diprotodontia; family Phalangeridae; genus Trichosurus; species Trichosurus vulpecula. The sequence goes on along the minus strand of NC_050576.1, from coordinate 14,120,284 downwards.
TTTAGCCTCTCTGTAGGATTTTCATTGTGGAGATGTTCTGCTGAGAGAGAGGGAACTCATGCCAGATCAGGAGGTTAGATTTTGTTGGTTTAATTGAAGTGATAGACTGGAAAATTACAAAGCAAACACCAGAGATAATCTATAGTGACACGTTGTGAGGTGACGAAAGGAAGAATCACATTTATAGAAGGCTTTTTACAGGAAAAAAATGGTGCCAAGGTGGAGTGCTTCAAATGAGGGCCATGAGGAAAAGCTCTGCTCTCTTCTGCACTGGTGGACATCCATGGGACTGTGATCAGTCCTGGACACCCCAGTTTCAGAAGGACATTGACCAATTGCAGTCTCTTTGGAGAAGGGTGATCAACTAATTCGCAGGCATTTATTAAGCACCTCTCCCAGGCGCTGGTCATACAAAGATAAAAGAGAAATGGTCTTTGCTCTCACAGAGTTTACCTTCCGTGGAGGAAACAGCATGTGCACAGATTCATTGATATCAATGCTATACAAAGTAAAAATATAAGAAGGTAATCTGGTAAAATGGATAGTGCTGCCCTCAACACCAGGAACACTTGTATTCAAGTCCCTTTTCTGCCATATATTGGTTGTTTGACCCTTGGCAAGTCACTGTCAATACCACATGCAACTCTCTAAAGATAATAAAATATAGAATAATTACTTATCTGAATTGTAGAGGGAATTTCCTTACTGGGAGTTCCCTATATCTATGGAATTGTAGGATGGGTCGTCTCAAAAATGTGATTTCTTTTTTGAGTGGTAACTAAGGGGATCACAAAAGGATTTATCTGGGAAGTGGCATTTAGGAAATCAGGCCACAAAAAGACTAGGTGAAGAAACTGTGTGTGTTTATCGAGGGGAAGCTATGTCTTAAAGGAAACACACTAGTTGTCTTCTAGGGGTTAAAGGGCTGTCCTGTGGAAGAGGGATTAGCTTGTTGTGCTTGGCCCCAGAGGGCAGAACAAGGCATTATGGGTGAAAATTACAAAGAGGCAGGTTCCAACCTGATGTAAGGAAACATTTCCTAGTAGGGATGCCCCCAAGTTGAAAGGGCTCTCTCGAGTTGTAGTAATAATCTAACGGCTAGCATTTGTACGTCATTTTAAGGTTTTCAAAACACTTTATAAATATTATCTAATCTGATCCTCATAAAACCCTGGGAGGTAGGTGAAATTAATATCTCCACTTGGTTTTTTATTTTAAAAATGTCTTTATTTTATGTTTTGAAATTCAAGTTTATTGTCAGTTCCTTATTCTCTCCCTTCCTCCCTCCTCCCTCTCCCCTACACATTGAGAAAGCAAGAAAATCAAAACCCACTGTATATATGATCATGAAAAGCCAATTCCTGAATTAGCCTTATCAGAAAAAAAAAGAAAAGAAGGATGGAAAGAAGAAAGAAAGGACAAAACGAGAATCTGCTTTAATCTGCGCCTCACAACAACCCCATGAATCAGGGGTATTCTCATCCTGATTTCATGGATCACGAAACCAAAGTTCCAGTTAAGTGGAGTGACCAAGATTGTGTAGAATCTAAGCACCAGAAGGGTCCTCAGTGGTCATCTTCTCCAGTCATTCCTGGACAAGAATTTTTCCTAAGATATACACAATGAGTTGTCAGTCCTGCAGTCCTGCCTCGATGACCTCCAGGTGGGAGGACATCACCCCTTCCCAGGAAGCCCATTCCACTTAAGGACAGTGCCAACTGGGGGGAGGGTTTCCTTAAATTGAGACCGAATCTACTCAATTACAGTGTTCTATCCACAGGGACCAAGCAGAACAATCCCAAGTCTTTGGCCATGTTGTTGTTGGTTAGTTTCTTGAAGCCAGTTATTATCTTCCCCTGGCCATCACCCTCTCCCCGAGCCTTCTCTTCTCTTGGCTGAGCATCTCTTATTTGTACAACAGATAAACTTGTAGGGGCGATTAGGTGGTTTAGTAGATAGAGCTCTTGGACTTGGTGTCAGGAAGACAGGAGTTCAGATTCTGCTGTGATCTTGTTTGCTGGGTGACTGGGCAAGTCACGTAAACCTGTTTCAATATTCTCATCTGTAAAATGGGGGTAGTAGTAGCATTGACTTCCCAGGGCTGTTGTGAGGATGGATGAGATAATATCTGTAAAGGGCTTTGCAGACCTTAAAATGTAATATAAATATTAGGTGTCTCCTCCTCCTCCTCCTCCTCCTTCTCTTCCTCCTCCTCCTCCTCCTCCTCCTCTTCCTCCTCCTCCTCCTCCTCCTCCTCTTCCTCCTCCTCCTCCTCCTCCTTTAGCCTTTCTCCTCCTCCTCCTTTCTCCTCTTCCTCCTCCTCCTCTTTTGTCCTCCTCCTCCTTCTTCTCCTCCCTCTTCCTCTTCGCCTCCTGTTTCTCTTACTCCTTCTCCTTCTCTTCCTCCTCCTCCTCCTTTCTCCTTTCTCCTCCTCCTCCTCCTATTTTCTCCTCCTCCTCCTCCTCCTTCTCCTCCTCTTCCTCTTCACCTCCTGTTTCTCTTTCTCCTTCTCCTCCTCTTCCACCTCCTCCTACTCCTCTTCTTCCTCCTCTTCCTCCTTTCTCCTCTTCCTCCTCTTCTTCCTCCTTTCTCCTCTTCCTCCTCCTCCTCTTTTCTCCTCCTGCTCCTCCTCCTTCTTCTCCTCCTCTTCTCCTCCTCTTCCTCCTCCTCCACCTCCTTCCCCTTCTGGGTGTCCCAAAAGTCTTAATTGTGTTTCATAACTTTAAAACTATCCTAAGACTCTTGGGACACCTGTAGAGATGATCCTGAGGTCTTTCTCCTTCTTGTTTGCCCCATTTTGTATGCTCTCCAAAGTCTTTCCTAAAATGGGCTTCCCCAAACTGAGTATAAAATAAGGCTGATTAATAACACAACCTCCTGCCTTCTGGCTCCAAATTAAGGCTCCATCTTAAAAGAACTGTCCACCCTGTCAGAAGAATAGGCTTGATTTGTCAGAGACACGCTATTGGAGGATACCATAGAAACAAAACAATTAACACTTAATCATAGTTGATAAGATATTAACCAGGTGCAGTATGGGTCCAGGAAAGATGGCAGTCTTTTCAGTCTTTCACATAGTGCCTGGTACGTAGTTAAGCATTTACCAAATGCTTTATCTGTTCTCTGAGGTTGACACAACCTCAGTTAAAAGATAATAACAATTAAAAATAATGAATAATAACAGCAGATGAATTATATAGCACTTTAGGTTTGCAAAATGCTTTACATGTATTATTTCACTATATGATCAGTCAGAGGTGGTAGAGGTTTTTATCTGATTAAATAAATATTGATTATATACTATGTGGCTTGAGAGAGTCCTGGGTTCAAGTCTGCCTCTGTGTGACCCTTGGCAAGTCCCTTAACCTCTCAGTGCCCCAGTCAACTCTCTAAGCTTACTAATTACCCAGAAGATGCTGAGTGGCATTGGGAGGGATTTATTAACTGGGAGTCACCTATATCAATGAAATCTTGGGTATAGTCCCATCCTATAGTAACTAGCCAGTTGCTATATTCGGGGAACATTTAGATCTGATGCGTACCCCCTTTGCCCCAGCGTTAAGGGGCTTCCAACTTAGGAATAGACTGATCAGTCTCATCATCATGCTTTATGAAGTTCAGCAGGCCAGTTATGTAGACCAACAAGTCATCTCTTTTATTTGGTCAGGAGTTGCAGGGCTCGGGAGTTAAAAGCTGCCTTGTATCACCTCCCCATATGAATGGGGAGCAGAAGTGAGATGTGCATGAAGTTCCTACATTGGGATAAGTTCCAGAAGGATTCTAAGGCTGCACCAGGCTTGGAGCCAGCTTGGGCTCTTCCTCCAATGGTGAATATCATCAATCAGAGGAAGAGACAGGATCCAAACTAAGAATCGGCAGAGAATTTAAAGAAGGTGCAGGCCAACGCCTCTCATTTTAATATTGAGGAAGCCAAGCACCGAAGAGGGGCAGCCACTTGCACTAAGTCACATGGTAAGAACCAGGACCTGAACTGTACAAAATGTGGACCTGGAAAGAACCTCAGCAACCATCTTCTCACCCAATCCTGCCCAAAAGAAGTCCCCATTGTAGCATACCTAGGAAGTGATCATTTAGACTCTGCCTAGAAGATGTCCAGGGAGGGGGAACCAACCCCTCCTGTAGCAGCTGGCTCTGCTTTCTGACAGTGTTAATTGTTACCAAAATCTTCCTGGCTTAACCCTAGTACACGTCTTAGCAGTTGCCTCTGGTTCTGCCCTCTGAGGCCAACACAACAAGCCTCATCCTTCCTCCCTATGACTGGTCTTCCAAAACATGAAAACACTTCTTGTCATGCCTTACCCCTCAGCCCCTAGTTGGGCCTTCTCCAGCCTAAACACCACCCAATCCTCCAACTAACCCACATGATCTTCACCCTTGGTCCTCCGTCTTCAAATAGAGCAATCCTTCTGAGAGTGACCTCACATGGAAATAAGAAGATGGTGAGGAGTCCTTAAAAAAAAAAAGAAGCTGGCCTGTGATTTCATCAGAATAGTGATGAGAGACGCCCTCTACCATTTCAAACTAGGGTCCCTTCTGTGATTTATTGACTCAGATAATTGCTTGGGATATTGACAGCTGAATTGATTGGCCCAAGGCTTCCCAGTCAGTATGTGTCTGGGGCCAGAATTGAATCCTGGTCTCCTCGATGCTGAGGCCAGTTTTCTACCCACCCTTCTCCCCTTGTCTCTCTGAGGCCTCATAAAGGGTGTGTGTGTATGTGTGTGTATGTGTGTGTGGTACAGACTGTGGGAAGTCCTTTCAGGCCCTACTTTGGCTGTTGAGGCAAAATGCTAAGTTTCTTATTAACACCAATGAATCCCACTGATTTCACAAAGCTGGCTTTCTGTGTCCCTCAGAATAACCAAGGATGTTTCTAATTATAACCTGTGGAGGAAATTTTCTTCTACATAGTGACACTTGTTGGTCCTTCTGTTGTCCGAGGTACCTGGCACGTGGCTGGTACTTTGAAAGTGACGTGTTAAATAATGATAAATGGGAGATAGGAAGCATTTTTTCCAGCCTTTCTCTTGACTGTGGGCAAGTGTATCTTGGGATGTTTTCTTGTGAGTGCTTAGGTGGCATTTTAAAATACACATATATTCATTGCTGCATCTTCAGCAGTCTTTATTCCTAGCCAGTTTCATATGTTAATTTCCTCTGATGGGGAAGAGGGTCCTGCTTTCTGCATATTCCGGAGTCAGCTGCTCCATTTTCTGGCTTCATTGTCTGGTCAGCCACCATTCCCCATGACTTATTACCGCTTTCCTGGTCAAGTTTGTGCGCCTTTCTTTCGGTCTTCATCACCTCTTGTCCTTTTCACATCACTAACATCCTTTCCTTTGGTTTCATTCCCCATCTCATGCCTCTCCCACAGGAGAGGGTCCTTCCCCCTAAGATTACCTTTGTGTCTATTTTGTTTATGCCTGTACGTGTGCCTGGTGTTTGCTGGAATGAACATAACCAGGCCCTCCTGATGGGAGGCCAAGCATCTGTCTATTAGACTACATTGCCTCTTTGGATCGTTATATGGGGAACCTCTATCTTGAGAGATGGAGTGATGGGAAGAACATTACAGTCAGACACAGGAGTCCTGATCCCCAGCCCTGCGTCATCGTTTACTTAGGATTGTGACCATGGTCAACTTCCTTCATCCTCTGAGTCTCAGTTTTCTCATTTATAAAATGGGAGTTATGTGTATATATGTATATATATATATATGTGTGTGTGTATATATATATGTATATATGTGTATATATATATATGTATATATATATGTGTATATATATATATATATATATATATATATATATATATATATATATATATATATATATATATATATGATGTGTATGCCTCCATGGGCTGTTTTTTGTTGTTGAGTCGTTGCAATCATGTCTGACTCTTCATGACCCCAGCTGGGTTTTTTTTTAGCTAAGATACTAGAGCAGTGTGCCATTTCCTTCTTCAACTCATTTTACAGATGAGTAAACTGAGGCAAAGAGTTAAGTGACTTGCCCGGGGTCACACAGCTAGTAAGTGTGTGAGGCCAGACTCTAACTCAAGAAAATGAGTCTTCTTGACTCCCAGCGGGGCATTCTATTCACTGTGCCACCTAGATGCCCCATGGGCTGTTTAGAGGAAAGCTATTTTTTAATCTACAGAATGCTACAGAAATGTGTGCTGTTGTATTCCAGGGTCATCAGTGCTTGATTTTTTTTTCTGGCATTCTTGAAATAAGGAGGGTACAGGAACAGAAAGCAATCTTGATGTTTTCTGAATGTGGGTGGGGAGGTTAAAGCTGGTTCCCTGCTAACAAAACTTATTTAGTTGTACACAAATGCGTTTTGTAGCTCTGCCAGGGACTGTGAATAGTACAAAGATGTAAACAGCTTCCGACCTCAAAGAGTCTAGAGTGTCAACACGAATGTCCCATCCTCTGATCCCTTTGTCCTCAACCCTTTGGTAAGCCTAAATTAGGCTCCCTTTTCATCTTTATCTCCTGGAATCCCTAATTTCCTTCAATCCCAGCTTATTTTCCCTTTTTACCAGAGGTGGTTCCTTCCCCCACCCCCATGTAGTGTTCCCTCAAATAACCTTATATTTACTTTGCATGTAGGAATGCATAAATGTGTGTATATCACATGTGTAAATACACAATGGATAGGTGAACTAGTATTATCATGCCCATTTTATAGCTAAGATAATTGAGGCTTAAAGGAAAAAGGAATTCTACCTTCCAGCAGACTCATAGCTCCCTGAGGACAGGGACTGCTTTATTTTGATCTTCATACCTGAGGACATGGCATATAATGTTGTTGTCCAGTCACTCCTGACTCTGTGATCTCATCCATACTGCCCATGGGTTTTCTTAGCAAAGAAGCTGGTTGCCATTTCCTTCTCTAGTGGATTAAGGCAAACAGAGGTCCAGGGTCACACAGCTAGTAAATGTCTGAGGGGAACTCAGGTCTTTCTGACTCCAGGTCCAGCGCTCTATCCACTGGGCCACCTAGCTGATTGATTTTAAGCTTCAGGAGCTTAGAATAAGAAAATAGATTAATAAAATAAAACTAAATTATAATACAAACAATTTTCCTGCACAGAAGGTAGAAGAATGGCATGATGCCAAAAGTAGGAATCAGGAGATCTGAGTTCAAATCCCAGCTCAACTATTTGACTTTAGGGACAAGTCATTTTATTTTGATTTCTTTATTTATTAAAAAAAAATAAAATAAGACCATTAGACTAGTAAATCAATAGAATGGCAGTTCTTTGGGAGTGTGGATTGTTTGTATAGATTTTTATCCCCAGTGCTCAGTTAAAACAGTGCCTGGCAAATAATAGAGACTTAAGAAATACTTGGGCAGCAGGGTAGCACTGGACTTGGAGGCAGGAAGACTACTCTTCACGATTTTAAATTTGGCCTTAGCCATTTCCTAGCTATGTGACCCTGGGCAAGTCACTTCACCCTGTTTGCCTCAGTTTCCTCATCTATAAAACAAGGTGGAGAAAGAAATGGCCAACCACTCTAGTATCTTTGCTAAGAAAACCCCAAATAGGGTCACAGAGAACTGGACACAACAGAAAGAACACAAGAACAAAACACTAACAATTTCCACTGCTTCTCACTTCTGCCCTCTGGGGCCAAGCAGAAAACGATTGCATCTCTTTTTCTTGGGACAGCTCTTCAAATATTTGAAGATTCCTTTCATGCCCTCCCCCACTGCCCTGTTCCCCCAGACTTGTCTTTAGATTAGATCGGGCATTCTTCATCTGTATGTGGATAGATTTCAGGGCATCTCTGAACTTAGATGGGGGAAAAAGACATCTTCGCTTTCAATTGCCTCTGACTGAAATGTAGCATTATTTAAAAACACAGTTTTTAGGAGGAGTCCGTGAGATTCTCCAGGCTGTCAGAGGGGTCTAGGACATGCAAAAAGTTAAGAACAGTTGCAGAGAACTAGCTGATTCTAAAGGTCTCTTGGAGCACCACCTTTCTCTGAATCTGCCAATGAGTGCTGTGCTGCCTTTAGGCACCCATTCGGATCTCCTCTGTGAGTTACAAGGAAGAAGCTGTAGAAGTTTAATATTAGAATCACTAAATAATAGGCCTGGAAAAACCCTTGGAATCCTCTGGTGTAGATTTCTGCTAGAGGCCACTCAACCCTTGACATGAAACATGGCTGCCTCATGGGGCAGCTAGACAGTGGTTCCAGAATTGGGACCGTCCAGAACCTCTGGATGACTCCAGTTGAAGCAGAGAGTCTTCATCATGAGACTTCTCCCTCTAGAAACTGTCTAAGGTCAGCTGAGGGGAGACTGGGAAGTATAATGATAAAAGCACCAAATTTGGCTCCAAAAATTTGAATGTGAATCCTGGGCCTCTGGCTTATGCAGGCCACTTTTCTCCTCTTTTAGCCTTGACTCCCCCTATAATATAAGGGTGTGGGGCTTGGGGACCTCTAACATCCCTTTTAGTTCAGAGTTGGCTATGATTCCTATAGCCTGGAAATAAGGCTTATATTTGTCAGCAGTTGACATTGAGTCTTCTGATTGGCTCTGAAAGCTGTCACTCACAATCAGTCCTGACTTCAGAGCTGGCTATCTCTCCTCTATACCTTGGCACCTGTCTTGTCCCATGGTGTAAATGGGGTGGACAAAGGGGAGGGGAGAAAAGAGTAAGCATTTTATTGACATAGTGCCTCCATTGTGCCAGGCACTGTGCTAAAAACTTTACAAATATTATCTTATTTGAACCTTCCAACAACAACCTTGGGAGGTAGGTGCTCTTATCCCTATTTTACAGTTGAGCAAATTGAGGCAGACAGAAGTTAAGTGACTTGCCCAAGGTCGCACAGCTAATAACCGTCTGAGGTGGGATTTGAACTCAGGTCCTCCTGACTCCAGGCAGCTAGGTGGTGAAGTAGATAGAGCTTTGAGCTAGAGTCAGGAAGACCTGAGTTCAAAATCAGCCTCAGATACTTACTAGCTGTGTGAGCCGGGGAAGGCATTTAACGCTACATGCCTCAATTTCCTCATATGTAAAATGAGCTGGAGAAGGAAATGCCAAACCACTCTAGCATCTTTGCTGAGAAAATCCCATAAAGGGTCATGAAGAATCAGACGTGAGTGAATCTAGTGAACAATAATTTCCTGACTCCAGGCTCAGCACTGATGCCCCCCCCCCCCCCCCCCCCCCCCCCCCCCCCCCCCCCCCCCCCCCCCCCCCCCCCCCCCCCCCCCCCGTCTACCTACCTCTCCTTGTAAATGTTTGTAATTCTACTGCTGACTGTTAAGTGCTGTCTGTATTCTGCACATGGTGTAAGCGTGGGGCGTGGGACCGAGGCCCCTGGGCATGGAGAGAAGATCTTGCCTTGAAAAATGAAAGATCTTTCCCAATGCTCTCATTTTGGAAAACACAAACTAGTGTCTTTTGTTGTGGGCCCAATGTGTTTTGAGGAATTAAACCCTGGCTTCTGAGCTGCTTTCCACGGACTCCACCCAGAGTCTAGATCGACAGGCTCTGGCCAGCTTCAACACTTGCTTGCCTGCCAGTAGCCCTCTGGGAGCAATGGGAAATGGACTTTCTGAGACTTCAGCATTTTCTAACCAGCAGTGCTGTTGCTATGAGAGTTGTATTATTTGGAGGCTCTTCCTTGCATCTCAGAACCAGATAATGCACGAAAATTCCAAGATCCCGTGGGAGAAAACAGACTAGATGAGTCTCTTGTTTATTGCCCTAAAAATCAGCAGGTGGAGGGACAGACAGTTCAGATTTCTCTTAGTTCTGCCCAAGGTGGCCACAAAAAGAAAAAAAAGGCAGTGGGGGTGGGGGTGGGGGTGGGGGCTCTCGGTGAAGCACAAGGTTATCAAACTGAGCCCCTGACTTCTGTCCCAGGTCATTACCAGCTGCTGGTCAAAGAATAGATGTGGCTGCTCAGGTAAAAGCATCCTGGATTAGGGCCGTGGTTTATAACCAAGAGATATCAGGCCCAAGAGATCTCTGAGAGTGAAAATGAGAGAAGAAAGAAAGCCTAAGAGAGAGCCAGAGAGAAAAGATTCCAGAGGCAGGTAACTGCCCCCAACCAGGTTAGCCAGAAGTAAACCTCTGCTAATGGCTGGGTCACCCCGAGGCAGATGCTTGCAGACAATTTCACTAGATCTGACAGGTTCCCCCCAACCCCCACCATGTTCTAGCCACCCTCACACAGTGTAGGGAATTTGAGGAAAGTGGATTTGCCAGGTGGATAGCACCACCATCCAGCGGCCCCACCTAAGGGAGATACACCCACATGCTGGGTTTTACTCAGTCTTAGGGATATTACCCAGGCAGCAAAGAAGGAAGTTCAATGGGGCCTTTGGAGCTGCTCGGGCACTTTCCTTGTTTGTTGATGAATTGCTTGTGGTGAGGATCGGAGGCTGTTGGGTTTGTTAAGTGCTCTGCAAATTCTGTTGTTGAGTGCTTTGCAAACCCAAGCACTATATAAATGCCAGCTATTAGTAACTGCTATTAAAAGACTTACATTATACCCAGGGAGAGAAGTGCGCATAGATAAGTCAGTATGAAGTAACTCTACGGCCCAGAAGCTACAACTTAACAAGTAATGAAAATCAAGACACATCCAGGGAGGAATGAACTAAGTTCAAAGTACTTTTAATCCTGGCAGCTAAGTGCTGGGCCTGGAGTCAGGAGGACCCAAGTTCAAATTAGCCTCTGACATTTCCTAGTTGTATGACCTGTATTGAGTCACTTAACCTTGTGTGCCTCAGTTTCCTCATCTGTAAAATGAGCTGGAGAAGGAAATGGCAAACCATTCCAGTATCTTTGCCAAGAAAACCCCAAATGGGGTCACCAAGAGTGGGACATGACTAGTTGACCAAACAACAACACTTTTCATCCTATACTTATCTTCATTCAGTTCAGTTTAATGGTTTACTGAACATCTAGAAAGTACATCCTATATACAAGGTCTTTCCCTGGGTGATAAAAATAGATTAGGCTCCACCTTCCAAGTGTTTACATTCTGGAGGGGTGGTGGTGGTGGTGGTGGTATATAGCTTATTGATCTTTGTAGTCCCCTTGGCACATAGCACAACCCAATTCAATACACATTTAGTTTTGGGGGGTTTTTTGTTTTTTCTTTGGTAGGGCAATTGGAGTTAAGTGACTTGCCCAAGGTCACACAGCTAGTACATGTGTCAAGTGTCTGAGGCTGGATTTGAACTCAGGTCCTCCTGACTCCAGGGCCAGTGCTGTACTCACTGCACCACCTAGCTGCCCCCAATACACGTTTGTTATATATCTACTATATACATGGAGCTATGCTTGGCCACTGGAGATGCAAAAACAAAGATCAAATAGTCTGCACCCTCCACATGTTTACATTGTCCTGGGTGGCCAGAGGAATCTTTGAATGTTTCTTGAATGAATAAATGGGCCAGAGCAACATCCTATTTCCATTCTGGCCTTGATCATGTGCCCAAGAGCTCAAAGGCAAAGCTTGACTTGTGAACCCTTTAAAATTGGATTCAGAATGTGATTTCTAAGCCTGGTGTGTCAAGGAGTGATTGATGAGTCCCTTTTCCTCTCTTGGCCTGAGTTTCATGAGCTATAAAATAAGGAGATTGGGCTTATTTCTAACATTCTGGGCTTGAGAGAGAAGTTTGGAGACGTTGGAGATGAAATGTGGTCTTGAGCATGACAGCCTGCCTGGAGCTCCCAAACATCCTGTTTAATGTTAGAACTTTAGCCTCTAGATTCACATAGCAAGACCCACTATGTATGGAGAAGAGGGGCAGTTTAATGAGGCATGATGCTGATTTCTGTTTTAGAAGGCTTTCCAAAAGTCAGCCCCAACAATGTGCCAGATGTGATAAGAATTGGCCCTGATATCTCTGAGGAGCTGGGCTTAAATCCTGCCTATGTGTTTCTCATGTGACTTGGGCAAGTCACCTAAGCTCACCTGCCACCCCCTTTGTGGCACTGAAAATGTCTGTCCTTTTTCCGTTGCCTGTCTTGGTGATGCAGCTGTTTTTCTGGAGAGTAGGGCTGCTGTGGCATCCTTCCTGCTTCATGCTAATTGGCAGCTTGTCTCTTTGTTGTAGCGATGCTCTTCAGGGCCACTGCTACAATTCTGTTCATTTGCTGATCAGCATTCTGAGTATTACATTGTATAAATGCACTTATTTTGTTGGTGGTTGCTGTTGCAAAACCCCGCAATCCTGATCTTGCCTTTCTCTGCTGGTAATAGCTGCTGCTTGTGGAAGGACTCTTGGGCGGCATTAATTAGAGGCAGGGCTTCCAGGAATTGAGTTGCCAAAGCCTTGCTGTCCTCTGCCCTGGTCAGACCACTTCTGGATTGTTGTGTTTGGTTCTGGGCACCCCATTTTAGAAAGGATGAGAAAAATGGTGGAAGCCCTAAGCCCATATCATATGAGGATTAATTGTAGGAAGTGGGAATGTTTAGCCTGGAGAAGACATGGCTCAGGGTGAGAGGGTTGGGATAGGGGACAGACACAACAGCTACCTTCAAGTATCTAAAAGCATGATTCACTGGATTGTGCCTGTCCAAAGACAGCACAATTACAGGTGATTGGTAGATGAGGTAGTTTAATCTTTGTGTCAGGAGAAATGGAAAACCATTGCTCATAACTCCCAAATTTCTGATACATGATAAAATTCCTTTTTATGTGTCTCTAATGGGGGAAAGCCTGCCACTCCTGGAGGTAGCTCATTTCCCACTGGAGTGCTTTTCTTTACACCCAGCCTCCATTGGTCCCTGCACACTCCACTCGTTGCTTCTAGTTCCACCCCCTGGGGCCAAACAGAACAAATCTAGTCCCTCTTTCATGTGCTAACTCTTAGGGTCCTCAAAGACAGCTATTCTATCACCCCAGGTCTTCTTTTCTCCAGGCGCAACAGCCTTAGAGTCTGAATGAGAATGTCCTCTAAGGTGTACCCACCATGTGGCCATCTAGCCTTTGCTTGGAGAATGGAAGGACATATATTCCAGGGTGGAGGACTGGCTTCTGGTACTACACAAAGGTGGGGGATGAATTCAGCTTTAAAGCATAGCCAGAAGTCCATATTATTGGAACATAGAGGCATGAGGGGGCATGATGGGAAAAGAGGCTTGAATGGAAGGTGGTACCAGATTTGCAGATTCAGGAGTTTATTTTTTTTATTCATTTAAATATTTAAAAGCCAAAGAAACTTTGGCTTACTTTTGAGCAGGGGCATGGGATGGTTAGACCTATGCCTGCAGGAAGGTGATTTTAGCAGCTGTTTGGATGATGAATCAGAGAAAAAAAGACTGGAGGCAGGGAAAGCAATTAGACGATTTCCAATAATGCACGTGAGAAATGCTGGTTATTCAATTAATATTTCTTAAGCACCCACTACATGTCAGGCTTGGTGCAAACTAAACTCTGAGTATGCAAAGAAAAACAAAAACAAAACAAAATAATCTCTTCTCTGAAGGACTTCATCTTAATGGGGCAGACAACATACAAAGAACTATGACCAAACAAGATAAATACAGGATAAATTGGGAGAGAGTCTTAAGGAAAATTGGGAAGGGCTTGTGCAGAAAGTAGGGCTTCAGCTGAGACTTGACAGAAGCCCAAGAAGCTAGGGAGACCAAAGTGCTAGGGGTGTGAGTCAGGTGTAGACCACATGGTATAGGAGATAGAGTCCTGGACTTGGAGTCATAAATAGCTGCTTTCTATACTGCTTCAGACACTACTTTCAGCACTACTTCAGACAGACATCGTAGTCCCAATGGAGTTACTTTTCCTTTCTGAGCTCAGTTTTATCATCCGTGAAATGGGGATAATAATAGCATGTAGCTTACATGTCGCTGTGTGGCTAAAATGAGATAATATTTGTGAAGTGCTTTGCAAACCTTTAAGCTCTACATAAAAGTGAGCACTTATTACTATGAGAAGAGAGAAGAGCATGGATGGGAAAGGACAGGAGGAGAGAGAATTACAATGCACAGCGCTTGATAGCTGATTCAACTGGATAGATGGAGATTTAGAATTTCAGAAGCCTCACCCTTTGGGGAAGAGGGCTAGGAATAGGGGAACAATTCTTATACAAAAGGGTATTCAAGCATCTATATATCAATATCTATACATATATACACACAAAGTAAATGAACCAATCAACAAGCATTTATTAGACACCTACTATATGCCATGTACTGTGCTGGACTCTGGGGATACAAATACAAAAATGAAATAAAAAGGTCTTTGCCCTCAAGAAGCTTATAGTCTTATATTCAGAGGATATCTAGCCCAACCTTGTTTTATAGATGGAGAAACTGAGGCCTGGGAACTGGAGATGACATTCCACTGGGTCCTCTGACTTCAGAGTCAGTGTCTTTCCACAGCACCTTGCTGCCTCCTAGAAAATATAAAAAAGTGGAAAGAGATGCCTTAAGTTTTGATGGAGGATTGTGGTGCTATCAACAGAAACAGAACTTTGGAGGAGAAGGAGGCATGAGGAGGTGGCACAAGGATCAATTTCCTGAAATGCCCTAAAGGAAACATACTGCTTGGTGCTAAAGGACAGCTGCTTTCAGCCACACTGGAATCCTTCCTTAGCCTGGCTTGTCTTAGCTGCTGCAGTGATTTCTTTGCTTTAGAAATCCTTAAGTCTTCCTGTTATGAGCCAGTGATCAGATATCTTCCAGCATCCCCACATCCCCCTATCTCCCAGCACCTACCACAAGACAAGCTGTGTCAAGTCAGCTCAATAGCTTCCATCCATCCCTTAGCAGGATCTGACCTCCAGATTGCTATCTACATGTTTTTGTCCTTTTATTATATCATAGAAAACCTACAGATCCCTGTTTTTAGAAGCTGAGAGGAAGTGTTTCTTTGGCAGGGGGGAGCAGATCAGAACAAATCCCTGACTGTGTAAATACAGTTTTTGGTTCTTCTCTTTACTGCTCCTTCTCGATTCAGTTTAGTGAGCATGCTTACTCACTACTGTGTTGGTAATCAAAATGGGCTCCTCAGCACTTAGTTCAACAAGTGCCCTTGAAGAGTTTGGCTTTTGTTTGCTTTGAGTAATTCAGTATATTTCATTGAGCCTTACTAGTTGCTAAGCCCCAGGCCCAAACCCCTATTAGGTGTAAAACCTCAGTGGGTGTGGATTGGCAACTAAGGTGGAGCCCAAAGTGGGGCTAACTCCAGGGAGGGCCTAGTTTATATGTCTGGGACAGCAGAGGCTTTTAGACCACATGGGTTTAAGTCTGCCTCTTTGTGACAATTCTAGGTCACGTGGGTGAGTTGCATGTTTGACTCACCCCTGACGCTGAAAAAGATATAAAACCAGGGGTTGGACTTCTTTTCTTTGGAGCTCATTCCCACAGCAGTGGTGGTGTGCGTGACTCTGGGCCAGCCCTTGTTCCGAGCTCCCAGGCTGAACCTAGATGTTGGTAACTATGAATTGAATTGGGTCTGTCTGTTGATGTTTGTAATTTGTTTGTATTTTGTTCTGAAGTTCAGGGTGCTGGCTTTTCCCCCTGAACTAAGTGAATGCTGTCTGTATGCTGGATTAAAGTAAACCTGTCAACCCCTTCTACCTTGCTTTCCTTATTAAAGCAGATCAAAAGAACCTGTGCTTTCCCAGCGTGCCGGCAGCTTTCTGGGTGCCGGCTGTGGGTGGATCTTATACCCTCACAGAAGCTGCAAGCCAGATTGTTGAAACAACTACACATGCCTACTATGTGCCAGGTTCTAGGGAATGAGTCACAAAGTAAAAAGTGAAATGGTGTGTGCCCTTGAGAAGCTTCCATTCCCTTGGGACTAGGGGAAGCAGTGGTTTACACAGAGAGTTAAATGCAAAATATATTCAAAGCAAACCAATCAGCAAGCTTTTATTAAGTGCCTACTATATGCCAGGTACTTTGCTGGACCCTACACATACAAAGATAGAAACAAAAAAGTCCCTGCCCTCTAAGAGTTTATGTTCTTCAGGAGACACCATGCACATATAGAATTGTATGCAAAAGAAATATAAGATCATTTCCAGTAACTGGAAGGGAGGGGTATATGGAATGTCTCCCATGCCTGGCATGATTTCCCTCCTTCTCCCACCTCCTATTCACCTCTCTGGCTTCAAGTCCCAACTAAAATCTAACCTTCTACAAGAAGTCTCCCAATCTTCTTAATTCTAGTCCTTTTCATTACTTCCTATTTATCCTGCCTATAGCTTGTTTGTACATGTTTGTTTGGTTGTTGTCTCCCCCATTGACTGTGAATCCCTTGTGGGCAGGGACTGTCTTTTGCTTCTTTTCATACCCCCAGGGCTTAGCACAGTGCCCAACACATAGTAGGTGCTTAATAAATATTTATTGACTGCCCAATATGAAGAAAGGTCTTATTTAAGAGGTGATACTTCAGCTAGCCATGAAGTGACTGAGGGGTTCTTTCTCAATACAGAAGCTTGGCTGTGTGTAGCTAATATATGGGAAAAGCATAGGCTTTAATTAAAAGTGGTATTCATTGTTCCCAGAGTCCTCTGCTTTGTGAGCAGGGCTCCTTTCTCTCATTGCACAGTCACTCAGATCAGAGGCTTTCTGGGACTTTGCCAAGTTTCCTTCTCTCCCATCCATGCCTCGATATTCCTTCCTTTTTGTGACATGAAGAGTTTAATTAAAACTGGACATTCCCTGGGTCCCCTTGGCCACTGTGGTTTGAAAGGAATTTTTTTAATGGTTCTTTCACAGATGATGAGTTTTGCTTCTGGTCTTCCACAGATCCCGCAAAGCTCGGTAATCAGCCCGAGGCCTGTGTATTTCATTGTTTGCTAATGCTTTGTGGGTTGACTCTCCCTCTAGGTTTTATGCTTTTAATAACAATACTTTTTTTTTCTAAATCAAACAGCATCTTTCTTCTCAGCAAGTCTCCTAATCCAGGTTTGGGTGAAACGATACTATAGGGAAAAGTTTTGGGGACCCTCAGAAGTGTTTGTTCAGCTCATTTAGAAGTTTCTTTGGTCTCTCAGTCATGAGGGAAAGAGTATGCTTTTTAAGCATTTATTAAGCAACTACTGTGTGCCAGGCACTGCGCTAAGTGCTTATCATCTCAATTGGTCCTCTCAACAACTCTAAGAGCTAGATGCTATTGTGATCCCCATGAGAAGACACATGGGGAAACTGAGGCAGATAGGTTAAGTGCCCTGTTCAGTGTCACCCAGCTAGTGAACTTGGGTCTTCCTGACTCCAGGCTCAGCATTCTATTCACCTCGTCACCTAGCTGCCAAAGCTTAATGTGGACTACTACTGAGATCTAGAGCTATACCAAGGATAGGGCAACTGGGCCTTTGTCCCTGGGCACCAAAATTGGAAGAGAGCTTTTGTAGATACAGAATTACAGAATTTTGAGAATTTGAAGGGACCTCAATGTCAATCTAGTTCAGCGCATCTCCCAAATAATTCCATCTTTTGCTTGAAGATCTTCAGCACAGAAACAGCCAAGCTTAGCATCTAGGTGGCACCCTTCTTCTTCCCCAACCCATTCCACAATGGAACACCAGGTAAGTATCTCCCCAGGCCATCCCTGCTTTGCTTCTACCCCACGGGAGTCTCCCTGCAAGGTGGGGGGAGGGTGGTCCTGTGAACTTTTCCTGAAGCAAAATGGCCAGTTACAAATCTGGTGGGATCTCTAGGGGGCGCCAGTAGCTCCGACATTTCTGCCCA
Source organism: Trichosurus vulpecula (assembly GCF_011100635.1). Taxonomy (NCBI): domain Eukaryota; kingdom Metazoa; phylum Chordata; class Mammalia; order Diprotodontia; family Phalangeridae; genus Trichosurus; species Trichosurus vulpecula. The sequence continues at coordinate 14,102,555 of NC_050576.1, read as the reverse complement.
TGGAGTGGGCACTACAAGGCTTTGTTCTCACTACTCTGTGGCACTAAGATATTCAGGGAGAACAGGTACCAGGGTTTGTGAGTCTCCATTTTGGGCTCTAATCCCTAAAGGTCAGGCAGAAGGGAGAGGTGAAGGGATGGCCTTTGTAGCATCTCATGGTCGGTGATGCTGTCACTGCTTTTGATGGTTCGGTTCACAGTCATATTTGCCTGTTATCTCCCCTGTGCTGTGCCCCATCCCTCCTGACATCAGCTGATGCAGCAGCAGCTCACTTGGGCTAGCTCCATGTGGGCAAATCACTCTGGTCCTGGCAAACAGCATCCAGCTGGGGGTGTTAGATCTCATTTTCAATTAGGTCTGTGATTTCAAATTAATGGGACATCATGCCAAGACTGAGATGAAGTCATTAATCTTATTTTTATTTTAGGATTCCCACTGACATACTTTGTAGCTTACCAGTGAACAGTGGTCTTGTCAGGGCTGCTCTAGCATAATTAAATGAAAAGGAGTGAAAATCTTGCTGGTTAATAGGGACACCAGGGAGTGATTACTTCCCTGGGACCCTGGGCAGGCTGAGCCACACACTCTGATGGGCCAATGAGGAAATAGCCCTTGGGGGCTCCCATCACTATGTGGGGAGGGAGAAGGGGGTGGAGGGAGGGAGGGATGGAGAGAGTGGGAGAGAGCGGGGGGGAGAGAGAGAGAGGAGAGAGAGAGAGAGAGAAATTTGGAGTCACAGAGCCTGTGTTTGAGTCTTGTTCTAACCACTTACCACCCATCATCTGGGGAAAATTGGCTTAATGCTGTGAGCCTCAGCTTCTAAAGGAGAATGAAGAAGAGACTAGATGAAAAGAATGCTGAATTTGGTGCTGGGATATCCTGGCTCTGCCACTGAAGTTTTTGGTATAATCTTGGGAAAGTCACCCCAGGCTTTAGTTTCTTTAGGCAGAAAATGAGGGGGTTGGACTTTTGACCTTTGAGGTTCTTTCCAGCTCTGATCTCTTTGCCTCCAAATATAATTATCTTCATCCATGTTGGAAAATGGAAATTCCTTGAAGTCAGTGGCTAATCATGTTCTTTGTATGCCGAGCACCTAGGAGTGTCTAGCACACACTTCAATACTAGTGATTGGACTGGATGTTATTGTCTTTACTTCCACATACTTTAGTGTGTGTCTATGTGTGTAGTTGTTCAGTTGTGTCTGACTGTTAGTGATTTGTCATTTCCTTCTCCAGCTAATTTTACAGATGAGGAAACTGAGGCAAACAGGGTTAAGTGACTTGCTTAGGGTCACACAGCTATTATATTCCAATGGGAATATCTTCTGAGACAGACACTGGGTGCAGTAAGATGGGCAGAGTAATCAACCACTTCTGAACCTTGGGCCTTAAGGAAAGGCTGATATTTATCAGGATTGCAGGAACTTAAAGGTGAAAGGATCTTAGGGATAATCTAGACCTCCACCCCCTTTTTACAGATGAAGAAACTGAGTCTAAGAGGAGTGACTTAGCTAAGCTCACACACCTAATATTTGGCACAGCAGGATTCAAACCTAGGTCTTCTGACTCCAGGGCCCCTGCTCTTTCCAGTTTACCACATTGTTTTCTTCTCCCTTTCTGGATTTCTTCTATATCTGCTATGGTCTAGAAATGTGGGGCAGCTACATTTCACAGTGGATAGAACATTAGACTTGGAGTCAGAAGGCCCGAGTTCAAATCCAGCATCAGATTACACGAGCTGGGTGACCCTCGGCAAGTCACTTCGGCTAGGTTTGCTTTAGTATCCTTGTCTGTGATAGTCACACTGATCTCCCAGAGATGTTGTGAGGATCGAGGACAGCTAATATTTGTAAAGCACTTAGCACAGTCCCTGGCCTATATAGTACATGCTATATAAAGGACGGATATTATCATATCTGGCCTCAAACACTATTAACTATGTGAACCTAGGCAATCCATGTAACCCCAGAATGGAAAAAAACCCCAGTGTAATTGTAGGATGAAGGAGGTGAGCTATCTAAAGTGCCTCGCAAACCTTAAAGTGCTGCTATTAGCTGTTAATATTATTAATGTTATTAATTTAACCTACATAATTATCATACAAAGACCCGTACGTGCTGTATCAATGCTAGCTAGTGCTATTTCAATGCACACAATAAAGTACTGTCTCATCTGATCCTCACAACAACTGTGAGAGATCTGAGCTATTATTATCCCCATTTTACACATTAGGAAATCGAGGTTGAAGAAGAAGTGATAGTCAAGCTGTAGTAAGCTCTGAGGCCAGATTGGAATTCAGGACCTCCCAAGTCCAAGGCTGGGCCTCTATCTACCATAATACAGAACTGTATATAGATCCCAGATCTGGTATAAGCCCGAAACCCACGTTGTATGGTGAGGTTCCATTGCGTTTACTCAACATTTGATTTGCCACACGTGATAATGATAAGAGAATCCAAACCATCTTGAGACCAATTAGTAGCTGCCTTTTTTCTTTCTCCAATCACTGATCCGACCACGGCTTCGTAAGCTCTGTTGTGACTGATTGCTTTTACCTTGCTCACTTTGCTTCTAATGCCTCTCTGCTTTCTGGGGGGCAGTGGGGTGGTGCTTTGACTCTTTAATTTTATTGTATGCTCTATAATAGCACAAGGCCTCCTTTTGCCTTTTGCTTCCTTAGAGTGTATGCCCAGTGACAGTGAAATCACTGGGTCAAAGGGTCCTACCCATCTAGTCACACGGGCTCTTTCTGCCTCAGGGCTAATTGTCCTTTTGCTTCCTTAGTTATCATTCAGCTCCCCAAGTGCTCCCCTCAGGTCTAAGGCTCAAAAAATTTTCATCATTTTTATGCATGGCGCCGCTGAGAGGTTGTCTACTAGAGAATTGACTAAATAACATTTAGCCGATAATTAGAGATTTTGAAATTTCCTTCAAGTGCCTTGTGATGAAATACTTGTTTTTGAAATGTGCTCTAAAGGATGCCCTATCCTTAGGGGAATGCACTACATTCCACCAAAGGCTGTCAGGGATCTGAGGGTGGGATCTTGCAATGTGAAAATAACTTTGGTTCCTTGGGGGACAGGCTTGGACAAATAAGCAGCTATGAGAATCAGGCCAGGCCCACAGCCTGGAAGCCTTTAAATTCTGGGTGATCCAAGAGTGTTGATAAGAATTTCAACTTTGTCATTTTATTTTATTTTTAAAATTTTGCCTTCCTTTACATTGCCAGCCCTTAGCACATTGTGAAATACAGTATGTGTGAAATAATTGCATGTTGTCTTGACTTTGGGCAGTTCTCTCCCCACTGTGGGCCGAAGCTCACCCATCTTAAGAGGAGGGGGTTGGACTCAATGACCTAAGGGTCTCTCCAGCTGTCAGTCTATGATCCTATCATCTATGAATCACCATCGTTAGCCGATGCACCATTTATCCTTCGTATTGTCCTTCCCCCACAAAGACATCTTTTATTCCTGCAGTGTCTACTTGGAGAAACAAGATCTTAGAGTCATCTGCTTCAGCCTGTATCTGCTGGAGGTAGTCGGTGGTGTAATGAGTGGATCACTGGGCCTGGAGTCAGGAAGACCCAGGACAAGGCGTTTAACCATTTTCTGTCTTGTTTTTCTCAGATACAAAATCAGAATGATAATCATGTCCACTTCCCTGGGCTGTTGTGATGATCAAATCAAACAATACTCACAAAAAGCCCTGGCACATAGTAGGTGCTATGAAAAGGCTTCTTCCCCTTTCCTATATCTGAGCCATAACTCCCTCTTCAACATCCCTCCTAGGTTCTCAATCTTACAGAAGCAGCGCTGTAGGTTCCAATCATGTCTCAGCTCCTTACTAAGTGTGTGACCCTGTTGTGCAAGGCACTTAATCACTCTGTGCCTCAATCTTCTTATTTATAAAGTGAGAATTGGGTTTGATGGCGTTCAAGCTCCCTACAATTCCTGACACTTGGATATCCAGGCTTTGCTTGAAGGCCTCCAGGTGATGCAAAGCTACTACTTCCCATTTGCTCCAGGATCATTATCACTGTTAGGGAGATTTTCCCGGCATCAAGACTCTGCAGTTTGTTTTTGGCTCTGCCCGGTAAGGATCTCTAACAAAGCAATCTGAGTGCATTTCCTCTGTCTTTGAACTTGGCCATAGGCACAGATTCCCTCGGTCTTCATTTGGTGAGTCTCTTGCATTCCCTTCTTTGTGTAACTATAGTGTCTCCTCATCAAAGTTCTTTGAAGGCAGGGACTCTTTTCATTTGGAATCAACTCCTGGGAAAATCAGTTGAAAGAACTGAGAATAAGTAGCCTGGAGAAAAGAAGCCCCTGGGGCAGGGGAGGAATGTTATCAGTCATTAAATATTTAAAGGGCTGTCATGTGGATAAAGGGTTAGGCCTGTTCTATTTGTCCCTACGGGTAAAAGCAAGAGTAATGGGTGGAAGTTACAATCAGTCAGTCAATAAACATTTATTAAGCACCTGTGTGCCCAGCACTGTGCTAAGTGCCGAGGAAGCAAAGAAAGGCAAAAGACTGTCCCTACTCCCAAAAGGCTTTCTAATGGGGGAGACAACAAGCCAACAGCTAGGCACAAATAAGACCCGTAGAGGATAAATAGGGGGTAATCAATTCCAACTGGTAAGGAACTAGCATTAAGGGGGAC